>NC_058409.1:7106931-7131204 GCF_002201575.2 Neomonachus schauinslandi | reverse complement strand
AAGTGGATGGTATTTTGATGGGGATTGCATTGAATGTGTAGATTGCTCTAGGTAGCATTGACATCTTCACAATATTTGTTCTTCCAATCCATGAGCATGGAACGTTTTTCCATTTGTTTGTGTCTTCCTCAATTTCTTTCATGAGTACTTTATAGTTTTCTGAGTACAGATCCTTTGCCTGAGTGGACTTTTAAATTGAGTTTGTGGGTAGATGAAATGAGGCTTGCCGGCTGGCAAATCCAGAGGCAGTAATGAGTCTAAGAGCTGACACTCAGCTCAGGTCTCTGGCTCGGATTTAATTTGGCCAGTACCATCAGGGAGGATAGAAGCCTTAGAACCCCGGCCCTCCAGCTGAGAAGCTCTAGATCCTGAGCAGGTGACCCCCCCTTCCTCTCTGGACTGCTACAAAGATTGAGGGACACACTGCACATGCGTAAGGTGCCCAGGACAGCAGTGGTACAGAAGAGTCACCAAACACCGATGTTGGCTAGAATGACAGCATTCTCTCTTTCTGTCATGCTCTCTCTTGGCATGCACACCCACACTCACACACAGACACACATGTGTGTGCACTCGCACACCCCTTAGATCGTAGAGGGGAGAGAAGCACAGCTGGTAGTTTTTTGTTCAGATGGCAATTATAAACTCCAGGGCAACCACTAAGAAAATTATTCCAAAAGTATGCTCCTAACTGAACAGCAGGTCTGAAGAGTGTCTCGTTGAGATGGCATCTCAGAAGGGCCCCCAGCATTTTGGGCAGCACGGTCAGGGATAAGGACGCCTCCCTGGAATTCAGGGTCAGACAGGCCAGCCTGGGCATGGAGGCTGATCTGGCAATCACTCTGTTCACACACTGTGTGGGGCAGGCCGTGGGTACTGATGAGAAGCCCGAGTGGAAAGTAAACACATTGGATTTTTGTTTTGTTTTAGTTATTGTTTTAAGTAGGCTCCATACTGGGTGTGGAGCCTGATGTGGGGCTCGATCCCAGGACCCTGAGATCATGACCTGAGCTGAAATCAAGTCGGCCGCCCAACTGACTGAGCCACCCAGGCGTCCCTCTGTGGATTCTTTTTTTTAAGATTTTATTTATTTATTTGACAGAGAAAGAGAGAGCGAGCAGGAGTGAAGAGGGGAGGGGCAGAGTGAGAGGGAGAAGCAGACTCCCCGCTGAGCAGGGAGCCCAACTCAGGGCTCGATCCCAGAACCACGAGATCATGACCTGAACTGAAGGCAGACGCCCAACCAACTGAGCCACCCAGGTGCCCCTGTGGATTCTTTATATAAAAAAGTAAATAAATAAGTAGTGTGATCCAAAAGGCACTCAACACCATCAGCAAGAAGGCAGTGCAAATCGAGACCACAAAGAGACATCACCTCATATCCATTAGATAGAATGGCTACTATAAAAAAATAACAAGTGTTAGTAAGGAGATGGAGAAATTGGCACCTTTGTGCTCTGTTGGTGGGTTTATGTCTGGACTCTGGATTCTGTTTCATTGGTCTATGTGCCTAAAGGTGTCTGTTTTTATACCAGTACCATACTGTTTTGATTGCTATAGTTTTACAGTATAGTTTGAAATCAGGAAGCGTGATGCCTCTGGCTTTGTTCTTCTTTCTCAGGATTTCTTTGGGTATTTGGGGCTTTTAAAATCCATTTACATTTAATGTAATTGCTCGGGACACAGGATTTATGTGTGCCAATTTGGTATTTAATTTCTCTATGTTTTATGTCTTTTTTGTTCCTCTATGACCCATTATTGCTTCTTTTTTGTTAAATAGATATTTTCTAGTGTACCATT
This sequence comes from Neomonachus schauinslandi, assembly GCF_002201575.2. Taxonomy (NCBI): domain Eukaryota; kingdom Metazoa; phylum Chordata; class Mammalia; order Carnivora; family Phocidae; genus Neomonachus; species Neomonachus schauinslandi. Next base: position 7,129,404 of record NC_058409.1, on the reverse strand, counting down.
TTAATTCTCTTGTTTCTCTTGCCATACTTTTGGAATAATTTTCTTAGTGGTTGTCTTGGAGTTTATAATTATCATCTTTTTTTTTTTTAAGATTTTATTTATTTATTTGAGACAGAGAGAATGAGAGACAGAGAGCATGAGAGGGAGGAGGGTCAGAGGGAGAAGCAGACTCCCTGCCGAGCAGGGAGCCCGATGCGGGACTCGATCCCGGGACTCCAGGATCATGACCTGAGCCGAAGGCAGTCGCTTAACCAACTGAGCCACCCAGGCGCCCTATAATTATCATCTTAATAAATAATTTGGTTTGGATGAATAACAATACTTTCAAATGTAAACAAATACTTTGCTCCAATATAGCTGTGTTAGTTATCTCCTTTTTTGTACTTTTAGTGTACTTTTATGAAATTACTATTTCATACATCTTAAGCCCATCAACACAGTTTTATCATTATTGCTTTACACAACTGGCTTTTTTTTTTTTTAAAGATTTTATTTATTTATTTGACAGAGAGAGAGACAGCGAGAGCAGGAACACAAGCAGGGGGAGTGGGAGAGGGAGAAGCAGGCTTCCCGCAGAGCAGGGAGCCTGATGTGGGACTCGATCCCAGGACCCTGGGATCATGACCTGAGCCAAAGGCAGACGCTTAACGACTGAGCCACCCAGGTGCCCCTACACAACTGGCTTTTAAATCAGAAGAGAGAAAAGAGTTACAAATAAAAATACATTTATACTGTCTTTCATATTATGTAGCTACCTCATGAAGCTCTTTATTTCTGTATGTGGATTTAAATTAGTGTCTAGGGGCACCTGATGGTGCAGTCAGTTGGGTGGCTGATTCTTGGTTTTGGCTCAGGTCATGATCTCAGGGTCGTGAGGTTGATCCCTGTGGCAGGCTGTGCTCAGCAGGGAGTCTGCTTCTCTCTCTCTCTCCTTCTGCCCCTCCCCCCGCTTGCACTCTCTCTCTCAAATAAATCTTTTAAAAAAATAAATTACTGTCTCATGTCTTTTCACTTCGGATTGAAGGAATCCCTTTAGTATTGCTTGTAGGACAGACTGATAGAAATATGTTCTCTCCACTTTTTTTCTAATCTGGGCATGTCTTAATTTCTCTTTCACTTTCGAAGTATACTTTGCCTGTAGATTTCTCTGTTAGCAGTTTTTTTTCCCCTTTCACCACTTTGAATATGTCATCACATTGACTTTTGGCTTTCATGCTTTTCATTAATAGCTGATTTCATGAAAAGAAATCAGCTATTAATCTTACCAAGGATTCCTTTTCTGTGATGAGTCATTGTTCTCTTGCTGCTTTCAAGATTCTCTCTTCATTTTTTTGCTTTTGGCAATGTGGCTATGATGTGCTTAGGTGTGGATCTCTTTGAGTTTATCCTACTTGAAGTTTGTTAAGCTTCTTGAATGTGTAGAATAATATTTTTTTGTTTATATTTGGGAAGGTTTTGGCCACTGTATCTTCATATATTCCTTCTGCCTCTTTCTCTCTCTTCCCTTCTGAGGCCTCCATTACATGTATATTGGCATACTTGATAGTGTCCCACGGGTCTCTGAAACTCTGTTCATTTTTTCTTCATTCTTTTTTCTTTGTCTTCCTTAGACAGGATCATCTCAGCTGACCTATCTTCAAGTTTGCTGATTCTTTCTTCTGCCAGCCCAAACTCACTGTTGAGCCTCTTCAGTGAATTTTTTTCATTTTAGTTATTGTAATTTACAGCTTCAGAATTTCTATTTTTTTTAATATACTTTTTATCTCTCTATTGATAGTCTCCATTTGGTGGTACATAACTCTTCTGCTTTCCTTCAGTTCTTTAGACTTGGTTTCCTTTAGTTCTTCAAACATAATTTATAATAGTCAACAGAAAATCTTTGTCTAGGGGCACCTGGATGGCTCAGTTGGTTGAGTGTCCGACTCTTGATTTAGCTCATGTCATGATCTCAGGGTCATGAGATGGAGCCCTGTGTCCGGCTCCACCCTCAGCATGCAGTCTAAACAGACTGTCCCTCTTCTCCTCCCCCTCCCCACGCTTGCTCTCTCTCTCTGTCTGTCAAATAAATCAATAAAATCTTTAAAAAAAATCTTTGTCAAGTAAGTCCATCTGGGCTTCCTCACAGACTTTTTTTTATTGTTATGTTAATCCCCATACATTACATCATTAGTTTTAGATGAAGTGTTCCATGATTCATTGTTTGTGCATAACACCCAGTGCTCCATGCAGAATGTGCCGTCCTCAATACCCACCACCAGGCTAACCCATCCTCCCACCCCCCTCCCCTCTAGAACCCTGTTTGTTTTTCAGAGTCCATCGTCTCTCATGGTTCGTCTACCCCTCCGATTTCCCCCCTTCACAGACGGTTTTTATTGACTGCTTTTTTTTCCTTTTTCATTGCCATACTTTCTTATATCTTTGTGTGTCTCACAATTTTTTGTTAAACACTGGGCATTTAAAAGAATCTAATGTGGCTACTCTGGAAATTAGATATCCATCCTCCTTTCCAGGATTTGTTGTTGCTGTTTGTTATTATTGTTGCTCTTTGTTTGCTTAGGGGTTTTCCTGGACTAATTCTCCAAAGTGTGTACTCTTTGTCATGTGCAGCTTCTGAATTCTCTCTTGGTTAGCTTAATGGTCAGCTGAGACAGAGGTGTCCTTTAATGCCTTGATCCAGTACGTCTCCCATTCTGTGCCAAGGGGCTCATTGTGTGTGTTGGAGCACAACTTCAGTGCTCTGCCAGGTTACAATTCTGCCTTTGCCTTCACTTCCTGCTTGAGCAGGGCCTCAAGGTCAGCCAGAAGTGAGAGACTGGGGCTCTCTCAGGTCTTTTGTGGACATGTACACAGTCTTGCACATGCATGTGCCTTCTGGATTCCCAGCAATATGCTGGAGCATTTCAAAGCCCCTCTGCGTGGCTCATCCCCTAGATTTTCATTTAAGTGTTTGTGTCAGCTTCTTCCTGTTCCAACTGGTGTTGCTACCTTAGGCAGCTGCGACGCTAAACAATTGCTGCTGAGTGTTTTTAGCAAGCACTCCGGGATAGAGCTTTTCCCAGTGAGTGAGCTCTACATCAGGTCAAATAGAGACAAGTCCTATATATGGGCTTTTCCTGGAAGCTGATAGATAATGACAATTCTCTGGGAATGAGCAGTTAGGGACCTTCAAATTGTTTTGCTTCCTTCAGTGGCTGCTACTTTTCACAGGTACTGTGATTGTGAGATTGATGGTTTTTAAGGCTACCATGGCGCTGGGAAATGGGCAAGTTAAAATGCTACAAACTTCACTGTTCTTAGCAAGATATTTGTCTTGAATAAACATTTCTTGGGTTGTTACCAGACATTAATTTCCAGAGTTCTGAAAAGGCCCATTTTTTCCTCTAGTGTTCTTGCTGTTTTTTATGGAGAAGCAGATTTTCAGAGGTCGTTACTCTACCATTCCAGAAGTGCTTCTTCCACTGGATTTTTAGAAAGGGTTTCTTGGGGTCAGGGTAGATTAAAAACCCAGCACTGACATGGCAAGACAGACCTGCATGATTGTAGTAGAGCCGATATGTAGCTATCCTTTCAAGTCCTAGTTCTTAAATCCCAGAAACTTCTGGAACTCTGAGACCTAAGAACCGACCCCCTCCCACCCCCCCAGGGTCCAGGGAAGGAAGGGAATGGCAATATCATGGTCTCCGTGGACCACTGAACAGAGGAAGAGAACATTGTTGTATGAATCAGAACACAAAATATCAACGATTATCTTCTTACAGTCATTTGCCAACTATATGGCTCCTGTTCTAGAATTTTTCAGTGGGACTCACAGAACTCTTTCCTACCCTAAGAGCCCTAGACTCCTGGGGAACGCATGTATAAAATGCATAATTAAGGGTCCTCAAATCCAAATGCAAAGGAAGCATCGTTAGTAGAATGAATAAATCTCTTCTGCACAGAGATGTACTTTCAAATGCATACTGCCACTAATAAATGCACAAATCCATTTAAAGCAAGGACAACAACAATAGAACTCTAGCACCGAGACTGCTGATTGAAGGCTGGCAGCTGCAGAGATGGGGTGAGCACCTCCATTTGCCTCCGCAGGTGTAGCATGGCCACCAGCCAAGCGGCATTTGATTGCTTCGTCCTTGTGTCTCCTAACCCTTTATCCATCATTTACCCACCAGTCCCTCTTTCTCGCTTCCTCCTCCCTTTCCTCCCTCTTTCTTGTCAACAAGCGTTTACTGACTGTCTCCTGAGTGCCTACGGGTCCGGTCCCGGCTTTGAGGAGCCCCTGCCTTGGTGGAGAAGGACAGGTGTGCAGAGCAGACCCCCTGCAACCAGGTGCAGAAATGCTGGGACAGAGGGAGGTATCTGGGGAAGTGGGAGCTGGGGAGTGGAGGCTCTTGGGGAAAGGCGGGTCTAGATGGAAAAAGGATCCTGCCTAAGGTCCCTAGAAAGAGGACCCCAGAGTGCAAGAGCAGTGTTGGGCTTCTTGGGCTGAGAAATGGGGGAGATGAGAAATCCATTCCATTACGATGGAGATGCATAAACACTGCAGGGCTCTGGAGGTGTTTTCCAGGCAAAGACTCCCACGGACAGGGCGAGCTCTGTCTGCAGGACTGGGGCGGAGGCGGCAGCAGCAGGAAGGCATCTCGGCCAGATACTGGTCCACAAGACAAAAAGAGCCTTTCTCCCTGGGATGCAGGAAAAGGCCTGGTTTGTGCAAGGGAAGGCGCCAAAGCCAGGATGTGCATGTATGCGAAACTATCTGGAAATAAACAGGGGGCCCCGCCAAAGCTAATCCGAGAGGGACATCTGCTCTGTGCTGCTCACACCACTCCCTGACAGGCAGAGAATCAGGACCCCGCGTGGGAAAGGTCACTGAAGGGAGGAGGAGCTGCTTACCCCTTGCCCAGCAGCTGTCCTTACACAAGACACTTAACCCCTTGGAGCCTCAGTTTCCTTATCTGCAAAATGGGAATGATACCATATTTTTATCTTTTGCAGGGCCCTGTGAAGGTCACATTAGATGAAGAACTTGAAAGGACCCAGCCCAGAGTCCAGTAAATCCTTGTCTTTCTTTGACTTTTAGATTGTTTTAAAGTGGAGGCCGAATTCTAAATGGATTTTTGAGGAAGCTGAGTCATATTATACTTTATCCTAAAAAAAAGTCCCTAATTTCCTCATTTCCTTCCAAAAAGGACATCAGAAGCTTACAATAAAATGCAGAGAAAGGAGAACTGAATGATGCAGTGTGTTTTTGGAGAGCCGGTAGCGTGTGTGTGGGGGTGGGGAGTGGGTTGTGGGTGATTACACACAAAACCCAGAGTAAAGAAAAGCCCTAGCAATCAAACACAAAAGCGCCTTCAGCTCTGGAAGTCAAAGCGAGCAGAGATCCATGAAGGGCATTTCCCAGCAGTGAACTCTAGGGAGCTTATCTGTAAGTCCTCTGTATAAGGAATGAGATAAGGCAAGCATGCAGTGGTACAGGGGGCAGGAAGCCCATGCCCAGTGCCCAGGAGAAGACTCTGATGCACAGAGAGAACCTGCCCTGTTTCCCCCTGGGGTGCAATCTGCCTGGGGTCCTGGTGAAGCTGCTTAGGGGCTGAGCATGGGTGCGTTCATTCCTTCCCTGTTCTAAGTGCACCTGCCTTCCCTGAGCCTACTGTGTGCCGGGCTCTGAAGACTCGGAGTGAGAGCCCCCAGCCAGCCGGGTTCGAGAAGGCTTTCTCTAGATGTAAGGACAAAAGAGTAGTGAACTTGGGCCGAGAGTCCAGGGAGAGGATGAGACACCCTGGGCAGGCTCAGAGTGGGAGGCTCTGACCCCCGGGTGAAGCAGGAGGTGGGGGACATGGTGGGAGGAGAGGGAGAGCCCCGAGAGGCGGTGGTGGCATGGACAGAAGGGGGCACGGGTCCAAGGTGTACGGAAGAGGAAACTGACCAGGACTCAGCATGGGAATGGGGACCAGAGGCGCTGAGGATGCTGCCCTGGGGTCTGCACAGGGAAGCAGTGGCCGGAGGTCTCCCTGGGATGACAGGGAGCCACAGGACAGCAGGTGGGGGGGGTGCTGGTTTGGGGGGGCACCTCCAACCTCAGGGCCCAGAGATGCCTGGGGTGGAGGCGTCGTCAGCATCATAGGGGAGCCGGAGCCCCGGAGGGGGCAGAGAGGACAGAAGAGGGCCACAGGCAGGCTGGTTTGAGAGGCAAGTGGGGTCCAAGGGAGCAGGTGCAGAGGGAGGGGTGGGAGATGCGGGAGCACATGCAGGCTGGCGCTGAGCCGGGGACACTGTGGCCAAGCTGACGTCACCGGAAGGCCGTGAACAGACCAGAAGCCTGGGATGATGGAAGGCGAGGTGGGGAGTGGGTGTGGGGGCGGGGGGGTCTGGAAGCTTCACTGTCATGGGGGTTGGGGGTGTGCAGGGTGAGTGCATTTTGGGTGAAATGAAGGTGGCAGGAGGGAGGGGGCGGCGAGTAGAGTTGAGTCTGCGGGTTGTGTGGCAGGGAGGTCGAGGAGTCAGGGGAACGACAGTCCAGGTCTGGGGAGGGCAGGGGACGCACCCAGGAGGGCCACAAGCAGCCCCTGCAAAGGGAAGAGGATGTTTTAGGGGCTGACAGTGACCTTCAGGGAGTGGCCAAGGGCACAGAGGGACTGTCCCCGGAACTGCAGGTGCCGAGAAGCTAAGGCAGTACTGGACCAACGACTCGGGGGACAATGGTCAGCTGGAAGGGAGAGGAAGGCCTGGCCCTGGGTCTGAGCATCCCGAGTTACGGGGCAGGGCGAGGACCGGCACCTCCGGCCAGGGCTCAGGTCAGGTCTCAAGGTCAAGGGCAGACTTCCAGGGCTGGGTTTGGAAACCAAGAAAACCGGGGACTCACCGGGGTCGCCTCTTCTTCCAGCCTTGCCGCGCCGTCCGGGAGGGCCTGGGCAGGAGAACAAGGACAGACTGGTTGAGAAGGGAAGCCAGCAGGCTTGGGCGCAGCCCATGAACCCTGCACCGGTGCCCACGGCCCACCGCCCACCGCCCACCGCCCTGCTGGCTGCATCCTTCCCCTTCCTCTCCATCCGGTCACCAGTCTTTCACGAGTCATTCCCCACTCCCGGAGACTGACTCCCTGGAACTCTACAGGCAGAAGAGTCTGCCACTGAGAAACTGGATCTGGGAGAAGAATAGAGCCGAGTGAGGTTGGGAGTCCTTTTACGAAAGCCCCGACGAACGCTTTTTCATATCCCCTAAGGTAAAATGTTAGAGACGACACACCACATAGAGACACTACCATGGCCTTCCAAATGCCTGAACTCGGGAACAGCAGGTGCTGTTCTGTCCACCGTCTATCCCTCCTCCCCCCTCCAGAACCTTCCGCACCCCTCCCCCACAACCCCGGGGGAGCGGCTCATGAATTTCTCATGATTGATTGCACTTAAGGTCCACCCCAACGTGCAGCATCCTCCATCCACAGGTTGTGAAGTCTTTCTGAATTTGTGACGCGGATCACCCTGCCTCCACCTTCTCCCCTCTCTGCCCATGTCGGTCCCCAGACCCAGCGACCACGACGCTGAAGGAGGAGAATGCTGACCAGCCCCCGGCCCGAGTCAGGGGTCGTTTTCTCAGGTGCTGGGGGAAAAGGTGTGCAGAAGTGAAAGTGTACGTACTAGATTACCATTTGAGATGCATGTGACACCTCTCCGTCCATGGTGCCCACCGGCTGCACGCTGGCCTGGTGGGGCCCGGGGGCGGTAGATCTACAGGCTCGGACGGTATTGCAAGGAACTGCACTTTCCTATCAAAGTCAACCTTAACCTCCCTCCCAAATCCCTGGAACAACTACAGGGAAGAAGCAGAGGCTGTCCATGAATCAGGTCCGAGGCAGGATGGTTAACTAAAAAATTCATGTGGGGCACCTGGGTGGCTCAGTCGGTTGAGCGTCTGCCTTCAGCTCAGGTCATGATCTCGGGGTCCTGGGATCCAGTCCCACATCAGGCTCCCTGCTCCTTGGAGAACCTGCTTCTCCCTCTCACTCTCCCTCTGTGTTCTCCCTCTCTCAAACAAATAAATTAAATCTTTAAAAAAATTAAAAAAAATTCATGTGTATGAATTTTCCTTCCTTCCTCCTGGTTTCAAGTGGGCAGTCACTGTGCACCCCAGAGCAGGGATTGGGATGGGTGGAAAAGCAGAAGAAGCCCAGGATCAATGGCACTTCGGGACTTTTGTTCAGGAGAGTCCAGAATGATGAGGAGGGAGGATCTTTAAGGAAAAGAGGGAGAGAGAGAAGAAAGACTCCTCTGGCCGTGGAGGGGGGCCCTTTGTGCTATGCTACACCCTAAAACCTTTACAGGTGGCTGGGGGTGATCGTATGTATACACCACGTATTGTTCATCCATTCATCTCATCGGGTGATGGACGCTTGGGTTGTTTCCACCTCTTGACTATTGTGAATAGTGCTGGGATGAACATGGGTATACAACTACTGCCTCAAGATCCTGTTTCCAGTGCTTTTGGATATATACCTACAAGTGGTAGGTATATACTGGGTCATACAGTAATCCCATTTTTAATTTTTGGAGGAATCTCCATATTGTTTTCTATGCTGACAACACCATTTTACGTTCCCACCAATGAAGGCTTCAATTCCCCCATAGCTTTGCTGACACTTGGTTTTTGTTTTATATTAAATTAAATTAATTAATTAATTAATTTTTTGGTAGTGGCCGCCCTAAGAGGTAAAATGTGATACTGCATGGTGGTTTTAATTTGCCTTTCCTTAATAATTAGTGTTGTTGAGCATCTCTTCATAGGCCTGTTGACCATCTGTATGTGTATGTCTCCTTTGCAGAAATGTCTAGTCATTGCCCATTTTTTAGTTGGATTTTTGTTGTTGTTGAGTGGCCAGAGTTCCATTTTCTGGATATTAACCCCTTATCAGGCACATGGCTTGCAAATATCGTCTCCCATTCTGTAAGCTGCCTTTGCGCTCTGTTGACGGTTTCTTTTGCTGCATGGAAGTTTTTAAGTTTGATGCAGTCCAATTTGCCTATTTTTGCTTTTGTTGCCTTTTTAACCTTTTGAGGTGTGAGGTAAGGGCTCTGAGTCATTCTTCTACATGTGGATATTCAGTTTCCCCAACACCATTTGTTGAAGAGACTGTCTTTTCCCCCCTGGACAGCCTTGGCCTCTCTGTTGAAGATCATTTGACCATATAAGTGATGCAGCCCTGAGTTCTGAGAGCAGAAATTCCTGCCGGTCATATGGCCCTGGTTTTTCCTCAATACCCGACTCAGACCTTGAATTTTGTGCTGGAATCGTCCACGGGCCATGTTGACTTGGCACGGCTGAGATTCTGGCACTTTCATAACAGACAACAGCTCCTCACCCTGGTGAGGGATTTGCAGCTTATGGAGCACCTCCAGATCCATGACCTCAGTTGAGCCCACGCCGCTCAGTCACCTGCCAACCTAACATCTCTGTGTGGATCTCACCAACATCTCAGGCCCGTTGTGGCCAAACATACATCCTGGTCTCCTTCCCAGCTCCTGTGCACAGCTGGCCTGGTGTTAGGCCCTTTCTCCTCTCTGGGCACATCTGTTTTCAGGGAGAGTGAGGGTGTGGGAATGGGAACTCCACTGGCACACATAGCATCATGCTCCTCTGCTTGTAGGAGGGAAAAGGCCCACTTTCACTCACAAGGCCCAGGACACTGGTCAATGGCTTCTGGGCTTTTGCCAGGCCACAGAAGCTCATGCTCGGCTCAGCAAGGCTGCTTGCCTTGGGTCTTAGGCTGAGGTGAGGGACAAGGTAGGAAAGGGGTCCCCAGGTGGGACAGTAAGCCAGGCTCTTCCTGGGTCTGAAAGCTAAAGCACACCATGGTTTCCTGCTGGTCATTACTGGGTACGACTATAAAATTCTCTGTCTGCGTAACTCAAGCCAGATGAAGACATTTGCCTTCGCTGAGGCGGCTGAACGAATGGATTGGTCTGGTGGTTCTCCTGGGTGGCGTGGTTAGGCAGAGGGCCCAATGAGGAGGGGTGCTCACAGGCAAGCAGCTGCCCAGGCAGGGTGCAGTGCCCTGTCTCCTAGAGCCTTTGGGGAAGTTCCCAGCAGGCCTGGAGTGGGGCAGGGCCTGGGTATCCTCAGGCATCCAGGGCCTGTGGGGCTGCAGGCCCAGCAGGCTGGACAGGACTCCCAACTGAAAGGGCCTTGGAAGAGGAAGAAAATGAGCCTGATGCTCTTGAATCCTCTCCCAGACCAGCCCAAACCAGATACTAGAGGCTTCAGTGTGAACAACTCACAAATCGACAACTGGTCAACCTTTGCGCCAATAAGCAAAAGCAGGCCTCTGGCCCAGCGGTTTGCCCCAGAACTTTCTCCTTGCTGTTTTTTCTCTTTCCCTTCCTTTCTCCAGTGGGAAAACCTCTCCCACCGTCAGCACACACTCAGACATTCAGGCTGCCCTGGGAGGCATCTGGGAGTAGGTCCTGATTGGCCTGTTATGTACAGATGGGAAAACTGAGGCTTTGAGGGGGAGGACAGGTCTTGCCTAAGGATGCTGTTGGGAAAATGGTTCCAGCTGGAAAATCTGTGCGTGATGAAGCCCACATCGTGCTGTTCTCCCCACCACTGTGTGGGTCCCACGCAGCGGCGGGGACGCCACCCACAGGGGTATCCGTGAGGTGTGGGCAACAGACACCAGCCAGGCAGGGGCAGTGCAGGACAGGAAAGATATGACTGACATGGAAACTATTTACCTGGGGCAGGTTACTCAGCCTCTCTGGGCCTCAGGTTCCCGACACACGCGGATGGAATTTTGGGGGTGACAGCTGCCGTGCCGAACTATTAAACAGAAGAGCTGGTGGCATGAGCACCAGCTCGGAGGCACAAAAGGGGTGCCTATTTGGGATCCCAAGAAGTAACTGGCTAGACGGGACTTTGGGCCTTCAGAACATGGTGCCCTGATGTCAACAGCCTCCTGTGTGTCCCCCAGGGTGGGTAAAGCCTGAGACATGGCAGCTGCAGGTCAGTGACTTTGTGGGCAGGGTCTGAGTCCCGACACAAGGCCAGTCTGGGGGTTTCCCATATCCCTCCTCACGGTCTGTCTGGGGACCTGGGCACCAGGATGCAGGGGTTGCATGGCCTGGGGATGGGGTTTCTCAAAGATATCCTGAGGTTTCGGGCCCAGCCTGGGCTCCAGCTTGCTGTGAAATGATTCTGGATGCCCGTGACGACCATCTGCCCAGTAAGTAACCACGGAGGATGATGGTTTTCTTAAGTACCGTTTGAAGCCAGACAATATGGAACCATTTCTAACTCATAAAAACCTCATCTCTGGTTGGGCTGGAGAACTCACGCACTGACCAGATCCAATGTGGGGACCGCACCCAGACAGGCTCTCTTGGAGGTCTGAAGCCTGAGGAGGTGGCTCTCAAAGTGGTGGCCTCCTCGAGCCTCCCTGGCACCAACATTCCCCAGGACTCCTCCTCCAGCAACGTCTGCCTTATTACGGCCTGGACATGTGGGGGACAGCCTGCCCAGGCCCCTGTGTTTCCCAGGTCACCCAGTCCTCAGCCCTTCCCATGCTCCTCCTAGGACAGAGGCTTTTGTGCAATTCATCTTATTGAATCTATACATCATTATAGAAAGTGTTTTATTTTTTTTTAAGATTTTTAACTTTTTTAATTAAAAAAAATTTTTTTTAATTTGACAGAGAGATACACAGTGAGAGAAGGAACACAAGCAGGGGGAGTGGGAGAGGGAGAAGCAGGCTCCCCACTGAGCAGGGAGCCTGATATGGGGCTCGATCCCAGGACCTTGGGATCATGACCTAAGCAGACGCTTAACGACTGAGCCAGCCAGGCGCCCCTAGAAAGTGCTTTAATCTCTTCCCACTCTCTTTTCCCTCACGACTGGGGAAAAGGAGACTCAGTCCCAGGGTCCTGGGATCGAGTCCCACATCGGGCTCCCCGCTGAGCGGGGAGCCTGCTTCTCCCTCTGACCCTCTCCCCTCTCATGCTGTTTCTCTCTCGCTCGCTCTCTAAAAAATAAATAAAATCTTTAAAAAAAAAAAAAAAAAAAAAAAAAAGGAGACTCAGAGACGTCAAGAAATGTCAGAGGCAATAGCCAAAAGGTGGAAAAACCCAAATGTCCACGGATGGTTGAAGAGATGAAGAAAATGTGCTATGTGCACACAACGGAATATTATTCAGCCTCAGAAAAGAAGGGCGTTCTGACACATGCCACACCATGGATGAAGCATGAGGACGTCATGTTAAGTGAAATACGCCGGTCCCCAAAAAAGACAAATACTGTATGATTGATTGCCCTTATGTGAGGTGCCTGGAGTCGTCAAATTCAGAGAGACAGAAAGCAGAAGGGCGGGTGCCAGGGGCTGGATGAGGGGGGAGGGGGTCAGTGTTTAATGAGGACGGGGCTTCTGTTTGGGAGGATGAAAAAGTTTTGCAAATAGATCGCAGTGATGGTTGCACAACACCTCGAATATACCCAATGCCACTGAACTGTCACACTTAAAAACAGTTAACATGGTAAGTTTTAAGTGGTGTGTATTTTACCAAAAGTTAAAACAAAGAAAAGGAATGCTCCCAGGGTTCTCAGCTCCCAAGGGCCGGAGCACGAGTGTGAACTCAGGTTGGCCTCTTAGAGACCACAGAAATGTCGTTGGCGGTATGGCTGACAACTGTCCACAGCTGAGTGTCTGCCGAGAGCCTGGCCTATGTAGTCACAGGGCACGGTGGTGTCCCCAAGGTCACACAGTGAGGAGATGGCAGAACAGGGACTCGAACCCAGGTCTGTGTGACTCCAGCACATGTCCTCTGAACTCCTGGGTCGTTGTGACCAAGGCTGAGTTCTTATCATCATCCCAGGATGTGTCAGAGCCTCCTGCAGCCTTAGGACCTGGCCCTTCTCATGGGCACTGGGGGCCCCTTTCTCTGACCCTCTTCCCAGAACTCTGGGAAGGAGCGTGGGGGTCAGGTGGTTTGAATGTTCCGGACCTTTGGTCTGGAGCTCTCTGCAGTTGCCTGACGCCCCAGGGGCCATCGTGGGGGTGCGTGCTGAGCAGAGGAGGCAGGGGAGGTCCCTGGATTTGAGCTGCTAAGACCAGATCATGAAAACACCTCCCGAGATAATTTTGTTTTATAAGTTTCAGACCAACCTTGGAGTTGGAAACTTGCTCAGGGGAAGGGGAGTGTTCTCCCTGCTCATTTCCTGCCTGGGCTAACAAAACCCCCTGTCCCTCGCAGGAGTGGGGGCAGGTGAGTCCTATGGACACCTCGGGGAGGGCCTGAGGGCCATGGCCCTCCTGGAGGGGCTTTGCCTCCTGGAGTAGCCGGCCACCTGGCAAGTTGCTTGAGCTTGGCCAGCATCGAGGGCCATGTCGTCCTCCAGGAATTAAAATCACGGCTTCTTTTTTTTTTTTTTTAAAGATTTTATTTATTTATTTGACAGAGAGAGACACAGTGAGAGAGGGATCACAAGCAGGGGGAGTGGGAGAGGGAGAAGCAGGCTTCCTGCTGAGCAGAGAGCCCGATGCGGGGCTTGATCCCAAGACCCTGGGATCATGACCTGAGCCGAAGGCAGACGCTTAACAACTGAGCCACCCAGGCACCCCTAAAATCACGGCTTCTTACTCAGCAAATACAGCTCATTCCAGAAGGACTTTATTGTCCCCAAAGGCTCCACCATGCATCATGCTACAGGGAGTCCTGCTGTGTTTTGGAAGGTCCTCAAGCAGTTTGGAAGACCAAGACCACAGGCTGCTGGGGTGGTAGGGCAAATGTTTGTTTGGGACGGGGGTTGTGTCCAGACTGGTGACAGATTCCTACAGTCCCTATGACCAGATCGGGCAAGTCCACTTAGATATCACTCCCTTCAGTGGCTGAATGAACAGGGCCCATCTTGGGGGGAGTGGACTGGTGGGGGACCCCAACCTCACCTTCACAGAGGGCCTCAGATGTGGACCCTGCTGTTCTCTCCAAAGGAGCTGATAGTACCAGACAGCCCTAGAGGCCCCCTGATGGTGTTTAATAAAAATAACAGGGAGGAACATCATTTATTGTTTGCTCTACAGCTGGTACCAATCTCGGCTCCACAGTATTGACCCGTCTACTCTTCACATTGAACCTATGAGGAAAGCTACCATTGTCATCCCCATTGTATAGAAGGAGAAACTGAGGTGCAGAGAGATGAACTGACCTTCTGAGTCATACTGCTGGTAGCAGGTGGGGCCGTGCAGTGTAGACCCTGAGCGTGTGCATCCAAACCCTGCTGCCCGCCTCCCGCATGAGGAGATGCTCACTGGAGGTGAGAGGTGCCCACCAGTCCACGGGTTCCAGACCCTTTCTTGGGATTTGTTATTATTATAGTTTTTAGAATACAGGACCCACGCACAAAGGAAGGGGCCAGGGATGGCTCTCAGAGGTCTGTGAATTAAATATTGAATTAAAAGGCCACACGTTGCCACCAGCACCAGCCTGGACTGACTCCAGCCGGATTCTGGCATGGCCTCCTCACGCCATCCGATGCGCCCGCTGTTTCCAGGCTGCTTCCTCTCTGAGTCAGGAGTGGCTTTAATGAAGTGTTTAAAATAGGATCAAGGAGTTCAGACCTATGACTCATGCCGGTGGCACACCGGACCCAAGGGTCCTGGTGGGAAGGGCTCCCGCGAGGTGGGGGCAGTGAGCCTGGGGGTGGGGCGACCCGCTGCCACCCACTGAGTGCCTCTGCCCTCTCTTTAATCCTGTTCGTCACTCAGAGATGCAGGTGTGAACAGGGACGGAGACCAAAGGGAGGTGACCTGTCCAAGTCACAGAGCTCATCAGGAGCTGAGGGTTGGGCCGGCACCAACGCTGCCCTCCTCAGCTCCTTATTTTTGGGGAAATGGACCATGGTTGAGGTCCCAGCACTAAAAATATGGAATATCTCATCCAGAGGTAAGAACAAGGAGGACTTGGGAAGAAGCAGAACGTGGGTGGATAGTTTCTGGATCAGAGTGACGGGGCTCACAGAAGGGCTTCTGGTCAAGGGATGTGTGTCTTAGCCCAGAGACTTCAAGGGACTTCTTGAAGGATACTTTTGAGTGACAGCTGTAAGGCACATGGGTACCCCATGTTGGGGTCACCCGGTCACAGGCCATTCCTTGGGCGTGGCAGAGTTCCCTCCCTGCTGCCCTTGGCTCAGGCTATGGAACGGATGAAGCAAACTCACAGGAACAGTGAAAAGCCCCTTGTGGGGGGAGCCGGGACACAACATGGTACTCCCCTCCCACGGGGCTCAAGGCCACGAGAGCATCTCTGAAGGCTGAAGAGGCCCTGACCCGCTCGCTGGACTGGAGTGGAAGGAAGGGGAGTTTAGGGAGGGACTCCGGAAAAAAGAAGAAGGACCTTCCTGGGCTCTCAAAGGTGGAGGTTGAGAGGTTGCCCTGCATATGGAAAGTGCTGGAGCCAGGCTAAGAAAGGTACTAGATCCTAAGGAATTATGGCTGCGCAGGTGGGGAGTACAACGGGGTCACCGGCCGTGGGTAGCTGCTGTTGGGTGGGAGGGCCTGGGGTGACTGGGGCTTGGCCAGACCCAGATCTGTGCTCGTGCAGATCAGCTTCTCCCCAGAGCCTATCATCTCCTGAGATTCCATTTCCTGTTGGAGAACAGGCTCCAGAGAGGCACACAGAAACCAGCACCCCCCAAAAAAACCAAATTCCTCAACTCCCCGTGCACCCCAAAGCCTTAATCACTGACACATGGGCCAGGGTATCCCTCCGAACTTAATGAAGGCCAGGATTTATTGCTTTCCGAGAATGAGGAGATTTTAATTTTATTTTGTTTTATTTCTTTTTTAACTTAAAAAGCCATTCGTAGGAGCTTTGACTTTCATGAGAATTCCTCATGACCTGCAGGTTATAAGCCCCGCCCTGTGCCACGCAGAAGGTTCTAGAAAAGGGCAGGTGAGGCCGGGCAGCTGGAGGTCTTTGGAGCGTGGCCAGCATGGCGGCTCAGGAAAAATCTGGCCACTTAGCATGAGCCACCTGCTCCAAGGTGACCTGACCCGAGGGGCCCTGGACTGTGGACTCCTGGCTCCCCGGGACAGGAGGACAAAGCTCTCTGGAGGGAAAGGCATGCCAGCCCCCAGCAGGGCCCAGGGTGCTTTACCTTCTGCATCTAGTAAATATGGGGGCAGGTGGGCACTAGGGTGACCAACCATTGCAGTGTGCCCAGGACTTTTCTGGGACTTCCAGCGCTAAAACTGGGGCAGTCCGAGGCAAACTGGGATGGGCGGTCACTCCAGTGGGCAGGCCGTGAGGAAGGGAAGAGGCTCTCAACACTGCCTATGTACCACCTGCTTTCCCCCCACTTCCCACCCTCTGTCACATGGCCTTCCTTCTGCTTCTCAAATCTGCCAGGCCTAGTCCTACCCCAGGACCTTTGCATGAAGCGTATCTCTATGCGGCTGACTCCTCACTGTGCTTCCTGACATCTTCCCTGACAACTGTCTAAAAGTCCCCTGCCCCCAGGGGACTCTCTTTGATGGTTTCTGGTTTTCTTTTTTTATTTGTTTTTAACATTTTATTTATTTATAAGAGACAGCATGAGCAGGGGGAGGGGCAGTGGGAGAGGGAGAAGCAGGCACCCCGCTGAGCACACTGGTGTCCCTTGTTACAGCGTGGGGGAGGGAGGAGGGCTTCCCAGAGGTGTGGGAAGTTTCATGGGGTCCCCGAGGGGCTGCTGCCAGCATCCTGGCCCATGATGCCCCTGCAGACTGACTCACACTCCCAAGGGGCCTGAGTGATTCACTCTTTGTCCCTCTTGAGCCCCAGGCTGAGGCCCACATGCCCTCTGGAGACTTTCAGCGGGGTTTATTTCCCCGGCCCTCATCTGCCCAGTCTGTCTGGCTTAGGGGTGACCCCACTGTCTTCCAGCTGCCCCATCCCTCATAAAGCAGCGGCTCCCTGTCCTTCAGGGCTGCTGGGCCTTTCCGGGGGGCCGGGAGGTCACAGGGGTGCTGAGCAGGGACCTGCCATCTCCACCCACTCAGAGGGGCGGGGCCCGGCAGACCCTGGTACCCCGACACCTGCAGATCTTTTTCCCGGCCCCGGGACGGTCAGCCACACTGTGCCCACCTGTGTTTGGGGCAGCATTACTGTTTAAAGAGCTTCACTGAGACATTTACTTCACATACCATACAATTCACTCCATGGCATTGGTATAGGACATTCTGTTTTAAAACATTTTTATTATTTTTTTAAAATGGTGGTAGGGGCGCCTGGGTGGCACAGTGGGTTTGAGCGTCTTGCTCTTGGTTTCGGCTCAGGTAATGATCTCAGGGTCGTGGTATCGAGCCCCGCTTGGGGCTCCGTGCTCAGCAGGGAGTCTGCTTGAGGATTCTTTCTCTCCCTTCTCCCTCTCCCTCTGCCCCTCCCTCTTGTGTTCTTTCTCTAAAATAGATAAATAAGGGGGCGCCTGGGTGGCTCAGTCGGTTAAGTGTCTGCTTTCGGCTCAGGTCATGATCCCAGGGTCCTGGGATGGAGACCCACGTCGGGCTCCCTGCTCAGCGGGGAGCCTGCTTTTCTAGAACTCTCCCTCTGCTGCTCCCCCTGCTTGTGCTCACTTTTTCATGCTCTCTCTCTCTCAAATAAATAAAAAAAATTAAAAAAAATTTCTTCCTTTTTAAGGCCGAATAATCTATTTTATTGTATGTGTATTCCACATTTTGTTACTATATTATTTTTTTATTGTTTTTTTTTTTTTTTAATTTATTTATTCATGAGAGACAGAGAGAGAGAGGCAGAGGGAGAAGCAGGCTCCCAAAGAGCAGGGAGCCCGATGTGGGACTCGATCCCAGGACGCTGGGATCATGACCTGAGCCGAAGGCAGACGCTTAACCGACTGAGCCACCCAGGCGTCCCATTATATTATTTTTTTAAATGCTGGTAAATTGTACATAACATAAAATTTGCCTTTTAGACCACTTTTCAGTGTACAGTTCAGTGGTATCAGGCACATTCTTAACGTTGTGCCACCATCACCACTGTCTGGTTCTGAAATTTTCCCTCCCACCCCCCAAAAAACTCTGTGCCCATTAAGCATGAACTCCCCATTCCCACTTCCCCCAACCCCTGGTAACCTCTAATCTATTTGCTGTCTATGAACTTGTCTGTTCTAGATATCTAGATATTTCACTATAATGTGGAATCCTACGGGACTTGTCCTTTTGCTGTCTGGTTGATTTCACTTAGTGTCTTGTCTTCAGCGTTCATCCATGTCACACCATTGTTATAACCCGAACATCTGTCCCTCTGGAATTCAGATATTAAAATCCTAACCCCCCAGTGTGATGGTGTTAGGAGGCGGACCCCAGGTCCTTTGCACAGCTTTCAGTCAGCCTTCTGCAACACGGAGATGTCCCTGCTGCTCTGGCTGCTCCCAGAGCTCTGGAGGGGGTGCTGGGATGCCACGGGGAGCAGGGAAGGGGGCTCCTACCTGTGGAGATGCCATGTGCCAGAAGTGTGCCCAGCAACCCTGCCAAGAGGTGGCAGCTCTTTGACCCTGCAGATGAACTAAAAGATGCTTAGAGAGAAGGAACTTGTCCCAAGTCACACGGCTTGCGTGTGGCAGAGCTGGGATTCAAACCCAGCTGTGTCCAATTCCAAAGCACTTGCCTTTTTTTTTTTTTCTTTCAAAAAAGAATTGGGTTCTGCCTGGGGCTTCTCCCATCTATTCACATGCTGTTGTCTGGTGTCCCCAGACTCATGCAGCTCCTTTGCCATCCTGGGTCCCGTCCTACTTGGTGGAAGTGGGAGGGCTGGGGTTACCTTCGAAAGTGCTCAGGGTGCTCGGCCCCACCCCCCAGTTTCAGATTCAGTGGGGCTGGAGTGACCCAAGAATTTGCATTTTTAATAAGTTCTCAGGGGATGCTATTGCTGCTGGTCCAGCAAACACAGTCAGAAACCAGTTGATTTCTCCTCTCTCTTTAAAGATCATTGTCTTTCCTACAAAATATTTCATGCCTCATGTCCTTTTTTCATGGTGCCATGTTGCCTTCTGCGTGCTCAGGGGATGGGGGGCTGGAGTCAAGTTGTGAGTTTACGAAACCCCAGAACACCTGTTCTGGGCTCATAAACCACCCGAGGTTATTTCTACTCCTACTACTGTTAGGAAGTGTAAGCATTTCTGCGTGCTGGGTGCTGTTCTGAGCTCTGTTACGCCAATCCTTATGAAATTTGCACAGCCGCCCTCTATCTCATCCTATAGAGGAGGAAACTGCACGCAGAGAGGGCAAGTCACTGCTTGAGGTCACACAGCATCAAGTGGCAAGGCCAGGATTTGGCCCTGGGGTAGTCTGGTGTCAGAGTTCATGGGTTATTCTCAGCTGGGACAGAAGACCCTCGCCCGTTCTGGTGGAAATTGGCTGAATAGCCTATACCAAGGTCCTCATTCCCCGTCCCCCCCTCATTTCTCCATCTGATTCCCCAGTCTTTGTGAATAGCATCATCATCTACCCCGTAGACTCTGGGAATGCAGGTGGATGCATCTGGTCACAATTTCCGATCACTGCCTCCGAATATGAAAGGCCACAGGGTGCTGATCTGTGTGGCTGACCATGCCTTGGCGCTGTTCTGGCATTTTCCATGTTTTACTGAAAACTCCACCACAACTCCATGTGGCAGACACTATTATCCCCATTTCACAGATGTGGAACCATAGCATCAAGAGGTGAGGTAACATGCCCCAAATCACAGTCAAGAAGAGAAAGCATCACAGTCATCCCCTTTCTGTCCCTACGGGGTCTCGTGCTAACATCTCTCTGTGGGCTGATAGTCACAGCCTCCTCTGTGGCTCCCTGTTTCTTCTCATTCTCTACCTGGTGGTCCCTTTGAAGCCATCCACAGGCTCCCCACTTCCTTGAGACACAGTCTAAGCTGGTTGGCCAAAGCCCTCTCAAGCTGAGCCAGACGTCCCCCTCTGGCCTGCTCTGCCCACCCCGGACTTGTCCTCTATACATCACTCCTGGCCTACCTTTTGCCAGAACACCATGGCCCCTGAGCTGTGTTGCTCATGTCTCCAATGTCCTTTCTCCCATTTCTTGCCAGAAAACTCCTACTCATCCTTCAAGACCCACCTAAGACACGCACTGTCTTCTGAGAAGTCTTCCCGGTTGCCTGCCCACACTTGGTCAGGGATATTTACTTGCTATAGTCCTAGTGCACTGGGGTGGAGCCGTCTGCCCATCTGTCTCTCTGCCAGCCTCCGAGCCCCACAAGCAGGGATCACATCTAGTTTGCCTGGGTCCTCTGAGAGCTGGGTCTGAGGCCCAGGCCGAATCCAGCTAAACTGGACCAAGGTGGCTGGTCACCAGTGGCCCTGGAAAGAGGCTCTGGATTCTTGGGTGTCCACCAGCAGCTTGTGTCCGGGTCTGATCTCTGGTGGGCAGGGGGAAAGGAAAAGATGCGATCTTTATTTTTAGGTACCTGTGCCTGTCCCCCTCTGCCCACTGGGGCAGGAAAATGGCCGTTTATGAACCAAGGGCAAGCTCTTTCTAGCCAGAGCTGCTGGAAACCACTTGGGGCAGATGGAGTCCAGGGAAACGGCTCTTAACCACTCTCCAGGGAGAGCCCTGAGCCCCCAGATAATTAGCCACATGTGTGTGGGAGACAGGCCTGTTTTTTTCCCCAAGGATTTATGAGAAGGGGGAGTATTCTCATTGACCTCCATTTCAGGAAAGGCCTCTTTCTGGAACACTTGCCGAATATTCCATCGACAGCAAAGCACATATACTGGCAGTCAGCCTGCTTGACATCGTCATACCCGGCATATGTTTCTTGTCTCATGCGCATTTTAGCGCTCACTGCAGGGACTGCGTATATTTCTGAAGGTCCCTAAACACAGCTCTGAATGAGGCACTTATAATTTACCCTTCATGAAAGCCGTCTCTGCTCTTTCCAAACATACTTGGAAGTGGATTCAAAGTTTATTATTATTTTTTTTAATAGACAGAAAGAAAGTGTTTGTGAATTCTTCCTCACCAGCCCTCCTCCTTGGAACCCTGGGAACGAGTCCTTCAGCTCGCAGACACCGACACACTTAGGGGTGACCGTGGAGGTGTGGACACGGGTCATCTGTCCGCTCAGACGTTTCTCGAATTCACCCTCTGTTTACTCACTTGTTGGCTGTTTCTTCCTCCACCCCACTCACTTTCTTTCTTAAAGATTTTATTTATTCATTTGACAGAGAGAGAGAGAGAGAGCATGAGCAGGGGGAGGGGCAGAGGGAGAGGGAGAAGCAGACTCCCCGCGGAGCAGGGAGCCCGAGGCGGGACTTGATCCCAGGAGGCCGGGATCACGACCTGAGCCAAAGGCAGACACTTAACCGACTGAGCCACCCAGGCACCCTCACCCCTGCTGTCTTTCGGTTCCTTCTACTTAGGCACTGCTTCCTTATTATGATTCATCCACCCACTGAGCCCTCTGTCGAAACACGGCTCAAGACATCGCGTGTCCAGGTAACCAAAGCTCCATCTGGATATTTGTTTGCCCATTTGTCCACCCACTGAGTTCTCCATCTTTGTTTATCCATCCTTTGGCTCGTCCATCCTTCCAACGTTAGCGCCCTTGGTGCCAGGGACTGGGGAGGCGCCAGAGGAGCTGGGAGGAGCCGCGCAAACAGCCAATCAGGACGCGGCATGGGGAGTCACGGGAGGGACAGGTGCAGTGGGGGCGGGGCACGGATGCCCGGAGCGGCGCCGGCTCAGACAGGAAGACCGAGCCATGTGCAGGGGGGGAAACGTGCCCCCTCCGTCCCTGGTCTCCTAGAACCCACGGAGCAGCAGCTTGGGGTCCAGGGCCACCCCGCGGCCTGAAACTGTTGTGTCAGAAATAGCTTTCTTCACTGGGCCTGCTCAAATGTGTCTCTCTCTTACTGATCCTTAGGGCCATCCTGCACCTCCATTCTGCAGAGGAGGACGCCGGGGCTCAGGAGAGCGGAGAGGCCGGAAAGAAGTGGCAGAGCCCACCTGTCACAGTTTGGGGACTGGTGGTCAGCCTGCGCAGCCCACTGCAGCCAGTGGCCAGTGGGAGGCCCCCAGGACAGCACCAGTCATCGGCCTCTCTGTTTCCCCTCTGTTTCCAGGGTGCTTGGGACTTGGGCTCCGTTGCTTGGGGTTGCACCCCACGGGTCCTAGAGCTAATGGGACATCCCTGACAGATAAATTGTGATCCCTCTCCAGGAAACCTAAGGCTCAAAGTCCCCCTCCCCCCAACCCTATTTCACTGCCTCTTTTCTCCTGGCCTTGGGCCAAGGGGCTGGGAAAGAGGGCCTTGCTTACAGAGCAGGGACCACGCAGGCCACATTCCAGGCTCTGGATCCTGCAGAGAGAGTGGCCATGGTCCCAGAGAAAGCATTCTGGGAGCTAGCTCACCCAACACTGCCCTGCCTGGGTGAGCAGGGCAGGCAGCACCCCCCCCCCCCCCCCCCCCCCCCCCCCCCCCCCCC
>NC_058409.1:7094212-7106831 GCF_002201575.2 Neomonachus schauinslandi | reverse complement strand
GTGTGTGTGTGTTGTGTGTGTTGTGTGATGTGTTATGTTGTGTGTAATTGTGTCATTGGACCACATAATTACTTAGCGTCCCACAGTAGGTAGTTGTCTTCTATTTAATTCTTCACAGAGGTCTTTAACTTAATGTGGTACATTAATTAATTATGTGGTTCAATGAATTTATTAAAACAACAACCACAACCACAACCACAACAACAGAAAAGTACCATCTGGTGAAGACACACAACCAACCCTAATTGATGTTAGTTCTAGATGCTTCAAGAGGGAATGAACCCGAGGGACCTTTTTTTAATTAAAAAAAAAATAAAAGGAGGCTGCCCGGTAGTTAAAGATGGGAGATGGAGTGCATACATTTATCTCTACTATGTCCAGAACCCTGAGCTCCAAGGGCAGAGAAGTCAGGAGAAGACGCTCCAGCAGTAATATTTAGGAAGCTGGGAAGGAGACCAATGAGGGGTTACTGCCTGTACAGAAATGGGACAGACAAAAATTTAAGCCAACAATGGGGAACACTGAAGAATAACCAATCTGCCATGCTGAACACCCAAAGCTCAGGAACTTGAAGCACCAGTTACCAGGGGTCTCAAATTATGGTCCAGGGGCCAGATCTGGCCCACCACTGATTTTTGTAAATAAAGTTTTATTAGGACACAGCCACTGTCTTTACTTATGGACTGTCTATGCCCGCTTTTGTGCTATAATGGCAGAGTCAGTTTCAATGGAGATGGTATTGGCCTCTAATCTGGACAGTTGCCCTTCCTCGAGCTAGGTGGCAGCCTGGAGCGGGGGTGGGGGGGCGGTTATTTTCTGGAGACAGAAAAACAGTGTCTAGCCTGCAGGACGCCAGGCAAAGGTGAGGGAGGAGTACCATTAACTGGAAGTTTACACATGGAATATGGAGGCCCCTCCACATCTCCTTCCTCAACAAGGCTCCAGGACGTGGTCAACCAGGCCTTTGCTTATAGGCAGGAGTTGAGAGGGCTCATCCTAGGGAATCTGATGAGCCCAGGAGAAAGATCCAGCCAGCTCCCACTCCTGCAAATCCACTGTTGACCAGTCCCCTCTGTGTCCATGCAGCTGCTAATTGGCTTTTTTAGGTTTCCACCATAAAAAATGAACAAAAGATTCTGGACAGCTGAGAGAGTCTCTTGATGAAAGACAGAGGCCAAAACAAGTGGGGAAAAGCAACTCAGAGGATGCAGGTTTTCAAAAACAGAAAACATAACAGCAACAGCAGAAGTAAGTTCAGAGAAATGGTAGATATATCCATGAAACAAGATCGGAAGGAATGTCCAGCGAACATTTGCACAAAATGGCTTGCAAATTGAAAACGTGGAGGCAAAGATTAGAATGTCACTAGAAGTACAGAATAAGAATAAGGCTGGGGGACCGGGTGGGTAGGCACCTGTTGTAGTTATGCAGGAGGGAGATGATTGGGCCTCCCAAGCCAGGCAAGGGACTAGAGGTGGAAAGGGCCTTCAGATGGATGGCAGGATTGAGGATTGATGGCTTGAGGACAGTGAAAACCGACCTAAGGGTGTGTAGGAAAACAGCCCGCTTGGGTGGTTCTGGCCCGGGGGACCCGGGATCGGACTTCAGGCTCCCCAGTGCTGTCAGCTCCAATGCCTCAAAGCCCCTTGGCCCGGCAGGAAACCCTTCTCCAGGTGGCCAATTTCAAGTTGCATGTGTCAGCTGGATTTTCAGCTCACAGCCGCGCCAAACCTGCCTGACAGTTCACTGCCCAGTTGATTTCCAAATTTTATGAAACGAATTCCTTCCCAGGTGAAAACAACCCTATCTGATTTCTTCTGCAGATGACCCGGTCAAGATGGAAATCTGCTGAATCTGACGTTAGAATCCACCAGGGTCAGCTTCCATTTCTTTTTCTTTAATTTGAAAAAGATTTTATGTATTTAAGAGATAAAGAGACAGGGTGAGTCGGGGGCGGAGCAGAGGGAGAGAGAGAATCTCAAGCAGACTGTGCTCTGAGCGGGGAGCCCAACCCGGGGCTTGAGCCCATGACCCTGAGATCATGACCTGAGCTGAAATCAAGAGTTGGACGCTCAACTGACCGAGCCATCCAGGCGCCACTCAGCTTCTGTTTCTAAGACAATTGGACAAAGCCTCTGTTCCAACTGGGCCCCTCAGATGGGGTGGCCTGCCCCCTCCCCCCGCTGCCAAGCC
Source organism: Neomonachus schauinslandi (assembly GCF_002201575.2). Taxonomy (NCBI): domain Eukaryota; kingdom Metazoa; phylum Chordata; class Mammalia; order Carnivora; family Phocidae; genus Neomonachus; species Neomonachus schauinslandi. Next base: position 7,104,638 of record NC_058409.1, on the reverse strand, counting down.
CGACCTCCTGCCCTGCTGCCCTCCCTCAGGAGGGTCTGCAGGAGAAGGGCCTGGAGACTCCCACCATCCCGCCTATGTCAGAGCCCCCTGCTGTCCCTCCCTCAAACATTATGAAGTATGACCCCCAGACGTGCTGTATTTCTGTGGGCTTTGACGTCCTTGGGCTTTTTCCGTCCCCAGTCCCCACATCAACTCTGCACACATCGTCCACTTCCTCCTGTGTCACGCAGGGCGTGTCCTTCCCCTGATCAAACCCTCCAAGCCTTCCTCTGCGCCTCTCCTTGGCCTGCACCGCTCTGTCTCCGGGGCTACATCTGTGCCCTCATTTCAAAGCCCCCGCCCCCGTGAACCATACGCAGACCTTCTCTCTGCTCTTCCCACGTGCCCACCCCTGGTCCTGCTTCAGAGGAGGTGGCCCTCGGCCTGGGAAGCCCTGCCACCTCCCCGTGGCTGGCTCCCTCTGTCATTGGGGTCTTAGCTCAAATGTCACCTTAGCTCAAGTGACACTCTCTCCGCCCAGGTCCCCAGTGCCATCACCATATCTTGTCACCTGCCCACTGCCGGTCTTCGTGTTATGAGAATGTAAGCTCCTTGACAGGACAGATCTTGTCTGTCTCAGTGCCTGGTGCTTGGCATAGAGCGGGAGCTCAGAAATACTTGTTGAACACATGACATGGGAAAACAGAGGCCAGTAGGGAAATGACTCACCCCCAGTCACACACTAGCAGAGGCCTGTCCGGCCTGGGCACAGACCCGGCTGTCACAGTGCTCTGTCTGCTGCCGGGTCCCCTCCCCTCACTTGGGTACTGGTGTGGGCATCGACTCTGATGAATGCCTCCTGGCCAAAGGAACCTTCTAGGAGGCAGAGATGCTGCTTCTGGGTTTCTCTTGCAGAGAGAGATGCAGAGCCTGCAGACCAGGGTGCACGGTGCAGGGGTCCCACGTGGAGGCCTGGGGAGCCACCCAGACCTGGGCTGAATCCCAGCTCCACCCTGGGTAGCTCACTTCATTTCCTGATCTGTAAGCCCAGGATCACATGGCATCTACATTCTGGGGTTGTGAGGCTTACGTAAGACCTGCCACTCAAGGGCTGAGCACCAACCAGGCGCTGGGGGAATGTTGCAGTCAAAATGAAAGAGGCCGCTCTGCCTGCCAGGGACTGAGGCTCAGAACTCACAATCCAGCTTGAGCCCCCTGCTCTCATGAGGGGTCCTGGCCGTGGGCCCCCAGGGCTCCGCAGATGGCCCCCAGGGAATCCGCGGCTCGCTGATAGTGCCCCATCGGGTGGGATCCTTGGGTGCGTGGGGCTCTGAGGACGGACACAGCCGCCACCAGGAGGGCGGGGCAGACCCGAGTGCCACAGGGCACAGGGGTCTGGACGCCTACCCTTGGCTTCTCGATTTCTGGCAGAGCTGGGACATCTGCTCGGTGTTTCATCTTTTAATCCCAGCCGTTATCAGCTGCTGGGAAAGAGCCCAGCCCAGTCTCCAAGCTGGCAGAACCTTCCTCTGAATTCCATGAAGAGAACAAAGAGTTCCCCAAGAGTGACACAGCTTTCCTGGGGGGACCAGCAGGCAGGGCCGGGCCGGGAGGGAAGCACGTGCAAGCCGAGTGAAGATGCCTGGCCAGGGGGGTGGGCAAAGCTGCCAGGAGGCTGGCCTGCCAGGGACCACCCCGGGCTCTGGGCGTCTGAGGCCGTCTTTTCTATGAGCACTGCCTTTGTATTGGGGAACTTAGGCGCCTCCTGGTAAGTGTGAAGTTCCTGGTCCAAGACCACCCCGGGCCAGGTGGGTGGCTTGGCTGTCTCTCCGATGGGTGACCCCCGCCCCCCTAGACACCAACACTGCCCCCTTCCCCAGAGCTCGAGTGGTCAATGGTCATTTGTGGCCTCCCCAAACCTTTCGATCACCCTCTTCACTTCTGGATGCTTCCCCTTAAGCATCACCTTCCAACACTGGTTGCAAACTTCCCTGCTTTCTTGGGTTGAGCCGTAGGTGTGATTTACAGCCCACCCATCGGTCACATCTGAGCTGAGTTCCATGGGGACAGAGGTGGGGCTCAGGGCTCCCATATTGCAGGGAGAGGCAGTGGGCTTCCGAGCCAGCAGACACGACGGCCCCCCCCCTCCGCCAACTGATCTGGCAGGAGTGCTATTGGCAGGCTTCCTCAGAGGTGGCTCTGGGAGCCATTCATGGAAGCTTTGTCTTCCTTCCTATCCCTTAATGAATCTGTTTTTCTTAAACTAGCTGGAGTGGTTCTGTTGTCTGCAACTCTGGATCCCGACAAACTCATCCAGTGACTCCCTGGCAGGGTTTCAAACCCTCTGCCCTACAGGGATAAGTGGGTTCCATAGATCAAGGGAACAGACTCATTAGCAAAAAATGATGAGACAGGCCTCTTGGTCTATATTTGATATTTGGCAGAAATGTGGTTCAAAGAAGCTTTCTTTACTAAGAGAAAAGAGAGTGCAGGCCCCAGAGTAGATGGTGAATGATAGGAAATTTAGGGCTCGGGAGACAATAAGGAAGAGTGGGGATTGTGGCACCCCAGAGACAGTATACCTAAAGGGGGCAGTTACAACAAACTGTTTCCAGATCCTTCCATTTTTTAAGAGAAGCCAGAAAACAGGACTTTTATGTGAAATGTCCCATATTTTTAGATGTCTTTATTTTATTACTTATTTATTTTTTAAAGATTTTATTTTTTAAATTTATTTAACAGAGAGAGACAGCGAGAGAGGAAACATAAGCAGGGGGAGTGGGAGAGGGAGAAGCAGGCTTCCTGCTGAGCAGGGAGCCCGATGTGGGGCTCGATCCCAGGGCCCCAGGATCATGACCTGAGCCGAAGGCAGACGCTTAATGACTGAGTCACCCAGGTGCCCCAAGATGTCTTTATTTTTAAGTCATCTCTACTCCCAACGTGGGGCTTGAACTCACAACCCCCAAGATCAAGAGTCACGCTCTACAGACTGAGCCAGTCAGGCACCCCTAAAATGTCCCATATTTTTAATTGCTAAGTCACGCTTAAAAAATACATTCCAGGCCAAAAAATCCCCAGAAGCTCAACATCTTCAAGTCTGGGTTTTGCCTTGGGGCTGCCCCTTTGTGACTACAGCCTAAGGGATCAAGTTCCAGCTCTTTTTTATGGCATTTAAAGTCCTTTGCAGGAATCCAGCCTGGTTTCCTCCCCCATCTCCGTTCCTCTCCTCCCCCACCCTGCCATGCACAGACCCTTTGCTTTTTATCCAGCCTGTTTCCCTGTCCAGCCACACCCTTTCTCTCCTCATTCCTGTGCCTGGTGAATGCCTACGCATCCTCTAAGACCACTCTGATAACCAAGTCCTTGGTGAAATGCACCCCAATCTCCTGGATCTGAGGCATCCAGCGCTGGGGCTCCCACAGTCCCCTCTATGTCCTTCTGTCTTGGTGCTTCTAACCAGCAGGCCCTCTCTGTCCCCAACCCAGTGCCAGGAGGATATCCAAATTTACAGAAAGCATGGGCAGTGGGCTGCTCCTGGGGTCTGAGAGAGTACCTGTCCTAGTGGAATGTGGGGGGCTGAGTTTTGGGAACCCAGCATGGGGAAAGCAGATCTGTCCTGCTTCTTTCTGCCTTGGTGACACGGGGATCATCCCCAAACCTGGCCCGGGGCGGGGGAGCAATGAGGAAACCACAGGGCAGCTGGACTCCTGGCCAGTGAGGGAGCCCCTGGCCAGCCCTCTTTCCAGAGCTTGGAAGACATCTGCATACCTTCGGGGAGAGATTTTCCCCTTTCACCCTAGGGTAGTAGCTAGCGGAGTGTGTGGTCTTGTCTCTGTCCTCCATCCCATGCCCTGGGGGGAAGAGTTTGAGGCCCCTCCGGGGTGCAGACTCAGCACCCCAGGCCCTTCCCTTCCTCCATCTTTGACTGAAGAATCACCTTGCCTTTCTCCTGTTCTCCTGGGTGGGTGGGGATGCATGCCAGTGTCCCCCCACCTCCCCCCCCAACTGTAACCTGGCTCACTTTACATCTATTAGGCTCTGTATAGTGCTGGGGGAGGCCAAATCTCCAGGAAGCCTCATGATGTCTCTCTTAAGTTGGTGTTAATGCCTGTTTTAGGACTGAGGAACCAAGGCTCAGAGCGGCGACGTGGCCTGCCCAAGGCACGCACTTGAACCAAGACCATGCCCTTGATGCCAGTCCTGCTGTCTTCCCAAAAGTAAGGACTCTCTATTGCAGGAAGGGAGCCACCAGGAGGCACCGAGCAGCCTCTCCCTTGTCTCCTGTTCCCCAGCTGAACTGACTCGAGCTTATAGGAACACATCCCTCTTAGCATTTCCCAGGGGGCCAGAGTGCTAACCACTTGCATGTGGGAGAGCCTCTAGCTGGGGAGCATTACCTAAGCAGCACCCCGGTTTGCTTTTCCTAAGCTGTGCTTTCTCTTAAGACGTGGAAAATCTGAAGGGAGAGATGCAGCCCTAGAAAAGCCCCACTGGAACTTGTCATTTACCTTCCATCTGTACGTAGGCAACAATACATGTTTGTTTTAAAGATTTTATTTATTTATTTGACAGAGAGAGACACACACAGAGAGAGAGAACACAGGCAGGGGGAGTGGGAGAGGGAGAAGCAGGCTTCCCACCGAGCAGGGAGCCCAATGCGGGGCTTGATCCCAGGACCCCTGGGATCATGACCTGAGCCGAAGGCAGACGCTTAACGACTGAGCCACCCAGGCGCCCCAACAATACATGTTTTTTTTTAAAGTTTATTTATTTTTAGTAATCTCTACCCCCAGCGCGGGGCTTGAACTCACGACCCTGAGATCAAGAGCCACACGCTCTTCTGAAGGCAACGATAAATCTAACAGATGACGTGAGCCCAGCATCTACTGCTGTCTGAATATTTTCACATGTGTCAAACCATGTTATCCTTCTACATCTTAGGAGATGGGGATATGATCACTAATTTTACAGATAAAGGGGATGGAGCCCAAAGAAGTGACCTTCTTGAGGTCACACATTCCTTAAGAAGGAGCTGAGACCCATACCCAGGACAGCTGACTTCAAAGCCTTCCCCACATGCCGGGCCTGGCAGCCTGGGCATATTCCCAGTTTTCTTCAAGGCAAGAAGAGCACCCTCCATAGTTGGAGGTGCCCCCCGCTAAGGCAAGGGAGCCCAGCTAGTGGGAAGACCCTGAGTTAAACTTAGAGCTTGTTCACGGCCAAAGACAGGACAGCAAGATGGGAAGGTAAGCTTTATGGTTCCCTGAGGACCAGCTGTTGTGTGCCAACCAAGAGAGATTTTTCAGAAGCAAAAAGTTTTCTAATTAAATAACAGATGGGATTGCAGAGCGATGCCCCATTTTGAACCTTCTAAGACCTTTGAATGCAAATGATGTGTTCATAATAATTTTGGGGTACTACATAATTTCCAAATCAAACCTGTGTTTTGGGACTGAAAGTGATGGATGGAAGGTGACCAGGAATGTCACGGGGCACAACAGAACTTTCATCCAGTGTCAGGGGAAGAATATTCCCCATCAGCAGGTATAAGGAGCAAGGAAGACAAAAATAAGGATGTTGGTTGCTTAGATCACATGATTTCCCGACTCCCCCTTATTCCATGAACTTATTCTATGAACCTGGGCACAATCACACACTGGTTATTCTCTCCCGAACCTCTGAGCCAGGGCAGGTGGTTTGGTTTCCATTTAATATCTGGAGACCCTCATGCTAGAATTTGCCAATCCTTCCAACCCTATATGAAACTTCAGTATCTCCCTAGGGAAGGGAAGAGAGCTCAAAAAAGGAGTTTCTGCCCAACCTGTTGTCAGTATAGACTGACAAATCCAGGGGAAGGGTCTGCAACAAGCCCAGCAGACTTGGAACTACTATTAGACACTGTAATAATTTGCAAAGTTATTGCAAAATGCCAGTTCGCTCATCACATTGGAGCTATAATTCATCAACCCTGTTTGCAAAGAATTCCAAGTGATCCACGGTATGCAAAGAACTGCTCTATCACCAGTCTTGTAGGGGGCTATGTTTGCCATCTGGTTGTGGGCTCTGTCTTGCCCTATATGAGCTGGCAGGCAGATGGGGAAAAGAAGCCCTTTGTGACATGGGCAGAGTAAGCCAAGAGAGGCACAGTTTTGGGGCTATGAGGAGGGTGAGATGAAGCTGGGACCTGGTGTAGGCTGTGTCTGAATCCACTTGAGCTGCTATAATGAAAATACCAAAGGGTATTTCTGGGTGGCTTCCAAAGAACAGAAATTTATTTCTTACATTTCTGGAGGCTGGGTGTCTAGTGAGAGCCTGCGTCCTGGTTCAGAGATGGCCAACTTCTCCCTGTGTCCTCACCTGGTGGAAGGGGCAGGGGAGTTCTGGGGTCTCTTTTATAAGGGCACTAACCTCATTCATGAGGCTCCACCCTCTTGATCTCATCACCTCCCAAAAGACCACCTCCTAATGCTACCATGTTGGGGGTTAGGATTTCAACATACGAATTTGGGTATTCAATGACATCTAAACGAATCTGGCTGTTCCTCAAAAAGTAAAATAGAGTTACCATAAAATTCAGCAATTCCACTCCTAGATATATACCTCCAAAGAACTGAAAACAAGTGTTCAAACCACGTGTACAAGATTGTTCAAAGCAGCATGATTCACAATAGCCACAAGGTGGAAACAACTCCAATATCCAACAACATATGACTGGATAGAATGTGGCACAGCCGTACAATGGGATATTATTCCACTATAAAAAGTAATGAAGTACTGACACACACTAGGACGTGGATGAACCTTGAAAACATTATGCTAAGTGAAAGAAGCCAGACACACAAAGCCACCTATTATATGAGTCCATTTATATGAAATGCCTAGAAAAGGCAAATCCACAGAGATAGAAAGTGCATTAGTGGTTGCCAGGGAGTGGGGGGTGTGGGTAGGGGTGACTGTTCATGGAAAGGGTTTTCCTTCTGGGGTGCCAAGAATGCTTTTGAACTAGGTAGGGGTGGTGGTGGTGGTGGCACAATACTGTGAGTGTATTGAATACATTGCATTGTTCACTTAAACTGGTTAATTTTATGTTATGTGAATTTCACTCCCATAATTAAAAAGAGAGAACCCAGCTCTGGCAGGGCAGCCTGTCTCATCTCTGACTTAATAATGCTTTTAAAAATAAACAAAATTTAGGGGCGCCTGGGTGGCTCAGTCGTTAAACGCCTGCCTTCGGCTCAGGTCATGATCCCAGCGTTCTGGGATCGAGCCCCGCATCGGGCTCCCCGCTCAGCGGGAAGCCTGCCTCTCCCCCGTCCACTCCCCCTGCTTGTGTTCCTCTCTCACTGTGTCTCTCTCTGTCAAATAAATAAATAAAATCTTTAAAAAAAAAAAAAAGAAGAAGGCAAAGCTGAAGCAAGTGCAGCTTTGGTGCAGCTGGTTTTCCAAGCCCTCCGTTTTACCGAGGCATGGTTTGCGCTTGCAAAGAATAAAAGTACTTCTCTGGCAAAGCCAGCCAGCGGCTCAGGGAGGCAGACACAGGAATCATGTGGATGTCTCCCCTCTGTCCTTGGCCCACCGGCAGAATTCATTTAGAGGGAGCAGCCCTTTTCAGAGGGGTCTGAACATGGAGACCTGGGTGTGTGGGGAGAAGGGCTCCCTGGCCACCCATCCTCGCTCGGGCTGGAGGGCAGCCCTGCACCCCCTCCCATGCTGCCAGCCCCCAGGAAGGAGTTCATGTGTCTTGTACATGACCCGGTTTCACCCACTTTTTCAGCCTGGAGGCAGGCTCTTATGGCAAGTCCAGATATCGCCTCTCCCCAGTTTTAAAATGAGTGCCATAACATGGAGTAAATTCAAACACATGAGACCCTTTCACGAGCTAGGCTGGCTGCCAGGCTCCCCAGAGGTCTGGAGTGGGAAGGAGGTTGGGGTGGGGCAATTCCTTCCAGATCCACTGTCTCTTGCTCTAGGGGTACGTGGGCTCTGCAGGGATGGGGGAGGCTCTGCAAGGGGCTCTCTGCTCTACAAACTTTCTTCCTCTGGGCACAAAAGCAGCATTCACTGTCAACCACCCTATCATCACTTTAAAAAAATATATATTTTATTTATTTATTTATTTATTTATTTATTTATTTATTTGAGAGGGAGAGAGAGAATGCATGTGAGCAGGGGAAAGGGCAGAAGGGGAGGGGAAGGGAGAGAATCTCAAGCAGACTCCACGCTGAGCGCAGAGCCCAACACGGGGCTCGATCTCACGACCTTGAGCCGAAACCAAGAGTCTATCTGCCTGAGCCCCCCAGGCGCCATCCCCCACCATCACTATTTAGTGAGGGGAAGGGGTTCTTGGGATCATAGAGGAGTCAAACTAATAATGAGGGAAGTTGGGATACCTGACATTTATCGAGCACGATGCTAAGTGCCTTGTGTGGGTCATCACACGCAGGCAGGGAATATTCCTGGGTTACCACTGAGGAAACAGGCTTGGGGTGGTGAAGTAACACACTCTGGGCCACACACTTGGGGGTGTGGGCGGGGGTGCCACTGGGGCAGTCTTACCCCAGGGCTGCACTCTTAACTGCATACAACTTTCTGTACCTGGGACCTTTGGGGTGTCCATGTCTGGCCTGTGTTCTGGAAGCTTCCTTGTGTCCCACCTGGGAGGCAGCAGGACGGTGCAGAGAGCACAGGTAGGGACATGGAGACCTCAGAACCAGCCTGCCCAGAGGGACAGTGACACCTCAGCTGGTCACTCTGAGCTGCATTTCCATGATGTCCAGGGAGATAACATGAGCACAGGGAGATAACAAAAGCAACCAAGCATCCAGAACATACCTCATGCACATAAGGAGCTATAACAAGCCTGTCCTACTTACACCAAGGGCAGGCTTTCCCAAACATGGTGGAGCAGCAGCTTATGGTCCAAAGGCAGCTTTTTGGGCAAATCCGTGCATGCCTGAAACCATCCTGGAAGATCCCAAGGAAAGTGTCAAGCCAGAAGCAACATCCAGTCTCCTGAGGCTGGGGCAGCAGTCTGTTCCTCCCAGAGCTGGTCGCTCCCAGGTCCGTGCTAACACCAGTTAAAGCAGTCACTTGTCTGGTGGAAACCATGTACTTAAAGCCTAGATGCTCCTTGGGGACCTTACAGAACAAACCCAACCACTCTGCCCAAAGGCCCCAAAGAGATGGACAGGCACAGTCCTGGGCCCAGGTCCCAGAAGCATTTCCGTGAAACGTGAATTCCACAGCCCTATGCCGCCCTGGAAGCCTCTCTAGCCTTGCCCCATCTAATACGTTCCTTCCCTCTACACCATGGTTCCCAGAACTGAGCCCTCGGGGCAAAGCGGAATTATCACCTCCCTTGTTGAAGATGTTATGCTCCTGTTGATGATCCTGCACTGGCATGCAGGCCCAGGAAGCCATGATGGGTATCTCACTCAAGGCTTTCTGCTGCCCCTCTCTGGGCCTCGACTCATTCATGTGTAGAGGGTGCACAGGTAGAGGTCTGATCTGTTTCTGTCTGGCTGGTCTACTGTGGGATGAGCGGGAAGGTGTTGGATGGGTGGGGGAGTGAGTCCCTAGCCGTCCCTTGGCTGTGCAATGGAGATACATTCTCACTGGCTCACCACCAACTATACGTGTTTAGGGAAAACATGAGAGAAATGATTTGAATACTGAGGCTATATTCCCTCATGCACTGGAGTAAATTTAAGACGGGGACATGAGTCTACCAGCCCCTGAGTACACCTCGGTTCCCACAGGCCTTGTGTGAGGGAGAGTCTCCAGCTGGACTTCCGGCGTTTGGTGGCGAAAACCTTTCTGGTCCTCAAGTGCTCCTGAATGCCAGCCCAAGCTATTTGCGCCTGTTCCCCCCAGTACTGGAGCAAATACTGGCCCTGTGGGGTTTCAGAGAGATGGTACATTCCTGCATTTTAGGGGCAATTGGGGAGATTTTCGGGAGGAATGGGCCATGCAAGATTTTTGCCTTATGTAATCACTTTAGAATAAAAATCCCACCTAAAATGTGACTTTGCAACAATTACTGATTTTGCACTAACCCTCCAGCTCTGGGAAGACAAGGGTCATGTATTTCAGTTACCTGTGTCTCCTCAGGGCACAGTCTAGTCATTGGGACATCACAGAAAGGGTGGAAGGATGGGTGTGTGAATGAGTGATGAATGCGTGAATTGGGAAGATGAATGGGTGGAGAGTGGCCAGATGGGGGGATAGAGCGATGAGTGGGTACATAGGTGGCAGGTGGATGGATGGTGGAGGGAGAGATGGGGGAGTGGGTAGGTGGGTGGGTGGGGGAATTTATAGGCACATAATGAATGATGGATGGGTTGAGAGGATGAGTGGATGAAGTGTGGTCATACTGGTAGGTAATGGATGGACCAGTGGGTTGGGTAGGTGGGATGTGGATGGGTAGGGGAGTGGATAGGTGGGGGGG
>NC_058409.1:7060481-7093812 GCF_002201575.2 Neomonachus schauinslandi | reverse complement strand
GGATGGACAAGGGAGTTGGGTAGGTGGGGGGTAGATGGGGGGGGGGTAGATGGGGTGTGGATGTATTGGTGGTAGAGGGGTAGGGGATGAATGAGTAGGGGAGTGGATGGGCACATGGATGAGTGATGAATGGATGGTTGGGGGGGGGTGAGTGGGTGGATATGCCCAGATGGGGGTAATGGATGGATGACCGGGTTGGGTAGGTGGGGGATGGATGGCTGGGTGGAGGGATGATGGGATTCTGGTGTTGCCTATCACTAACCCTTTGACCTTGAGCATATCACACCTTTGACTTTGGGGATGATATTCCCTCCTTGCCATGTTCTTGTGAGGAATGAATCCACGAAAGCGTGGAACCTGAGGCAAGGATGGGCCTGGCCGAGAACCAGGCCACCTCTCTGACCAGCATCCCCCAAAATGGGCTCACGTAAGAGTAATAAGCAGCTTCCCAAAGGACCTGTGTCAGAACAGCTTTATGGGTGCTCCCGAGCAGGAGCAGAACAAAGGGCGAAGAAAGCTGGTGGTCTTGGCAGCTAACTTTCCCTCCTGCCTTCGCCTCCAGGGCAGAAAGAGTCCCCCCTCAGTCCCGCTGCTCCAGCTATGAAACCGGCTCCGAAGGCCAAGTCGGGGCCGCCCCGCCTCACCATCCCCATCCTCCAGGCCTGGGCTCCCCAAACCTCCCGGAGCTGCTGATGCTGTGGCCACGGCATGCGTGGACCATCTACCAAGGCTCAGGAGTGTGGGGCTGCCATTGCCCGAAGTCCAGGAGAAACGAGCGAGGCTGGTCACCAGAATAGAGGTGGACAGGGGCGGGGCCCAGCTTTTCTTACATGACATTACCACCTCCCCTCCAAAAAGCCACATGGTCATCGTTCCTTCTGTGGACAAGGACCGTGAGACAGAGCCCCGTGGCTGATGTGTGCTGGCTGGGGAGCCGAGAGGCAGGTCGGGTGGCATCAGAGCCCCTGTAGCTGTGGCCGTCGCATGAGACAGGGACCTCCCACCAACCAGCCAACTAGCTCTGTCCCTGCATTCTGATGGTGAGCAAACAGAGTCCCTCATGCTGAGACACTCGGTCTGACCTCCCTCACGGCCACAGTGATGGTGAGCGGGACCGGGCCTTCCCTGCTACGTCTTCACAGAGGGAATGAGAACCTTGTCTGGGGAACAGAAGGCAGTTCTTGCTTCCTCCCCCAAACAGCCCCCAAATGCCCTAAACTGAGACCCTTGTGGGCAGGGGGCACTGTGGCTTGCCCCTAGGACGAGTAGCCCCCTCTTGCAAGCTCCTGCTAGAACGGGGCACGGAAAAGCTCATATAAGCCTCCTCCGCTCTGAGTGACAGGGTCCACAGTTTGTCTCCAAAATCTCCAAGTCAACAAGGACAGGGAGGTGATGTGCTTCCATGTAAGGCCATGCCTTGCGCTTTGCTCCGGGCCCTGGGTTGGGGAGGCCAGGGGAGGGTCAGGAGAGTGGACGCTGGGTCCCAGGTGTGGCCCGCCTGCATGACCACAGGCTGGCTCCTCTCCATCCCTCTGAGCCCCTGCATGATCTGGGCCTCTGTTATCCCCTGAGCCCATCGGCCACCACTCTCCCTCTGTCTCCCTCACCCCTGCTCTAGCCAAATTCGTCTCTGTGCTATTCCTGCAATACCTGCATGCCTCTCACCTCAGGACCTTTGCACGGGCTGTTCCTGCTGCCTGAAACTTGCCAATCAAAGAGTTCTGCCAGCAAAGCAGGTAGGACAGAGGAGCAGCCCCATCGCTGCCCATGTCCAGCTGGGTGATCCTGGATGGGCCCTTCACTTCCCGATGCCACGGACCCCTCCTCTGCAAAGCAGGATCTACCAGGAGGGGCTGACATGAGCAAGAAGCCCACCCGTGGAGCCAGCACAGGGCGAGGACAGAGAAGGCTGTTGGGAACACTTACTTATTTAAAGAAAGAAGATGGTTGTGACGTGACAATAATTCTCAACCCTTCCGTTTCAAAAGCTCCCCCTTTTCTATTGATATGCATTCTTATTAGGTCAGAAATCAGGCTTTATTAATATTTCATACAGAAACTGCCAAGAGTACCTGGAGAAGGAAATGATTAAATAATAGAGAAATAGTAGAAATACATAGCTCTCTAGATTTAAAGAAAAATGGAAACTCTCAGATGGCCAAGGCCCGCAGCACACCAGAGTTTGGAAAGAACCCATACCTCAGGTTGTCACCATGTTTCTGTCCACGGTCATCTTTGCCAAGAGCAAGTCAAAAACCATTCTGGTGAAAATGCTGAGCCAAGCTGGGACAGGTTACTCCTTCAACACTAAAAGAAGCCGACTACGGGAGAAACTGACTCTCTTGCATTATGATCCAATTGTGAAAACAAAAGTCCTCTTTGTGGAACAGAAGAAAATACGTTCCCTCTAAACAATGGGTTGAAAACGAATTTGATTGATAAATGAGAATACTGAGGGTGGGATACTGATTCAGAAATTCTGCAGCATGTAAAAAAAGAAGAGGAAATGGCACGGAATCACTGCCTCCTGTGATTTGAAGGCCATTGTGAAGAAAAAGAATGTACTGAAAGAAAGTTCTTCATTTTAGGACATATATCATTGCATCACATTTATTTATCTTTCTGGATATTTTTATAGCCCTTAATAAAAAATATTAAAATAAAAAAAAAGAACCCATACCTCAATGTGTTATAGTGAAGTTCAAGAGTGTCAGAGACAGCAAGGTCTAAGGGAGAGAGAGAACCGACCCCATGACGAGGGACCAGACTCAGATCGACACCACGCTTTCCAAGGGACTGAGCGTGTTGAGAACTGACATGAGTTTTGAAGTTTTCACAACTGCGCCTGGAACCTGGAGCTTTACATCTGGCCAGGTGGCAACTGAGTATGAGGGGGTGACCAGGACATTCTCACACAGGAGGCCACACGAAGACCCACCCATGGGCAGCAGTCTCGGAGAAAAGACTCAGAGCAGCCACGGAGAGGCCCCAAGACTCACACGATCAAGCGGTGGTCAGATTCCCAAGTGAAGACTGTTGCCTCCACCCCCAAATCAGTTAATACCAAGAAAGGAGACAGGGGAGGCATGCCCCTAATGGCACGATGGTGGGTATGCGGGGGGGGGGGGGGACACATCGGGGACATGAGGTCACAGTAAAGGTCATGTCTTGACAGAGAGGCATATGGATCACAATTTTCTTTGTAAAAAAGAAAGCATTCACAGAGAAACACAGCAAAAAGCAGGAGACACGCTGAAACCATAAACTTCTCAATAAAAAGACAGAGACTGTTCGTTGGATAAAACTCAAAATCCAGCTGTAAGCTTTTTACAAGAAAGACAACTGAGCCATAAATCAGGGTAATGAAGGGGAGGAGGGGGTATATCTGAAATTTGTTGAAGCTGGATGTAGGTCCATGGGAGTTCATTACGCTACTCTGCCTACTTGTGCAAATGTCTGCATCTTTTTTCTTTATAAAATACTTTTAAAAAGAGTATTTTTTTAAAGATTATTTATTTATTTGACAGAGAGATAGAGAACACAAGTAGGCAGAGAGGCAGGCAGAGGGAGAGGGAGAAGCAGGCTCTCTGCTGAGCAGGGAGCCAGACGCGGGGCTCGATCCCAAGACCCCAGGATCATGACCTGAGCCTAAGGCAGCCGCTTAACCGACTGAGCCACCCAGTGCCCCTAAAAGAGTATTTTTAAAAAAAGATTTATTTATTCATTTTAGAGAGAGGGAGAGCAACAAGCGCTGGGGAAAGGGGAAGGAGCAGAGGGAGAGGGGGAGAATGTCCCAAGCAGACCGTGCAGAGCGTGGAGCCCGATGTGGGGCCCAACGCAGGGCTTGATCTCATGACCCTGAGATCATGACTTGAGCTGAAACCAAGAGTCGGATGCTTAATGCACTGCGCCACCCAGGCTCCCCTAAAAGAATGTTTTTAACTAAGATTTCTCTCTTCTCCAAAAGTCCAAGACAGCTGTGAATTGCTAATTTTTACACTGTACCCATCACTCGAACTTTCAAAAATGGCTAAATAGAAACGAGCTTATAGGAACAGCTTTTATTGCGTAGAGATACAAGCATGCCCAATACCTCTGGAAATGCCCCAAACTTATCTCGAGAAAGATCACTGTAAATTGTCAGGGGTGAAAAAAGAATTGTGTGTTTGAATCGACCTTTCAAAATTAAACACAAATACATACAGAGACTCAAATATCATACCTATAGGCCTATTTCTACATGTGTACCCTCACAACGCTCCCCAAAATCTTAATCTTGAGGCCATCAACAAGAATGCTAATAATGGTTGCCTCTGGATGCTGAACTCACACAAGGCTCCTTTTTATGCTTTTCCTTTCCCTCCGAAAAGATCATGTGTCCCGAGCTGCATGTACAAAGTCATCTTTATTTTATTTTATTTTTTTTAAAGATTTTATTTATTTATTTATTAGAGAGCGAGCGAGAGAGAAACAGCATGAGAGAGGAGAGGGTCAGAGGGAGAAGCAGGCTCCCCGATGAGCCGGGAGCCCGATGTGGGACTCGATCCCAGGACCCTGGGATCATGACCTGAGCCGAAGGCAGTCGCTTAACCAACTGAGCCACCCAGGCGCCTGAAAGTCATCTTTATTAATCAGAGTCCTAGGCCATGGCCAGGGGAGCCTGTGATGGCTGCAGATAGGGGGCATTCCTAGCCGAAAGGAAAGAAACCCAAGCGCTGGGTCAGCCTGGCAGGCTGATCCCTTGGCAAGCCTTATTTTCATCGGTTTTGGAAACAGCAAACATCATTGGTGGAGCCGATTAGGACAACCGCCGGGGACCCAAGAAGAGGACCATGAGTCCACGCCCACCAGGCGGGCAGGGGTGGGGCTCTGCTCCCATCCGCCCCCCCTTCCGTCCGCTGAGGGCATTCTGGAGGGACACCGCCCCCGAGAATTTTCAATATTCGCTGAGCTGTCCCATGTGGAAGCTAAAATCCACCTGTGGCTACTGAGCACCTGAAACATGCCCAGTGTGGCCGAAGAACTGAATTTTTCATTTCATTGATTTTTAATTAATTTAAATTTAAACAGCCATGGATGGACATTGAAAACATGATGCTAAGTGAAAGGAGCCAGGCATAGAAGGCCACACATCGTCGGATCCCATTTCATAGGAAATGTCCATGGTGGGCAAATCCATGGAGACAGAAAGTGGATCAGTGGTTGCCAGGGAGTGGGAGGAAGTGGGAGTTAGAAATGGCTGCTAGGGAGGGAATGTTCTGGACTCAGGTAGTGAGAAGATGGTGGCATGGCATGATGATTATCCTAAAAACGACTGAAGTGCATACTTTAAAAGGGTGCATTTTATTTTTTTTTTTAAAGATTTATTTATTTGAAAGAGAGAGTGCAGACGAGCAGGGGGGAGGGGCAGAGGGAGAGGGAGAAGCACACTCTCCGCTGAACCGGGAGCAGGACCCCGGGATCATCACCTGAGCCGAAGGCAGATGCTTAACCGACTGAGCCACCCAGGTGCCTAGAAGGGTGCATTTTATGTTGTGTGAATTATATCTCAATTTTAAAAAACTACAAATAAAATTTTAAATAGCCACATGGGCTAGTAGCTATTGCATTGGACAGCACAGTTCTGTAAGCTTTCGAGGAGGGGTCCAGGCCTTTGATCATCCCCTCTCACCCCAAATTCATGCCTCCCAGCCCTAGTGGGGCTGCTTAGGGGTCTTTCCGCCTTCCACGCACTCCTCATCCCCCGCCCCCCAGTGCCTCCACGCCCCCTTGTTCCCGCCCCAGCTGCAGCTTCTCTGACCCCTACCCAAGATCCATGGTGTCCCTGGGCTCCTCACCCGCTGCCCTTGGCCGGGGGGCAGCCTCCTCCCACCAGCTCTGCGTCCTCCCTCCTCCAAGGTCTCCTGCAGGGACATCTCTTCCGTGCTCCCTCCGCACTTGGTATGGTGACCCTCAGGTACCTTTACTTGCCACACTCTTCCTATTATTTTGCTCAAAACACACCTTGCAGGGCTATTTTCCCTTTGGGCTTTCAGAGGAGGGGGCATCTAAGGCAGGAAGCCACCCCCAACGGCCCCCTCGCTGGCCCCGCCCCCCCGCCTCCTCTGACCCCCGCCTGCCGGGGGTGTGGCCTCGGCGCTGAGCACAGGGCTGCGCGGGGTCCCACGGGCACAGATCTGCCGTACAGACGGTGGACAGCCACGATGACACTGTCACGCCTGGTTAGCTGTCCCCGAGGTGCCTTCAGGCCCATTCACTCCCGGGCTTCTGGGCTGAGCTCTCCGCCTGGGCACAGCCCGTCCGCCTTGGGAGGGGAAGGAGGGAAGGTCCGCAAGGCCCATCTCAGGACCAGCCGCCCATGGGTCCCTGACAGCTCCTGCTTCCCTAAGCCTGAGTTAGGGAGGGCTCCCTGGAGGTCCCGGGTCCTGCTGGCCACCTGCTCCCAATCCAGCATTTCCCACCTGAGAGCCCCCGCCACAAGGTGCGCACAGCCCAGGGGGACCGTGGGGGGACCTGCTGACTCGGGGAGGGGCGCGGAAGGAGAGAGGCCCCGCGGAGGGTGGCAGTTCTCCCCACTGCAGGCGGCCAGCACCAGCAGGACTGGCTGACCCCCAAAGCCTACCCGAACCCGGTGCAAGAGTTGGGGGCAAGCACGTGTGAAAAGGTGCTTCGCTAAACACACAGAAGGCGGCATTGTTTGCCTGCGCCTCGGCCAGGCCAAGTCTGGAAGGGATTCCTGGTAGGAGCACTGATGAGGGCTTACCAAATTCTCAGCACAGCAAGGACCCGGTGATTGATGCGGAGAAAAACATTTTCACCAGCTCCCTCATCTGGTTTGTATTAAGAGATTTCCATGCTTGGATTTTTTTTTTTTTTCCCCTAAGGTGAAATTGGACGATGGGTCAGGAGCGGAGAAACCACGGGGGGGGACAGGCAGCGGGGGGGGGGGGGGCCTGACTAAAGAGGTGGCTGAGGGGAGGGAGGAAGCCCCCTACCCTCTAGGCCAGCAGGAGACCGAGGCCCAACCCGGCGGGTAACCCAGTGATGATGGAGATGCTGTGACTGGTGACCGGCTTCCTTTCTCACTTTATTAAAGTCACAGTGGGTTTGGCAGCAGCAAAGGGGGTCCCTAGGAGCCCTCCTCTGAAGGCAGTGCCACAGCACCCCCTCGCCCCATGGCACGGCCTTGCCCCTTCCTGCCTTGTCTTTTCCCCCAGCACCAGCAGCATCTGATATATCCAGAAGCTTCCCTTTTTGTTTGTCGTCTGTCGCTCTACTGTAGCAGGTAAGCCCCAGAGGACAAAAGGGTGGTTGACTGTGTCAATGAAGGACTGACCCAGTCGTGCCTTCTCCGGCCCCCACCTGGGCGCGGGGTCTGTGTGGCTCCAGCCAGATGGGGGGTTATCCTTCAGCTCCCCCCTGGGCTCCTCTCTCCCTCCCAGGCCTGGAGAGGGTGGGCATGAGCTGGGGGGAAGCCACTGCCCCACCCCCCCCCCCCACCCAGGGCCTCAGCTCCAATCATGTCTCTCTGGCTATTCAGGTCCTCAGGTTCTCAGACTCTCCTTTCTGGGCACCCACGATCAGATTACGAAGCAGAGCGGGCTGAGCCCACAGACCCTAGCCTGGGGCACACTGTTCTCCTTCCTAGAATGACCGTGAGCATTTCCCACTTAGCCGGCTTCTACTCATGCCTCAGGGCCGAATGTCCCTTTCACCTCCTCCAGGAAGCCTTCCTGGTCCTGTCCTGCTGTTCCTCCTTGCTCCTGGCCCCACCTTGCTCCGAAGCACAGTCTATTTCTGCATGATTTCTTCACCTGGTGAGAGCTCGACACATGGGGGGGCGCCTGAAGTGTACAGGTTGGGGTGAATCTGAGAGAGAACAGTGTGTCTACAGTGGGGTAAGCCTGAAGCCACGGGAGTCAGGGACCAGGCTTGGGGTCACACTGAGGATTTGACCCTGCTGGGGGGAGTGATGACATGATGCTTGGCACCTGGGCCACATTCTGCATCCCAGGCTGTTAGCGATGGGACTGCGTCCCTCCCAAATTCCTCTGTTGAGGCCCCAACCTCCAGGGGCCCTGGTCATGAAGGTAATTAAGAGGTAATCAAGATATAATGAGGTCATAAGCACGGGGCCCTAATCCAATCTAATCCAATGGGACTGGTGTCCTTAAAAGAGGAGGGCTCTAGCTTTCTTTCCACCACAAAGAGAACCAGCAGGAAGATGGTTGCCTATAGGCCAGGGAAAGAGCTTCCAATGGGAACCAACTTGGAGGGTTCCCTGATCTCGAACTTTCAGCCTCTGGAACTGTGAGAAAGTAGATTTCTGTGGTGAGAGCCCTTCAGTGTGGGGTGCGAGGTGGAACAAAACCTCAGTGGCCTCAGGCATTCAAATATTTATGAAGAACGATAATTCGCAATAAAAGAAGGATTTAATTAATAGGGAAGATACGGAAGCCCAGATCTTTCTTTCTTTCTTTTTTAAAGATTTTATTTACTTATTTGAGAGAGAGAGTGAGCGACAGAGAGAGCACAAGCAGGGGAAGAGGCAGAGGGAGAGGGAGAAGCAGACTCCCTGTTGAGCTGGGAGCCCGATGCAGGGCTCGATCCCAGGACCCTGAGATCATGACCTGAGCTGAAGGCAGAGGCTTAACCGACTGAGGCACCCAGGGGTCCCAGGAAGCCCAGATCTTTCAAACTCTTGTCTCTTTCCAACATACCATCAAGACAAACCTCTCCATTTTTTCCGCCAGAAAGGGAGAGATGAAGCACCCGAGCTTCGAGAAGGGTCATTGTTTTCCCCACGGCCTAATAGACAAACTCATGATAAAAACTTTCCAAAGACAAGTCAGATGTCTGAGGCTGTCACTTTGTAGGCCGCAGTCGGATGCCCAGCAGGTGTCAGGACAAGATCAACCCCATCACCCGCCCAGCTTGTTGAGAGGGAGGTCTCCACCCCAAACGCTCCAACAGGCCTGTTTGTCCATCCTCCCCACACTGTTTTGCAAAGAAAAGAAAAGAAGATGTTTTCCATTTGAAAAAACAAGAAATGCTGGCAAAGCTGAGAGGCAGGGCACTCTCCGCACTACCGAAAGAAAGAACACAGGACAACCCCCTTAGAAAAGCAATTTGGCCCCCTATTTTCAAAATCTAAAATGCCATGTCCTTTGATCTAGCAATTCTACTTCCATGAATTTGTCCTCAGGTAGACTTCCCCATGTGCACACAAAAGCAGGACGCACCGAGGACTCGCTGCAGCGTCGCGTTTCATACAAAGGACAAAACAACGCAAACGCCCACTAACTGGAGACTGGCAGGGTATATTATGACAGACTCCTGCAATGAAATTCTAGGCAGCTTTTGAAAAGAATGAAGCAAAATGAAGCCATAAACGTACTAAGAGGAACCATAAATTTCTTTTATAATCTCTGATTTGAGAAGGCCCTTTTATATACGACACAAACCTCAAACTGTATAATAGACGGATAAATGGGACGACATTCCCATTTCTTTCATTTATTTTTTTTGCATGACCCAAAAGAAAAACAAAAGAAAAACCGAATCCATCAAAGAAAAAGCATAAAACGGTGAGAACATGTTTCTAACTCATAGGATAATTTTCTTAAAGCATTCCTGCAAATCGGTAAGAAAAAGATGAACAACCCAGCGGGAGAATGGACCAAGGATCTGATTGGACAATTCACGGAAAAGGTAATAGAAGTTTCTCTGAAGTATATGGGGGAAAAAATGCTCAACCTTCATCAAAGAGAACTACAAATTAAAACTCTCCTGGGATATCGTTTTTCATCTCTTAGAATGATGTCTAATGAGCTACAGTTGATCTTTGACCCACACGGGTCTGAACTGCACGGTCCACTGACATGTGGATTTTTTTTTTTAATTTTTTTTTTTTAAAGATTTTATTTATTTATCTGAGAGAGAATGGGAGACAGAAAGCATGAGAGGGGGAGGATCAGAGGGAGAAGCAGACTCCCCGCCGAGCAGGGAGCCCGATGCGGGACTCGATCCAGGGACTCCAGGATCATGACCTGAGCCGAAGGCAGTTGCTTAACCAACTGAGCCACCCAGGTGCCCTGACATGTGGATTTTTAAAAAATAAATACAGCATACTGCTGTACATGTATTTTCCCTTCCTTATGATTTTCTCAATAACGTTTTCTTTTCTCTAGCTTACTTGATTGTAAGAATTTATTGTACTTTATTGTGTTAATTGACTGTGTACGTGATCAGTAAGACTTCTGGTCAACAGCAGGCTATTAGTAGTTAGGTTTTTTGGGGGGAGCCCAGAGTTATACGTGGATTTTTTTTGGCATCCTTAACCCCCATGTTGAAGGGTCAACTGTGGTACCACGTTGCTTAGCCAGGACCCAGGAATCGTGTTCTCTTCTGCAAGGCGGAGGAGAGTAGAAAAGGAATGGGTACTATTGTGTCACAGATGCTTTGATCCAGAAATCCTACTCGTAGGAATTCATCCTTCAGCTGTATGCACCCACCAGGCCATTTAATGCAGTGGTTCAAAACTCCATCTGAGAGACAAAAATATTTCAGATATTCTATGAAGTGGAAACAAGGGACAAAACAGCGTGTGTGCTGTGTGTTACCCTCGAGTTAACAAAAGAGCAGGAAAAGACTGTATTTATACATGTTTGGACGGGCTGCATTTACACCCTTGGAAGGAAGGCTGGGAGATGTCTGGGAAGGGTAACTTGGCTGCTAAAGGACCAGGGATGGAAGGGACTCTCTTCCCTGGAGGTTTTTTGTGCCTTTGGAGTCTTGAATTGGAAATATCTGGCCACAATGAGGCAGATCTGTATGTTCCGATATGGGATGATTTTCAACTTCCTCGATGTGTAAGAGGCAAGGTGCCGAGCATGCTATGACATGGACAAACTTTGAAAACATTGCATTACATACAAAAAGCAGGCACCAGAGAGAACATATTGTGTGATTTCCATTTATAGGAAGTGTCGAGAATAGGCAAGTTTATAGACACGGGGTAGATTAGTGGGTAGGGGACTTCTTTTGGGGGTGATGAACATGGTCTAACATCGGCTCTGGTGATGGCTGCATAACTCTGTGAATCTACTAAAAACCATCGACTTGTACACTTCAAGTGGGTGGAGTGCACGGTATATGAATCATATCTTAGCGAAGCTTTATTCCAAAGAAAAAGGCCAGGTGCAGACCAGTGTGTAAAGCATACCGTAGCTTGTCTAAAAGAGGGGCATCTGTTTGTGAGTTACGGTATGGACACAGGAAATGAGTCCTCCTGGAACAGGGAAGGAGAAGGGGGCTGCTCCTCACAAGCTACGGGGGTCCCACGGCCTGAACCTCAAAGCCCGGCTGCCATGATAGGAGCCACGGAGGGAAAAGTGCACTCATCTAAGGTTCAAAATGATGACGGCCTTTTCCGGCAGTGTGGAAGACGGGGCTTTGCTGGCTGTCCCAGGCAGTGTGTAGTCCCCAGGGGCAGGCCTCCCCGGGGACCCCTCCAACAAGGCTGGTGAGGAAAGAGTGAGGACAGAGTAGTAGGAGCTCAGAGAGGCTAAACAACTTGCCTAAGCCACACCGACACATCAGCGCTGACCTTGCACATGATGCAGGGTCTTCTATTTAGCATTTCAAATGCTCATTCCAACGCAGTTGCCCTCTGGTCTGCAGAAATGAATGGTGCAGAGAGCAGTCTGGGAACATGCATGCGCCCTGCTGCTTCAAGTGCAACCCTCTGGAGCCTGGTAGGATTAGAAACGGACTACTTGCCTCCCGTCGGAGCTTATGGGACCCTGTGCCATCACCCCTCCCCTTCCTCTCCTGCCCAACATCCCCTTCAACTCCTGTTGCCTCCACCTCCTATAAGGAGCAGGGTCAGCTAACGCTCCCTGGCACTTATTATGTGCCTGACAGTTGGCATCCATTGCTTGTTCGATCTTCAGGAAGTTTACCTCCAAACCCTCTCAATAGGCCTTGTGAACACCAATACAGAGCCCAGTGTTTCCAATCAAAGTTCCACTTCATGGGTAAGGTATTAGGGAGAAGCTGTGTAAGATAGGACTTCTGGGAGAGTTGCAAGACAGTCAGGGATCTCAGGTGGGGGGACCTTCTTGGTCATCTAGCTCAACCTTCCACCAAGCATGGAAATGTGTCCATCCATCTATCCATCCATGCCTCCACACACCCACCCGAGCACCCATCTACCCATCCATCCACCCATTCATCCGTACACCCATCCATCCACCCATCCATCCATCTATCCATCCACCCACCCATCTACCCATCCATCCATCCATCCATCCATCCATCCCTTCATTCATCCATCCAACCTTTATTTAGCATCTACCCTGTTGTCAAGCAGTGGACCCTATATATATAGGACCCAGAGATATAATGCTGATTCACATGTTATCCTACTCATGAAGCCAGTTTAATGGGGTTCAATTCAGCATCTTTTCCATAATGGCCTTGAAGCCTGTGTTTGCTTACTTCTCATGCTGGGGAACTCACCACCGGACAAGGAATCCCATTCTATGTCATGGGACACTTGGACTGCTCACCCCCTTCGTTTCCTAGTTGAGAAACTCGGCCCTAGTTGAGAAACTCGGCCCATGTAAAGGACTACATGGCTGAGCTCATACCACACACCAGTGGCAGAGCTGGATATCTGACTCACTCCTGCTTCTTCCCATCGGAGCTCTCTGCGCTGCGGTGTGTTGCCTGTGGGTATTATTTGAGATACTAAAGCATTAAAAATTCATAAGAAGTTGACGCTGGTGACCAGAACTTCTATTTAGCATTTCAAATGCATAGCATACTGACAGCTGACTATGTAAGTGCAAAGTCAGACAAAATCAATTTCTTTTTTCTTCTTAAAAAAAAATTTTTTTTAAAGAAGAGATTGTGTCTCCCCACCCTAGCCCCAGGCCCCCTGCTCCAGGAGATTATGTCTTTGATCCCAGGCTCCAACAGGGGGCCTGGCATGCAGACTGTCTAAGGAGCAAGAGAAAGAGTTGGGACTTTTGGCCTCAGGCTCTGGTCCCTGCTTAGGCCCCAGTGATCTGTCCAATTTGTCCCTCTGAGCCTGTTTCCAAACCAGGATGCTTGTGCCCCTTCTCCAGATAACCTGAGATACTACATATAAAAAAGGACTAATGTAGAGCCTGACATTAATGAGTGTCAACAGCAAAAGCCAGGTTGGGTTTTTCAAGAGGCCTTTGAATCGAATTAAAGTATTGTCTGAATCCTGCAGAAAAAAGGAACAATGAAGGAAGCCCTTTACAGGATGCTGACCCCTACCCCTCTGCTCTTTCAGTCCCTAATTGCATTAAGCACTGAGTTCCCTCCCTGGTGACCCCGGGCTGCCCAGCAGGAAGTGACCTTGAGGCCCCGCCTGCCCAGAGATCTGCTCCCTGAAGTCCGGATGATGTGTCCCCTCAGATGTGACCTCGGCCTTCTCACGGGCTTCCAGGTCCAGCCCGGCCCACCAGAGAATGCCTTTTCTGTGCTCTTCTGAAAGACCCACCACCTCTGAGCTTGGTGCAGGGGAGCAGGCTGTGCCCAGAGGAGCGGGCCAGCGAGGCCGCAGGGCTGGGGCGGGGGCAGCCGCGTCTCTGAGAGCATTTACAGTGAAATGAGGTTAGGCAGGGTCAGGCGAGGCAGAGATGTGGGGTCTTGCTGAGAGCAACACACTGAGGAATGACACACCTCTGAGGTTTGAACCATCCACTTGGGAAACTCTTCAGCGACTTCTTTAAAAGAAAACATATTTTGGAATTTTGGTCTGATGATACCACAAGGAAGGCAAGGCGGCCTGACTCCTAGGGTAGAGCCAGGCTGATGACGAGTGTGCCCTCGATTTCAAAATGTTGGCTCCAAGTATAAAGGAATGTACCCGACTGCGGAAATGCTCAGTTTTTATTTTGCCTAATGTCATGTCAGATTTAAAAGATGTGAATACGTGTGTATGTTTAAACATGATATACCCACGTCAAATGTAATACATGTTTCAGCAACCCACACACATATAAAATATTTACACACATGATACATTTTTCAGATGCCCGCTTCTTTATAAAAGTTCCGATGACAAAAAACATTTAAACCAAAGGGAGAAAATGAGCCCTGATTCCATGATCTTCACATGACGAAGGTTACAAGTGAGTGCCTTTTGTTGTGGGACAGATGTCATGTCAGTGTGTCAAATGGAAGACTTCTGATGTGTTCTAGAAGAGTCGGGGGATCTATGGGGAGAGAAAGCACAGAGGGAACAGCCATGTGCAGAGTGGAAAGGGCTTGAGCTTTATAGGGGGTCACACCTGGCTTTGCTTCCAGCACCGAAGTCATTATTGGTGTGACGGTGTGACCTTGGGCAAGTCCATGAGCTTCAGTTTCCCCCAGTGACCCAGATGGGTTTCTGCACAGAAGACGGAGCAGGGCTATGAGGGTTCCCAGGGGTGGAGGGAGAAGAGAGAGCAGGGGAGGTGGAGGGAGGAGGGTGGGGGGCTGTGAAGAGTGGTGTCGGGGAGTAGGGGTGGGGTTAAGGGTGAGTTACGGAAGCAGGAAAGCTTGAGGCCAGAACCTGGTGGGAGACACGTAGCGCCCCGGGGCCCCCAAAGTCACAGGGCTTTGGCGACAGCTCCAATTACCTTCTGTGGTCCCCATAAACTACCCAGTGTCCTGGGATGCCAGCCCTCTGACATACAAACCACATCTCCCAGAGACAGCCCCCCACAACCCCCCACCCACCCCCCCCCCCCCCCCCCCCGGCCCAGAAATGGCCTCAAATTCTTTGTCAGTCCCAGTGTAGGAATTTCTGGTTAGGAAAATGTAACCACTGTGAATTTCACAGAAGGTGGCACAAGAATAGAAACTGCTAGATGATTTCCAAGGAAACATAAATTTATCGCATTTGTAAAATCTCTCCCCAGTGGGGACAGGTCCATTTAAAGTGGTGGCAGCTGTGAGGAGGTGACGCACGCAGCCAGGTTCTCCCGCCCGTGAGAGCCACACGTCCCCCGGGAAGCCTGGCGGGGCCTCACGCGAGGGAGGTGAGGTCCTACGTGGGAGCTGATCTCCTACTCGGGCAGAGGCCATGCATCACCCGGCAAAGAGCGTGGGAACGGGTAGCATGCAGATCCAGCTCCGAATCCCTCACACGGTGCTAGCTGGGTGACTCAAGGCAAACGCCTCTCTGAGCCTCTGTTTTCCTGCCCTGAAAGTGGGCATTATCATACCCGCTTCGTTGGGCCACAGAGAGGACTGAATGAAAAACAGATTACAAACTCACACGTAGGGCGCCTGGGTGGCTTAGGCGGTTAAGCGCCTACCTTCGGCTCAGGTCATGATCCCAGGGTCCTGGAATCGAGTCCCGCATCGGGCTCCTTGCTCCCTGCTTCTCCCTCTACTTCTCCCCCCTGCTCGTGATCTCTTTCTCTCTCATGCTCTCTCAAATAAATGAATAAAATCTTAAAAAAAAAAAAAAAGAAAAAGAAATTCACATGTAAGACCCAGCCCACAGAGGTGTTCAGGACGTGGTGTCCTTGTCCTACTCAAGGCAGGCGTCACTACGTCCTGCTGTTTCTGCGATGAAATCCTTTGGGGAAGCAGTAAGCTCAGAGAGCTGTAGATGCTCTAGGTCCTTGGACTGGAAATTGGCCAATAGAGCAAATGTGATGCGGGCTTGAACAAGAACAAGTTCTGTGGTCTTTCTTAGGTCACCAGGATAGTGGAGAATGATGGGAAGATTTGCTGACACTCAGCTTCAGAGTCAGCAAACAGGACTGGACCGCACTTATCAAGGACACACTTGGGTCCCATCTTCGTCATCTCAAGCCAAGGCTACCCAGAGCTGCTCTGAGAGTCTGTTTTGGGAAATTTAATCATTCTTGTGCCATCTGCACCATTTTTATAATCCTTTTTTCCTTTAAACTAGCTTTTCTTTCTTTCCTTTTTTTTTTTTTTTAAGATTTTATTTATTTGAGAGGGAGAGACAGAGATAGCGAGAGAGAGCATGAGCAGGGAGGAGAGGGAGAATCAGACTCCCCGCTGAGCAGGGAGCCTGACATGGGGCTCGATCCCAGGACCCTGAGATCATGACCTGAGCCGAAGGCAGACGTTTAACTGACTAAGCCACCCAGGCGCCCCTAACCTATGACTTTCTTTTTTTTAAAAAAGATTGTATTTATTTATTCGACAGAGAGAGAGACAGCGAGAGCAGGAACACAAGCAGGGGGAGTGGGAGAGGGAGAAGCAGGCTTCCTGCTGAGCAGGGAGCCCGATGTGAGGCTCGATCCCAGGGCCCTGGGATCATGACCTGAGCCGAAGGCAGACGCTTAACAACTGAGCCACCCAGGCACCCCTAACCTAGACTTTCTTACTGAAAGAAATATGTTTGGAAATGAAACTTCCATTGCAACCACTATCACAAAAGGAAAACCGGCCTCCCGTGCCATAAGATGGTTATTGTTAAAATAATACACAATGAGGGGCGCCTGGGTGGCTCAGTTGTTAAGCATCTGCCTTCGGCTCGGGTCATGATCCCAGGGTCCTGGGATCGAGCCCCGCATCGGGCTCCCTGCTCTGCGGGAAGCCTGCTTCTCCCTCTCCCCCTCCCCCTGCTTGTGTTCCCTCTCTCGCTGTGTCTCTCTCTGTCAAATAAAAAAAAAAAAAATCTTAAAATAATACACAATGAAAGCTACATCATCCAACAGAGTTCCAGCCAAAACCCTTGCCTGAGAGCACTGAGCCTAAGGTCTGAACCGTGTGCAAAAAAGGAGACTACCACATATCAGAGGAGCATCAAAGACATAGTAGGACCAAACTGAGATTGATCTCTTGGACCAGCTGGGAGGACTGAAAGAGACTTGAACATGGGCTTTTTTATGTGGAGTTCCTGTCCTTTGATATTGAATTAGTGCTCTTGTGTCCTCGCTCTGAGATGCTGCCCTGGTGGAAATGCGGGTACACTGGGCCTGGGGAATGCATAAACGGATGTTCTCGGATTCCCTTCATCCCACATCCCCTGTGTGCACGTTTCCTCCCTGCGTGACTCTTATCCCCACTTCTGTGCCTTTCCTCCTGCAGCCTCCCCTGGGACCTCCACTTTGAGCCTTCCTATGTCCCTCTGCATCTCCAACCCTGACTGCTCCCCACTCCACTCCGGGGGTCACCCATGCCAAGCGGGGCCCTCGTCCCCTGGGGGAGACCCAGCCACCCCCAAGACAGGCATTTTCATATAGGTGCATTCACTCGTGTGGGGCCCTCCCCTGGTTGGTGGCCAGGCGGCCTCCTCATCCTGACTCTGCCTTCCCTCCAGGGGTCTTCCCACCATCTCACTCTGGAACTCTCTCTGCAAACCACAAGCTGAAATAACACAGGGAGCTACAGGCACTGGGTCTAGGAGTTACAGAGTAGAGATAAAAGAGTTTTGATTTTTACACAAGGCATCCCTCTTCCTCTCCTGGGGATGTGGGGTCATTATGACCAGCAGCAAGGAAGCTTCCCGGGTCTGGCTCCTTCGAGGTGACATAATGCAGGTGTCACAGGGACGTGGAGGAGAAAACATGTTAGTGGTCCCCTTCTCCAACTCATAGACGGCTGGCTCAGGACAGGTCTTCAGGGGTCACTCCTCCTGTCCCTGCCTGGGGGCTGTTAGGTAGAGACACGAGTCCCATTTCTACCCAGACCCCCAGAGAATGGAGGGGGCCTGAGTTTGGAGCCAGACAGGTGAGGGTTTGAATCACAGCTTCGCCATAGACCCCAAGGAAGGGGAAGGATAGGAGCCTCTAGGATGGGGTCTGGCCTGGAGGTAGCATCCGTCTACTACCTATAGTTACAGTTTATCATGGGTTTGTTACATTTTAATTCTGTCCTCTGACACAGTTATTATCATCCTCTGTAAATGGGGTCACTGGACACCTTTTATGTCTTTAAGTTGTTAGAAACAATTAACAGGGTAGGCCTAAGTACAGAACCCACAGTCCAAAAGAAGAAAGCTACCTCTTAGCTGATACTGGCCCCTTCCTTCTTTCCTTCCTTCCTTGCTTGCACCATCCCCCCCCCCCCCCCCTCCCCCCCTTCCTTCCTTCAGTGTTTACTGAGTCCTACCTGGGGCCAATCACTGTTCTGACTGGCTGTGACTTTAACCACACCAGCCCGACTCTGGTCTAAATGTCTCCTTCTCAGACAAAGAACCTGGACATTTTGTCCACCTGTCTGAAGTCCAAATGCAACAGGATTAAACGGGTCATGCAGGAGACCTGCTTGGTGGGCAGCTGGTACCTGGGGGGCCCTGATGCTCACTGTCAGCTGGTCACAGAGCCCACGGGCTCTTTGCTTCCTCATCTGCTCTAGACATTGGACCCACATCCCTGTCTGGCTCACCCACCTGGAGTTTCTAGAATCTTCTGAAAATGGGGACAGGTCTGACCATCCATCCCATCCTCTGTGCCTCCTCAGAGACACAGCCCTATTTCTATAGTCACATGAGCAAGTTCTTTCCACGCTCTGGGCCCAGGTCATGTGGACCTAAAGACTCAATTCATGTGGTGGGATTCATCCCATGGTTTTTTTTGCACCTGCTCTGTGACAGAGACTCTTCCTCTTACAACCTCCCCCCGCACCCCTATTCCACGTCCCTCTGCACTGCTGTCCATCAGACACTCATGCTGAGGCCCCGAGCATCCTCTGTTCCCCATCCTCTGTCCCCACTGCTGTCTGCTAATCCTATGTCTGGGGTCCCTAGCCCCATGTCTGGCTCTTTGTTCTTCTTATGCCAAGCAGGCTTTTAAAAACCAAATGTGCTCTTCTGCACATTTTTTGCCATCCCTGGGCCTGTTTTCTGGGCCGTGGCCCAGCTCCTGTCCCTCCCATGTACACGTACACGTACACACACACACACACACACACATCCTTTCTGAGTCCGAGAAATGCAAGCCTGCCCAACCCCCACCCTTGGAGAGAGGCCTTTGGTTTGTCTTCAAACACCCTGACATCTGCTTTCCTAATTTCCAAGATAGGAATCTTTTGGTTCATGGGATGGTTCGCTGCAGGTCCCCAGGACAGTGAGCTAAGGATGGGGTTGGCCCACAAGGGGTGGAGAGGACACAATCTTGCCGCTGAAACATAGGGGACTGGTCACCTGGTAGTGCCGGGGGTCATGCTCATTCCTCATAGGCTCTATCTGCATGGTCTTGCCCCTCCCATCTCTAATGCCAAAGGACACTAGATTACCTTTCTAGAATGGGGGGAGGGTAGAAGAGGAGGGGGAAGGCCCTTGGGAATCATGTGATCCAGCAGTTACACCTTTAATTAGCGGAATTACCGGGGCAGACATCCCTGTCCCCACCCCAGAGAGAGCCATGGAGTCTGGGGGGTGGGTCTCAGGCACCTGGATCTCTAAAAAGCATCCTAGCCCCTATGACTGCTGACAAGCCCCTCTGGGAGCCCCCTCACTCCGCACAGGGCGCCAACGGCTAGGATTCCAGCATGAGCTCACGGAGCTGCCCGGGACCTGGGCTCCTGCGTGCCTGGCCCCGTATTCCCATACGGTCGTGCTGACTGCAGGCTTGGAAGCCCCGTGCTGGGGGGCTGCTTCCTTCCACAGCCCTCGTAAAGACAGCCTGGGCTTATTGAGCAATAGGGACCATGCTGTCCAGCCAATAAACAGATGCCCAAACAGATAAATCAATGAAGCCATAAACCGCAGGGGCCATAACAATCTCCTTACAATTCTTCTTTGGGGGTGGGCTCTGCAATGTTGCTTTGTGTTATTTTCTTTTCAAATAAGCAAAATTGTTTTCTTGGGACTCTGTCCAAGAACATTAGATAAATAGCTGTGATCCAGCTGCTTGCAAGAAATCCTGTTGGGGCAGACAGTGTGGGAGAGTGAGGCTGTGCTTTGATGTGCAGGGTGGGGGCACCCTGGGGCCACGGGGGCCTTTTGTGAAAGCCCCAGGCTCCACAAACTCTGGCTCAGCTTCCCCATGGGGCCCCTCCTTCTCCTCCCCGCCACGCTCACACGTGCTGGATCTGACCAGGTGCTTCCCTCCCTCAGCCCGCAGCCCCCTGTGTCCCCTTGATGCCTTGGGACCAAGTTACGAGGCTCCTGGCCGGTGTCAAGGTGTGGCCCGGGGTGTACCCGTCTCTATCGCACGGCTGGGCTCTGCCCACTGACCGGTCGGCAGCCATCCAGGTTTGCAGGGACCCTTTGCCCTCCTCAACGGCTCTATGTCCTCTTTGCACTTTGGGGCAGACCCTTGTGTTTCCCATATTTCCCCTGGAAAGCCGCTCCTCCAAGCCTAGCTCTATCCTCACCTTCCCTCCCCCCGCCCCCAGAGAAGCCCCTCCCTGACCCCACATGGGGGCCTGACAGGCCAGACCCCTCAGGGGTCTGCTTCTTCCATGACTGTGGGGCTCGTCGAGGGTAGAGCCTGGGTCCCCTCTGGCTGGGCTGAGCATGGCAGGAAGGGCAGCAAGGGCTTTGGAGGTAGACACATGGGGTTCGAATACCACTCCTGCTCTCAGCTGCTGGGTCACTCCGTAGAGCTTGTGATATGATCTGCTGCCATGCATCCTCCCAGCCTGCTCCCTCCCTCCAACAGAGTGGGTATCCCATCTGATAAGGGTCCATCTCCCCTCCCAGCCTGGGAGTCCGTGCAGCGGGGTGGGTCTCATTCCTCTCTTCCCCCCAAGCCGGGTCCAGAGGGTGGGACTCTGCTGGCTGCAGGGGCTGTTCCCAGCCCTACTTGCTGCCCCTGCCTGTGGCTGGGGTTCTCTCTGCACCCCGTGGTGGGCATCACCCCAGGGCACTCGTCACTTTTGCTCTGCGCGTTCAGCCTCGCCTGGCTGCTGGGGTCCATGGCCCCAAATCTCTTCTCCCTCTCCTCACCATCTCCAGAGCCAGCCCCCATGTGCCCGTCTTGTTCACCCACACTTCCCTTTACAGCACCCCATCTGACCCTGGCGGGCCATTTCCCACCCTGCCCCTGAGAGGGTGCTTTCCTCCACCCCTCTTCAATCACCCATCACTGTGACTAGTCCCCGTGTCTCTCTGTCTACGCCCTACCCACGTCCAGCTTCCTCTAGGACCCAAACAGCGCCCTGCTCTGGACCCATGATGCAGCCACATGGAGCTCCTCCAGCCTCCCCGGAAGCCTCTTCCTTCCCTGTTCTGAGCTTGTCAGCATCAATAGCTACCATGCCGGCCCAGAGCAGAAGTCCAATAAAGACTTTTCTGAGTCTCGCAGGGAGTGGGGTCCCGCCCTCCTCCACGGCCTAAGTGACCCATTTTGGGGGAGGAGTCAGGATGCCAGACTTCCTGGCCATAGCAGCCGGGCTGGGCTGTGTATACCCAGCTTTGCCGGCATTCTGTCCAGGCCTGGAATGGGGTGGGCACTTGGTAAGTGTTTGTCGAAAGTCTTGCACGGTATGCATCTCAGAGCCCGCTCTGAATGGGTTTGGGTCTGCATGTAAAGCAGTCCATTTGCTATCAGACAAAACTCAGTCGTGGTCAGGCCAAAATTTTTCTGATGGCCAAATCATTATCTGATGATTTCGCTGGAATATAAATCAGCACGATCTCGATCTGCTTGGAAACACCCGATGGCATTCCCTCCAAGTCGTTTGATGATGTCCAGATGTCGGCTGCCGCCGTGATCTGTATTTTCTGTAATTAAGCTGACAGGAGCTCCATGTTTGACAGGGGGGTTTGGCCGTGAGCAGGTCACCTCTCCGTGTGCCCTGTTTCTCCTCTGGAGCACGGAGGGAGCACCAGCTGGCTTGACAGCGAGTTCATGTACAGATGCATTTTTCTGATGCAGGCTATACTCTGAAATCAAGTATTCTGCACGTTTATATAGAGCTTGGAGCCCCCTGTAGCCTGGGTGTGCTCCCTGTGGCCTGGGACACCTGGCCTTACCACAATGCTGAAGAGGAGACCCAGAGGTGGTTATCAGTTCCCACTGGATAAGCTGGGAGCCTTGAAGTATTAGGGAGGCTGGGGTTCAAATCCAAGGTCAGGCAGGCTCCTGGGGGCTCGTCTTATTCTGTGGCCAAATAATTGCTGGCTACCATCCTACAACTGTGTCTTTTCTTTCTAGTACACGCATCCAATGTGTCCTCTTCCCACTTTGGGGGACTTCTTGCTCCTTCCTAAATGCAGAAACTGTCCCAGGGCACCAGCAGATGGGTGTAGAGTTGCTCGTTAGCCCAGGCTTCCTGGGGGTACCTCTGCCACACTCCAGGGTCACGATCGGGCTAAGCCCTCCAGGGAGAGCAGAGGAATGAGATCCAGGCACTATCCCCGAGGAGCTCATGGCCAAGCCAGGTGGACTGTTCTAAGGGAGGTGCCACAATGCACGACAGAAAATCATCGGTCAGGTGCATACTTTCTGCATATGGGGGATAGGAAATGTTTTTATCAAGGAGGCCGTATTTGAGCAGGGCTTTGAGGCTAAGAAGAACTTAGACACAGTCTGAGATGAGAAATGGAAGCCAAGTAAGCCTGGATCAACTTGTTGCTTTTTTTTTCCTAGAATTTTCCATGTATGAAAAGCATGGGCATAAAGTCCACATGGCCAGGACAGCAGGTTAAAGAGGGGGCACCCCATGGATTGAGCAGAGAGGAGCTACTATAGATTTTGCAGGGAAGCACCAGGGCCAGGCAGGGCTGCCAGAACACACATTCTTCCAAAGAAGCACCATGGCAATCTTCCCAAGGATTTTCCTCCAGAAAAGACCTGGTACATTTGGCATCACTCCAAGCCAAGTATGGTTGCTTATTTGGACACCAAGCACTCTTTATTGTTCCTAGGCTGTAAGACCATAACGATGCTTTTCCCCTGTTGTGGCCTTGCCTGCTAACCGATTCCTGCTGGCAGACAAGCACATCCCCTGCTCACAGAGCTGCTCCTCATTGCAGCAAACCCTGACCGGTCCAGCCTGGGAAAGACAGAGTGGGAGCAGACTGTACTGGTGTGGGGTGGGAGAAAGAAATGAAGAACTGCTCACATGTGTGTGACTCGTCAAGGTTTCAAAGGTCCCCCCACACCCACCTTCCCAACAAAGCCATCGGTGAGGACAGTGGGCTGTGTTTGTCAGGCATCCTTTGCCCTGGTGGGGGGGTGGTGTTGGCTGAATCCCTTTAGCAGAGGCTAGAAGAGGACAGCATCAGTCACATGAACACATCCTGGCAGGGCTCAGAGAAACTGGCTTGGTGGTGGTGGTGGTGGGGGGGTTCCTGTCCAGGGGTGAGTGAACAAGTCTGGGGACCTTTAGCACCCTGACCTCTGGAGAGAGGAATCAACCCCGCATACCACCCTCCCATCCCTGTGCAGACAACCTGCTCCCCAGTTCCACTTCTCGGGCAACCGGACCCCAGGGAGGAAGTGCCTTGGGTTAGGGGTGATGCCCTTCTGGAAACTGGGAGGGCCGCCCCCATTGCAGATCAGAAGAGAAACTTTATCTTGATTTCTTTTCTACCGTCCTTTTAGAAAAGCCTTCAGACACATTACAAAAATATATTGCGTTCAACGGGGCAGGATGAAAACAGGAGCCAAAAATAAATGACCCCATCAGGGGGCAAGAGAAGGGTCCGGGACTCAAGACTCGAGGTTCTATGCCCTTTCTAGATGTGCGTCCCAAACGTACAGAGTCAAGTCAACATGGAACCCAACCACGGAAGCCATTCACAGCATATCGAGAACTAAAAACCATCCAGCAGCTCAGGAAAAGCACAGCCCAGAACCAAATCGACGCCGAGTGTCCCCGTAGCAGGATTCTAAATGACGTCCCTGATGCATGGCCCGGAGAGGTGGCCGGAGCCACAGGAACCGTGGAAGCTACCGGGGACTTGTGCTAAAACGACTGGCTTCAGCAGCGCATGCGCGGAGCCCAGCCGCTGACCCGCAGACGCGCAGACCCAGAGCCCGCTTTTCTTCTCCGCCTGTTTGCAGCGTCAGAGGAAAGGTTCTGTGCAGATCCGACTATCTGTACATCCTCATCCTAAGTGGGTTGTCACCGTGCAGCAGCCCCCAAACCAAGCTAGGCGCCCCCACGCCTGGTTTGCAGGGCAAGAGGGGCGAAAGGATAGTCCTGACTGCAGGGGATGGGTCAGATGGGTCTCCAGGGGCTCAGCTCCGGCTCAAAGCCGCCACTCCCCTTGCCTGAACTAGTTGACCTTAGGCTGGACAGGCTGACACTGGGCAGCTGGGACCCAGGGGCCCAAGCCTCTTTCTGGGGCATGGTCCCCAACTCCCTGGGCTGACAGGCCCCAGCACCACCTTGCCTTGGCTTCCAGCTCTCCCATCCCCAGTGCCCTGAGACCAAGAGCCCCAAGTCCTCGGTCCCTTCTGAATGGTAGGTTTCCTACCAACTTCGAAATGGCTTGCCCTCTTCTCATCTCCGAGCCCCCACCTTCTGGCCCCCAGCCGGGCCTCTACTGACAGGTCCCCGGTACACAAAGCCAGCCCCCACCCTACCCCACTGCAGGACGGGGTTCCATTGCCTCCAACCTTGAACCTGAGGGTGAAAATGTTTCTAAGCCTTAATTTTATAGCTCTTACCAACCAGAGTTCAACCCTTCCGATGTAGCTCTCCCTCTAGAACTACAGTTCCGAAGGCCCGATAGGTTGGTTAAGAGGGACTTAAGGAAAAAAAATAAAAATCAAACCTGACCAACTCGACGCTAGGAAATCCAGTATAATTTTTAGATTAGAGGTTGCACAATGATAGCCGTGGGCTGGAGGTGACCCCCAGACATGTTTTGTCTGGCCTGCAGAGTGTTGTTAAAACATGGGAATTCGTGGCCCAGAGTTAGAAGTCGGGTGATTTTACACATGGCCGTGGATTTCTGTTCCTCTCTGGGAACTGAGGGGCTGGGGCGGTCTGAGGATGGGGACCGGCTCAGGAGGGTGAAGGTGGGTGTGAGGGGTGCGGTGGACCGTGCACTATGAGGTGTTCAAATAACGCATTCATCGGGAGGCACTGGGAGAGAGTGCTGCTCATGGAGAACTTCGGCTCCATGTTCCTTGTTCCGAATGCAGACCTGGCTTGGCTGGGAGCCCTGGCATGATTTACGGACTTGGCAGGAGAGCCATTTCCTCGTTTTCTGTTTCTCATTAAAGCTTTTAGGCAAAGGGCTTAGTGGCTGATTCTGGTGCCGGAGTTAGCCCTGGCCTTATGAAACAGAAATCGACAGCCAAGAGGAAATTAAGGAGGAAGGGCAAAGTGGGACCCAAACCCAGAGCACCTCTACGGGAGTCAAATACTGGGGGATGGGCTGGGGGGTGCTGGTGGGGGAGATGGGACGGAAAGGAGCAAGATGTAACTGTTTCAGATTTCTCAGGAGAACTGATGAGTCCATGGGAGCAAGGAATCCATCCCCTTGGCAAAAAAAAAAAGTGAAAGCTTACAACCCCCCCTACCCCCATGAAAAGTTCTCATGTGGGTTCACCTACTCTGTACCCTCCAGCCACTGGTGGGCTGGCCCCTCTGCTAGCCTGTTTCCTCAGCTGTAAAATGGGCACAGGGTTGCTGAGGGGACGAGATGAAAGCAGGAGGTGGAAGCCCACCAGCTCAGTGCCGGGACGCTGGCTCTGCCCCCGGTGGTCCCATCAGGGCCACCACCAGCTGAGTCACGGAAGACCAATCTGGACAAAACCCACTGGCGGGGGGTATAGTCCCTCCAAGTACCTCTCACCTTGTCCTGCTGCGGCTGCCTCCCACCGAGGGGAGCAGTGAGTGCCCAAAGGGCCACTTGGGGTCAAAGCAGGCAGTCAGAGTTAGCTTTAAACACACCTGAGCAGAATGCTCACTTGGGCACTCGCCAACGCGTATGGCCTATGCAGACTCCTCCGTGCACTATGAGGTGTTCAAATAACGCATTCACTTGTTTTTAATCAAGTGGACCCTGGAGGGTAGAATTCGAAGCACATACTGGCTTCCTTTCAGGACTGAAATATGTGATCTAAAACTACCGTGCTGAAGTGGATAACAGGAGAGTGAAGGACTTTGGCGAGGGAGGTGGTAAGCACGAGCTGTTTCCACCTGAGCCAGCCCTCTGCTCTTCCCAGCCTCTGCCTGCCCTTCCATCCCCCTGACCACTGGACATGCTCCTACTCACCCTCTCAGGCCCAGTTCAGCTGCCGCCCCCCCAGAGCTGCCGTGATCTTGCTGCACACGCCCGGTGGAGCTCCTATGGAGTTCATGGGCGCGTCTCCCACGCGGTAAGGTTTTTGAGCACGGTCAAAGTCATGGGCTCAGGACCTAGACTGCCTGGGTCTGCATCACAGCTCTGCCACCCGTGGACATCTCAGTGCCTCAATGTGCTCATCTATAAAGTGAGGATGACTGCCGCACCTACCTGGGGAGGGTTGTTGGGACCACCAGATGAATGAACGACCATGAAGGTGTTGATAGTGGCCGCCCTCAGCAAGCCCTGAAAATCTGCGAACTAAAACCACAGTGGGCTACCACCTCACACCTCCCCCCACCCCGGGACGGTTGATGGTGGAGCCCCTTGGGGAACTGGTCTGGAGGTTCCTCGAACAATTAAACAGAGAGTTACCGTATGACCCAGCAATTCCACCCCTGGGTGTCTGCCCACGAGAAATAAAATGTATTTGCACACAAAAAATTTGCAGATGAACGTTCGTGACAGCGTTATTCATGAGTCTCAGACTACTAACAAATGTCATTCGATGGACAAATGGATAAAGAAAATACTCGGCCCTATGGGTGCCTGGGTGCCTCAGTTGGTTAAGCGACTGCCTTCGGCTCAGGTCATGATCCCGCAGTTCCGGGATCTAGTCCTACATCGGGCTCCCTCCTCAGCGGGGAGTCTGCTTCTCCCTCTGACCCTACCCCCTCTTGGGCTCTTTCTCTCACTCTCTCTCAAATAAATAAACAAAATCTTAAAAAAAAATATTTGGCCCTAAAAAAGGAATAAAGTACTGATTCTTGCTACAGCCTGGATGAACCTTGGAAATCTTATGCTCGGTGAAAATGCCAGTCACAAAAGGCCACCTACGATGGGTTTCCATTCATATTAAAGTCCCGAACAGAGAAATCTCTACAGACAGAAAGAAGGTTAGCGGTTGCCAGGGGCTGGGGAAGGGGTGGGAGGTGAGGGGGCGCTGGCTCAAGATCATGGAATTTCTTTTAGAGGTGATGAAATCTTCTCAAATTGGCTGTGGTAAGGGGTTGCACAATTCTGTAAATACCCCCAAACCACCGAATTGTACACGAGAAATGGGTAAATTGTATGTATGTCATGGGAATCATATCTCAATGAAGCTGTCTTAAAAAAAAAATACTCAGTTGCCCACCAAAGGAAAAAAAAAAAAAGAAGAAGGAAAGAAAAGAAAGTCATTAGCTGCTATAATCTGTCTCTTTGCTACACAGGGTCCAGCCCAGAGAAGGTCCTCAGTCAAGTCTGGGAAAGCGACGAGGTAAATCAGATAATCAGCCATTAGGATTTTCCCCCCTGCCTCGAGCCCACGTCCCCCTGAAATCCTCTTGACTCCCTCTCTTTTCTACTTTAAACCTGGGCTTGAACATCCCCTTCCCAGTGGGACCCCCAGAGCTCCCCCGCCCCCCATATAATACCTCCACCTGCACATTCCATACTCCAAGTGACTTCATCTGCTTTTCCTCTTTTCCACAGCACCTGTCAGCTTATAAAATACGCTATGATGTATTTATTATAGTCTTGGTTTATTGTCTGTCTCCCTGCTACATGGGAGCCCCATCAGGTCAGGGAATTTTTATTGTTGTGTTGATTTATGTATCCTCTCCTACTGGTAGGCTCCAGAAACATTTGCTGAGAACTTGGTCTTCACAAGATCTCTGATAAGTAGGCTTTATTTTTTCCCCCCTTTCCCCGATGGGGATACAAAGGCTCCACTAGGTGAAGACAGCTGCCCAGGGTCCCATGGCGGGTAAATGGAGCTGGACAGGAAGCCCAGATGGCGTGGTGCCTTGGCCAGCTCCTTTCATATCGCAGGGGGGCCTCTGGTTCCCTAAAAGCAGGAGGCCAGGTGACAGTAGCTCCTACTTATGAACCAAGCATTGAGTTAATGTGCTTTATTTTATTTATTTTATTTTATTTTATTTTTTAAGTGGGCTCCATGCCCAGCATGGAGTCCAATGCGGGGCTCAAACTCAAGACCTGAGCTGAGATCAGGAGTCTGACGTTTAACCCACGGAGCCACCGAGGCACCCCGAGCTAGGTGTTTAAATACGCCACCTCTAATCCTTACGCAGTCCTGCAAGTTCGGCCTTTGATTTCCATTTACTGGGGAGTCAGGAAGTGTTCTGGGACTTGCCCAAGGCCTTGCAGCCAGTAGATGGCAGGGCTGAATGTTTATTTGTATTAAAGGGGCCGCAGCTGAGCTCCTTCCTCTCCCTGCTCCCCAATGGATAAGTCACGCCCTGTCTCCTTCTACGAGGTAAGCACCCTTGGGTGAACTGTGCTCCCGAAGCTAAGCTAGGACTTAGCGGGTGGGACAGAGGAAGGGACTCATCAACAGGCCAGCTCTCTTGACATCTTCAAAGCAAACCCCACCACTTTTTTCTTCCCCTAGAGAGGCCATCCTGCTGCATAAAGCATCCTCGATCCATCTGGCCCTTGGAAGGGGTCGCCAGCTGGAGGACGGCTTGAGGACGGCTCAAGGCCGGCTCAAGGCCGGCTCAAGGCCAAGGGCGGCCACCCCGCGGCCAGTTGTGCAGGGTCTGGAAGGAAGCTGCACGAGACCGGTACGCTGGCGCCTTCACGGGCAGACGTGTGAGTCTGCGGTGGGCGGTGGAGGATGACCGCGTATCCGCAGAGTAGAGTCACTGTTAACATAATTGGAGTAAAGACTATCCCGTAATGGGCTGACGTTTCACATCTGTCAGATTCTAACCGCCTCCCCCAAACAAGGAATGCCTTTCCTTCCCGGCCACGCAAAGGGAGCCCCTCCTCCTTGCTTTTCGGGGATGGAGGGATGGACCCCATGCTGTTTAAGTGGCGAAGTTCTGGCCCCCCGTCTCCAAAGGGCTGTTACCCCACAGCTGCCAGAGAATGAGCCCCAAAGCATCGGGCAGTCAGTGACCGTGAGGCCAGACATCCCAGTTTGTGTTAGACTTTCCTTTTTTTCAGCCTGGGCCACCGGCCCCCTGGTCCTGTGATTGCAGCACCTAATGTCCCTGGGCGCATTTCCCCACCCCACACTCTCTCCAGGGTAGCCCGCAGAGTTCCCGGCCCAGTCCGTCTCCCAAGCCTTGGGGGTGTTGGGATGGCAGACAGGCAGAACAGGAGGAAGGACAGGCAGGGCTGAGGGAAGTGAGTATACCTTTGAGGAGGAGGGGAGGACGGCCTGGGGACAGCGAGGGATCCTCCGCATGTGTCAGGAGACTGGGGCCCCAGACACGGGGCAGAGAAGATACTGGAGAGCAGGCAAGGTCAGAGGAGAAGGGCTTTGCCTAATATCCATGATGTTAACCCTCCAAGAGGTTAACCACTTCCACGAAGCCCTCGGGAGACCCAACGGTGCCCCCCAACTCGGCTCCAATTCCAGGGTACTCATGCATTCCCTGAAGCCTGCTGTCTCCGCCCCACGGCAAACGGGCCTCTCACTGGGTAGGAAATACCACCTTCGAACCTGGGCTGCAGAAGGATTTGGGAGATGACTGGGCAGAGGGAGGGAAGAGAAGGGACAGTTTGGGAAAATTCCACAATAATGCAAAGATCTCAGGTAAATCCAGTGAGGTCCCAATGGTAACGACGGTGCCAAAGTGAGGCGGGGGATCAACGCCAACTTGAGAGGGAAAAGACAGCTCTGGAGATTGGGGAAGCTCCCTGGAAAAATGAAGATACAGAGGCAGATTCCCCAGCTCGCAAATGGGATGGGGTCGGGGGGAGCAGAGAAGGAGCTCGTGGGATGCACCTGTCGGAGCAGCTCCAAGTGCCAGAAAAGGTTTGGTGCCTCTGGGGCCAGGCTGCCCTGCCTGGTCCTCACACCACACTCTCCCTCTCTGCCAGCTCTCAGAGGCGGAGAACAGAGACAGTGAGGACAGGGAAGTGTGGTGGTGGGTGGGCCTCCCCCAACCCCCCGTTTCAGCCATGTTTGCCCAGGAGGTCTGCATGTGCGGCACCTACAAGCAGAGGCAGAGGCTCAGAGGTGTCTGGGGGGCTCAGTCGTTAAGCATCTGCCTTCAGCTCAGGTCATGATCCCAGGGTCCTGGGATCAAGCCCCGCATGGGATCAAGCCTCGAATCGGGCTCCCTGCTCAGCGGGAAGACTGCTTCTCCCTCTCCCACTCCCCCTGCTTGTATTCCCTCTCTCACTCTCTCTCTCTGTCAAATAAATCAATAAAATCTTAAAAAAAAAAAAAAAGAAGCAGAGGCTTACCCCCTTGTCTTATCCCAAACCCCAAAAGCTCTGAGCAGAGAGTCTATCTTCCCAGGCAGGCTGATCTAGAAGCAAGCCCAGCCTGATGTGAGGCTGTTCACAGATTTTATTCATCCCATTGTGTTTATACATTTCACTGCAGAAATGTTAGGGTGTCTGGTTCCGGGAGCTGCCCTGGGCATGTGACCTCTCTAAAATGGAGCAATGTTGAATTCTGCACACACCAAACCCGAAGGAACTGGAGACCATATCGTGACCTGTAGTAGGGAAAGTGTGATTCAATTATTGTACCTCTCTGTGGCAGTCAGAAAGAAAACACGGCAAGATCTCCAAGACATAGGGTTCAGTTGGAAGAAAAGGTGCTAATTTAACAATGCAACAAAAATGTGCAAAGTACCTAATGGGTCGGATGCTACTGTAGGCACTGGTATTAGAAATATCAAAAAAATATAAAAATACTAACAAAGCTCTCTGCATGCACTGTGCATAAAGAAGCCTTGATGGACCCATGGAAATCTGGTAATAGTGGGACCTCTGGGGAGAGGGATCCTGTAGGGATGAAGGTGGACTCTGACATTTTATTTTATAGACTTTGGTATTGCTTATGGTTTTTTTTTTCAATAAATGCTACAGACTGAATGTTTCTGTCCCTGCCAAATTCATCAGTTGGAATCTTGACACTCAAGGTGATGGTATCTGGAGGTGGGGCCTTTGGGAGGTGATTAGGTCATGAGGGTGGTGCCTCATGATGGGATTAGTGCCCTGATGAACCAGACCCCGGAGAGCTCCCTCATCCTTTCTGCCATGTGAGGATGCAGGGAGACGACCATCTATGAGCCAGGAAGCGGGGTCACCAGACACCCAATTTGCTGGCACCTCGATCTTGGACCTCCAGCTTCCAAAACTGTAAGGAACAGATGTCTGTTGTTTATAAGCCACCCAGTCTATGGCGTTCTGTTATAGCAGCTCCAACAGACTAAGACAGTAAGCGAGAAATCACATATGACTCCTCTAATTAATAGAGAAAAAAAAGGAGCCAGAACCATAAAAACAAAAACAAATAAAAACAAAACAAGGAAAAAGAAACCACCCATGAAGTCCAACCTGTTTGTTTCACAGATAGGGAGACTGACACTCAGGGAGGCCCCACAGCCCCCACAGCCTCACGTTTGGAATTGGAACCCTGTTCCACAGACTGGTCCAGAGCTTTGCTCCTGAACCCAGGCTGCCTCCAACACAGCCCACCAAATGATACCATCAATGAGAAGGTGCTTTGTGAACTGTATGCATGTCACTCTTTGGTGGATATAAAATTCCATATTTGGTTGTTTTTTTTTTTTTGGACCAAGGCCTTTCTTGTTTCTTTTTCTTTCTTTTTTTTTTTTAAGATGTATTTATTTAGGGGCGCCTGGGTGGCTCAGTTGGTTAAGCGACTGCCTTCGGCTCAGGTCATGATCCTGGAGTCCCGGGATGGAGTCCCACATCGGGCTCCCTGCTCGGCGGGGAGTCTGCTTCTCCCTCTGACCCTCCTCCCTCTCATGCTCTCTGTCTCTCATTCTCTCTCTCGCAAATAAATAAAATCTTTAAAAAAAAAAAGAAAAAAAAAGATGTATTTATTTATTTTAGAGAGAGACAGCATGAGCAAGAGGGGCAGAGGGAGTGGGAGAGAGAGAATCTCAAGCAGACTCCCCACAGAGCACAGAGCCCAACACAGGGCTCGATCTCATGATCCCGAGATCCTGACCTGAGCCGAAACCAAGAGCCAGATGCTTAACTGAGCGCACCACCCAGATGCCCCTGGCTAAAGCCTTTCTGACTACTGAAGGACCACTCTATTTGTTATCTGTAGTAGCTATGGCAAGGGCCTTTGAAGGCAGGGAAAGGTCGACAGGTCGAATGTTGCCCAGAGTCAGAGCAGTTGAAGTCTCTACCCTGGAGGTGGGACTGTGACCCTGGGTCACGGGTGACTTTGGGGAGGGGGGTGCAGCATGGGCACTGTCCTTTGACCTGGCAGAGGGGGTAGCCACACTCTAGTGTAAAAGTTAGCATCCTCAGATTTCCAGCGCTTGTACTATTTTTTTGTGGTTTTCTCTTCTCTGCTATTGTATTTCCTTCCTGTTTTCTTTCTTTTTTCCAAAAGGGGAAACAACAGTGCCACCCATGGCATCGGACGAGAAGTTCCAAGTTTTGATTTTGCAATTGCAGTTGGTTTCATTCATGATTCATGATGCTTAATGTAATGCATTATTATTTTTTTTAACATGGAAAAAAAATTTTTTTTCCAACATTTTGAGAACCAGAACGAGTGAATGAAAAGCAACATTTGAGCCAGCATCAGGGAGAAGCTGGGGCAGCCGTTAGGGGAGAGGCAGGGAAGATGCGGCCCATCCGGCTAGGCTCACTCTAATCTGTGATTGCTATGACATAGGGCACAATTTCACCTAAAAGTCGTGATTTCTCGCTTGAAAAAAATCAGAGGTTTCCGACCTCCCTGGGCGTCCGTCACTGAAGGGGACCCGGGCTCTGACCCCTCCCAGGCCTCACTCATCAACTGGACCCATCTGAGCTAGCAACTCCTGCCCTCAAGAGAT
The DNA here is from genome assembly GCF_002201575.2 of Neomonachus schauinslandi. NCBI lineage: Eukaryota > Metazoa > Chordata > Mammalia > Carnivora > Phocidae > Neomonachus > Neomonachus schauinslandi. The sequence continues at coordinate 7,060,818 of NC_058409.1, read as the reverse complement.
CATTAGGAAGTGGCTTTGATGGACCCCTTTCAGCTTGAAGGGAGGGACAGACAGTAGGCCAGCAGCCGGCTCTTGCTTAGGACTGAGGGGAGCGTGGAGGCTGCATGGGCTATGGTGGGGGGCGGCCTGCTCATGCCTTCCCCACCCTCCACCGGGAATGCTGGAGGGCACACAGCAGGCTGTCCTGGCTGCCCGGATAGGCACATTCCGGGGCTCTGGCTCTGACCTCAGCACGCCTGAGAGCCAATCCAGGACTGCCTCCCATCCCACTGAGCCTTGGTTTCCCCTCCTGCAAACCCCGACCTCCCAGGGTGGGCTTAGAATCCACTCGGGAGAG
>NC_058409.1:6921822-7060471 GCF_002201575.2 Neomonachus schauinslandi | reverse complement strand
ATTAGAACCTAAAGGGGCACGTGCAGGGGGTGCCTGGTTAATAAGGACCTCGAAAGTCCCTTGCATGGTCCAGTAAGTGCAGTGGCCAGAGGGATTATGTTCCAAAGGATGCCCTGACCTGGATTTCTTTGACCAAATTGGCACATTCCCTCTCTCATGGGGAATCCAGGGGCTTCCTGAGGGTGGTGCAGTCTCTACCCTGAGTCTCTCTGTGATGCAGTCTGACTTCGGCAGAGACTCCTATTCTGGGGCTTCACACTACCCTGGAGTCTTCCTGGAGAAGCCAGTTTCAGCACACAGCCTGTGGGGCTGAGGCCCAGAGAGGCTGGCTTGTCTGCCCCAGGCCACACAGCTGACAAGGACAGAGCCCCAGCGCAAGATGTTTGGGGCCAGCAAGCACCCTGGCTCCTGATGGGAATGTTGCATTGTTACGGTGGGAAGGAGAAGCTCAAAAAACAAAAAAGTCAGCTTTCCAGGGTTTTTGGTTTCTTCGTTTCGAATTGGTTCTTCGAATGCAGGTCTAGAGGTTTTGCCGTAACAACGGAACGAGGTTCAAGTTGGCGACCCCACCTGCTCCTTCCTCCTCCTCAAGTGAAGGGGACTAATGGGGGAAGGGGACAGGGGCATATGACCTAGAGGAGGTAAGCACCTGACACTCCACTGGTGGCCAGAGGCAAGGAGCCCATGCGGACCCTGCCCAGCTCTAAAAGTTGGGGGAGTGGCTGGGCCACAGTTGGTTGCATCCTGGGGTCCCACGGAGCCTAATGGGAGCTGTGCTCCCCCCCCATGGTATGAGTAAGTTCTAGGCCCCCTTCACTCCCAGAGGGGTGTGGGATGGAAAAGAGAGCCTGGACCCAGGATGACAGACGGACAAGCCCAGCACGGCCACGTGGGTTGGGAACTGTCTCTACCCCTGGGACTCCACTCCTGCTCCCCACCTCCCTCCTCCGAGGCCTCTCAGGCCAGACCGCCCCCCCCCCGCCCAAAAAGTCATAAAGCTGAATGTCAGTTGTGGTTCAGGGCAGCCTGGGAGTAAAGTGAATCCAGCTGGCAACCGGGAGAGGGGGGCGGGGAGGGCTACAAGGGGGGGGTGGGGAGGAAAGGGGGTGAGGAGGGAAGTGAGGTGCATACCAGCACAGACCTGGGAGGTCTGTTCACAATAGCCACAAAGTAGGAATAAGGCACCCCCCCCCAGCCACGGATGAACGGACAAAGTTGTGGTCTAACCCCTACGAAGGAATATTATTCAGCCCTCACGATGAGACGAACCTCCAAAACACTCTGCCAAGTGAAAAAGGAGAGGACACAAATGGCTACATATCGCAGGGACCCATTTGCCAAGTGTCCAGAAGAGGTAAATCCACAGGGACAGAAATCAGATTCGTGGTCTGCGGGGGCTGGGAGAGGGGGAGGCGGGAGTTACTGTAAAAGGTGCTGGATTTCCCTCGAGGGTGATGACCGAGTTCTGGAACTAGACGTTGGCCACCATTGCAAAACACCGTGCGTATACAAAGTGCCACCAAAGTACCACATGCTTCACCGTGTCCCCGGGCAGAGTCGCCTCCCCAGAGACGCTCCTCATCTCAAAAGGGCAGCGATGATGAAATGAAGCTGACCGAGAAGGTGTTCTCAAGAAATAACAGGTGTCATGAGTGGTGTCAACCCAGACCCACCAAACGCACTGCGCCAGGGACTGGAAATGGAGAGTTAGCCAAGCAGCTTTGCCCCCCTCACCGGCCCCCGCCTCTACCTGGACTGGCTGTTTTCTCATAAAACAGATTTCATGAGGTGTTGGCTCCTCAGTCCTGACAGGAGACCGAGCCTCAGGAAATCCCAGGGACGTTCATCCGGGTCATAAATGAGGCCCCGACGTGATGTGATGAGCACTGGGTGTTATACGCATTGAACACTGCATCTGAAACTAATGATGTGCTGTATGTTGGCTAATTGAATTTAAATAAAAATAAACAAATAAATAAGTGGGAAAAACAACAACAACAACAACAAAAAAAACCCAAGGCCAGGGCTTTTCAAAGGCTGGCTTCTCCTCCCCAAGCTCCCCTGAGCCCACGCGTTATGGAGGCCACATGGATGGCTTTGAGTGAAGTCCTTCTCAGGGGCCTGAGGGACCCCGGGCCAGCAAAACAGGTGGCCCACCATGGTGACCCCTCAGCCGGGCACCTTCATCTCCCTCCCCTCTGCCGAGTGGATTCTAAGCCCATCCTGGGAGGTCGGGGTTTGCAGGAGGGGAAACCAAGGCTCAGTGGGATGGGAGGCAGTCCTGGATTGGCTCTCAGGCATGCTGAGGTCAGAGCCAGGAGCCTCCTGGGACCACTGTGACTCACCGGGTGGGTGCTCATGGGGGTGTGCAGGGAGGGCCCACCCCATGCCCCTGTGACAGTGGCCTAGCCTGTGTACCCAAGGGGGAATATCCCAACACAGCCTGGGGTGTGCAGTCCCCCCAGAGAGAACTATCTCCTAACGGAAAGCCTGATAACAACCTGTTAGGAAGAGGCCAGAAGAGAGACTTGCATTTCTGAGCTGAGTCCCACATTCCCTGCTCGCAGTAGAACCAGGCCTACTGGAGTGCCCCTGCCCATCCCCCAACCCCCTCCACTCTGGGGCTGGATGGGCACAGAGCCTGGATGGGCACATTCTCTGTGTCCTCCCGAGAGCAGCGTGGGCCCACCCCAGATGCGTTCATGCGAGGAAGTTTGTCTAGGCGCTTCCTCTGAAACTCGCTACAGATGGGTGATTTGCTATCTGTGGGCTCTCTCCAAATGATCTGCCGTGACTTCTTGGGGTGGTGTTGACTACACCTGGTTCCCAGAGTCACCTGACGTAGGAGACAGTAAACCCAGAGCCAGGCGCAGCCATGCCCCCGTCAAAGGCATCGATGATCAAACTAGGACGGTGGGATCAGAGTTCCCACATGGGCCTCCAGGGCATTCAAGAGGCTCATTCAACCTAGCTTAGCTTGGATTGAATATCAGATTTTACCAGCTTCACCTACACTCATAGTAAACCTGACATTTCTTGGAAAATTGAAATCCGTGCGTGCTGCCCATCTCGTATCAAAGCAGAGGAAAGCGAGGCGCGCAGAATTTACCAGTTCGTAGCTGCATTAATGGCAGAATGAACGCTCACCGTGGCCAGCTACATAATACCACACTTGTATACAACGAGGGCTTTTTGTGTATGTGGCTGTGCGGGTTTTTTCCATGTTATTATGAAAAAGGCAATATATTATTCCAGGAAATTTTAGGAGTAAGACCCACCCACAATGCCACCGACCTAGCACAAATATTTCCATTTTTGGACATTTGCTTCCAGCCTGTTGACCTGAAGAGTTGTGGGCATGTGTGGAGGGATGAGTTTTGATAAAGGGCGGGGGGTCCTGTTTTCCTCCCTGAACTTCCTATCCCCGCAGGTCACCGAGACCTGGGGTGCCCGTGACCCCAGGGGAGGGAAGCATCCACAGGGCAGAGGGGTACCCCCACCTCCTGTCCCTGTCCCATGAGGAAACTCTAAGAGGAAATCATGGCTTCTGGGCGGGGAGGGGCTGTGGCTCTGTTCCTGGGCAGGGGCGTCCCCACGAGATGGCGAGACGCACACTCCGCATGGCTGTGAGTGACACAGGCCTTCTTTGTCATAACGTCTCATGGCTCCATACTCCGCCCTATGATTTACTTGGCCATTCTCCCTTATCATAGACATTGACGTGGCTTCCATTATTTTACTATTCACGTGGGTGTGGTGTATGTCCCCACGCAGACCTCGATTTGGCCCTCAGATGTTGGCTCTGGTGCTTACCTCTGCCCAGCCGCTCTGGCTGTCCACCCCTCTACACCCTGATCTCTTCATCCTCCCTGGAGCTGACATCACCCCGGTCCCTCTTTCCTCTCTTGTTTTACCCATCTTGGGGCTGCCGGCTCACAATGACCCTGGCCATGAACCTTCCGTGGCTCCTGAAGAAGAGCCACACTCTCTAGCGTGGTGCTTGAGCCCCCTATCCCCTGGGCCCAGACTCCCCACCTCTCTGCCTCCTCTCCTTCCACAGGCCCTTCAGAGGTCAAGCTCTGGTCAAACCAAACCACTCCCAGCTCCCTAAGACACCGTGCTCAGTCTGGCTTCCGTGCATTTGCACGTGCAGTGTCCCCCCCACCCCCCACCCCGGCTCCCCAGAGCACCCCTGCCAGAAAGTTCCCATCCCCCCTTCCCACTCCTCTCCTAAAATCTCAGCTCCAGCCTCAGCTCTGCTCGGCCTCCGGCCCTCAGCCTCTCCAGGTGGGATCGGGACTTTCTGCATCTCCCTGCACGGCGGGCACAGCTCTGTCATGCCGGAGGCTCACGACTGCTCATCATTTACCCCCAACACAAATACAAAGCTCAGGCCACACACCACACTCAGTAAACACAGGATGGATGAATGAGTGGCTTCGGAAGGGAGCGAGTTCAACCCCCTGGCGGTGTGTGGGGCTGGCCGTGGTATCCCAGCCGAGGGCCCCTCTCTCTCCGGGGCTTCCACACCCAGGGCAGGAAGAGGGTCCATGGGCAGCTGTACAGAAAACAGGACGGAAAATCCTGAGCTGTAAGCAATCTGCCTGCGAGGCCCTTCTTCCGAGATTTTATAGCTACAGCAGCATCGAAGGGAGTAGAACAGAAATCAGTGAGCAGCAGAGAACAATGCAGAAAGCCTTGCTGTCCCCGAGGCCCGCCCACACCTGCACCTGTTCTTTGTGCAGTTTTACCAAACTCCTTTCCTGTGCGGTGTCATTTGCCTGTAAGTCACAGCTGGACAGGCAGTTTGCTGCCTCGGAGTCTCCTGTGCTTCAATGGTAATTATTCAGAGACACCCGGCATGTAAGCCTTCTGCCGGCACGCAGGTCCGGTTAAGATGCAAGAAGTGTTGTGAGCGCTAGTTTTGATAATCCCAGGGGAGATCCAGTCCGCTCCACGCTGCTTAAGAATTTAGGGGGGGCTGGGGTGGTCTGGGGGTTTATTGGATTTGATCTGTTCTCCCTCTTCTTGAAAGGTAAAGAAAGGCAAGACGTGCTCTGTGGGAAGCAGGTGTCCGTTGGAGGCTTCAAGGGAACGGCTCGGGACACAGACCTGCACTTACTGAGTGTAAACACACGCAGGCAGGAAGAAGCCTGTCAGATGCTCCTTCCCAGGCCTCGGAACATCCCAGGGGACCATGGCCGCTGACAGCCTCCAGAGCAGGGAGGCTCTGGGATGGAGCATCAGCACAGCCCCAGGCTCTCACTCGTGTCTCCTGCTTTCGATGGTCAACTCCTTCCCCATCGAGGGATTTTGCTGGGTCCTTCCCAGACATCCAGGTAGCTACTGAGATGGACCTTCTGACTTAGCCAGTGTGACCAGCCACCTTGTGGACTCCCTGCCCCCAGCACGGCCGGGGCATCTGACCCTGTCACTCCCTTGCCCTGAAACCTGCAGTGGCTCCCTAGTGCCTGAGTTATGCTTCCTGTGGAGCACAAAGGCTACAGGATGGTTTCATGGAAACCCTGAGTAATTAGTCAAAAAAGTGTTTGCTGCAGGACTTCTCAGGGCCTTTACTATGTTAATGTGTTTTGTAAGTCTCCAAGGTGGGAGATTCCGGGAGGAGGGGTTGCATGTGAGGTCTCCCCAGCTTGTGTGATTGTGGAACCCTTCGTCCCAGGAGCATCTCATGAATCTGTTCCAGGGACACTGATCTGGGTGTCGCTAACCAAAGGTTAAAATTCACATTCCTTGGGGCACCTGAGTGGCTCAGTTGGTTAAGCGTCTGCCTTTGGCTCAGGTCATGATCCCAGGATCCTGGGATTGAGTCCCACATTGGGCTCCCTGCTCGGCAGAGAGCCTGCTTCTCCCTCTCCCTCTGCCTGCCTCTCTGCCTACTTGTGCTCTCTATCTCTCTGTCAAATAAATAAATAAAATCTTTAAAAAAAAATTTAAAATTCACATTCCTTATCAAGGCAATTGAAGCCTGCATAACCTGGCCTCACCTCCTTTCCCACACACTCCTACAGCCTCAGTACTTGCTTTACAAAGTGCCTGCTGCCTGGAAGCTCCCTTCATCTTCCTCCACCTCCTCCCAACACAGCTTCCCCGGGGTCACCTCCTCCGGGAAGCCCTCTCCTGCTCCCCTTGTGCATGGGGATTTTCCTGCATCTCCCCCAGTGTGACAGATAAACAGAGCATAAGGCAACATTTGCATTTCATCACATGATTCTTTGGTTTGTGCTTAGAGGATAAGCTGTATGAAAACTTCCGCCCTCGCTCAGATGATCAGACATTCATTCACAGGGCTCTCAGGAGTTGATTGCCCCTTGCCCTGGTAGGGGGGAGGGGGGAAGGAGGTGCTGCACATTCTCATCCTTCCCCACAGAGGACACCTGCAGGCACTGCTTAAATTAGCTCTCTTGCTTTTGTGCTACTCCATCTGGATTTTTTTTTTTTGCCAAGGTATATCTGGGTTTGCATTAGTTAGGTGTGTATATAACAGTGTCCTGGGGAGTGGGAGGGGGGTGGGTGAAATGGGTGAAGAGGATTCAAAGGTACAAACTTCCAGTTATAAGATTCACTAATCCTGGGGACGTAATGTCTAGCGTGTTGACCACGACTATAATACTGTGTTGTGTATTTGAAAGTGACCAAGAGAGGAGATCTCAAAAGTTCCCCTGAGAAGGAAAAAAAAAATTTGTACCTCTGTGTGGTGATGGATGTTAACTAGACTTACTGTGGCAATCATTTCACAATATGTACCAAATCATTATGTTGTACACCTGAAATTAATATTATGCTGTATGTCAATTATGTTTCAACCTAAAAAAATACATTAAGAGAGGCGCCTGGCTGGCTCAGTTGGTGGAGCGTGTGACTCTTGATCTCAGGGTTGTTTGAGACCCATGTTGGGCATAGGGATTACTTCAAAAAAATACATTAAGAAAACTTAAAAAAATGAAAATAAGAGAGTTGCGGGGTGCCTGGGTGGCTCAGTTGGTTAAGCGTCTGCCTTTGGCTCAGGTCTCTATCCCGGGGTCCTGGGATCAGGCCAGTAGTGGGCTCCCTGCTCAGCGGGGAGCCTGCTGCTCCCTCTCCTTCTTCCCTTCCCCCCCATTCTCTCTCTCTCTCTCTCAAATAAATAAAATCTTAAAAAAAAAAAAAGAAGAGTGTTGGCTTAGTGAAAAAAAACAAAAACACATTATTTCCTCCTATTGCCTTTCCCCTCTTGTTGCGGGGGCGGGGGGGGGGTTCCTCCAGAGGTGTCTATTCATCATTTAGTGGCAATGAATTGTATGTCCTGTGCTTCTTGAGGCTGTGGGTTGGGCGCACACAGGTGGCATGGGCAGGGACAGCCATGTCTGGCTCTCCTGACCCTTTCGGAAGTAGAACTCGGCTGCCCGGGCCAGGACACCGGTAAGCTCTCCAACTGGGCTAATCCCAAAGGCTCCCACAGACGGCTTCTTAGCCAGGGGAGCCCGAGGAGGCTGCACATCCTGCCAACCGCTGTGCTTGCAGTGGCTTTGTGGCATCCGGACCGTGTCTGCAGAGGCTTTAACTTTGAAATGCAAGTTCAGTTCTCCCTGTCAGGGCAAAGGGTGGCCTTGGATTCCAAATACACGGTTTGGGACCCACGGACATTCTCATCCCAGTCTTTGCTCTATGAGCAGGTGACTCCATAATTTATCATCCAAATCAAGATATTTTATTTTATTTATTTATTTTTTAAAGATTTTATTTATTTATTTGACAGAGAGAGAGAGCGATCACAACAAGTAGGCAGACAGGCAGGCAGAGGAAGAGGGAGCCTGATGCGGGGCTTGATCCCAGGATGCCAGGACCATGACCCGAGCTGAAGGCAGACGCTCAACTGACTGAGCCACCCAGGCACCCCCAAACCAAGATATTTTAAAAGAAGAAGACTACGTATCATGGGACTGTCCCAATATGGTGGCACATACAGTCTTCTTAGCTATGGCCAGCTTGGGGAGGTCAGTAAGGAGCAGGGAGGCATGGCACTTGGTGGCAGATCGCCTATCTATGGACATCAGGCACGGTGCATGCAGCCTTCCCTGGCCAGACGCATTTCCTTCTCAGGTACAGAGGTGTATCCATGAAAAGGAAGAGTTGATACCATCCATTCTAACCAGCTGTCCTCCCAAGGGTCTTCCAACCCAGATATCCACCCTGTTCCTACCTGCAAAGTGCATAGGGCTTTGTAAAGCAGAGACAACTCAACAGAGGGCCCTGCAAGGCTTCCAATGTTGTGTGCACCCCTGGCCACCTGTGGGCCATGTTGTGGTGGCTGCAGTCCTGCACTCAGGAAGGTTCTTAAAACCTCTTATTCTGACAAGGATGCCAAGACAATTAAATGGTGGAAAGAATAGTCTTTTCAACAAATGAGTCTGGGACAACTGGATACCCATATACAAAAGAATGAGGTTGGATCCCTACCTCACACCATATCAAAAAAATTAACTCAAAATGGATCAGAGGCCTAAATATAAGAGCTAAAACTATAAAAATCCTAGAAGAAAACATAGGTGAAATCTTAGTAACCTTCGATTAGGCAATGTTTTTTAGATAGGACACCAAAAACACAGGCAACCAAAGGAAAAATATGGATATATTGGATTTCATCAAAATAAAAAACAAAACAAAACAATTTTTGTGCTTTATAAGATACCATCAAGAAAGTGAAAAGGCAACCCACTGACTTGTATCCGGAATATATAAACTCTTTTCACAGTTCATCAATAAAAACACAAAAAGATCAATTAAAAAATTGACAGGGCACCTGGGTGGCTCAGTCATTAAGCGTCTGCCTTTGGCTCAGGTCATGATCCCAGGTCTGGGATCAAGCCCTGCATCGTGCTCCCTGCTTGGCGGGAAGCCTGCTTCTCCCTCTCCCACTCCCTCTGCTTGTGTTCCCTCTCTCGCTGTGTTTCTCTCTGTCAAATAAATACAATCTTAAAAAAAAAAAAAAATAGAGGGGACTGCCTGGCTCAGTTGGTAGAGCATGTAACTTTTGATCTCAGGGTCGTAAGTTTGAGCCCCACCTCGGGTGCAGAGATTACTTAAAAATAAAATCTTTAAAAAAATAGAGGATTTGAATAGACATTTCTTCAAAGAAGATACACAAATGGTCAATATAAGCAGATGAGAAGATATTAGACATCATCAGCCATCTGGGAAATGCAAATCTAAAGTCACCATGAGGTACCACTTCATACCCACTAGGATAGCTGAAATCAGAAAGGCAGATAATAATTAATGTTGGCGAGATGTGGAGAAATTGGAACCCTCACATACTTCTTTGTGGGAATTCAAAATGGTGCAACAGCTTCATAAAATGATCCTGCAGTTCCCCAAATGCTTAAACATCGACTGTTACATGACCCAGCAATTCCACTCATAGGTGTTGACCCAAGACAAGTGAGAAACCCATGTCCTCCCAAACACTTGTACACACATGCTCATGCAATATTTTCACAATAGCCAAAAAAGTAGGAATAACCCGAATGTCTGTCAGCTGATAAATGGATAAATAAAACGTGGTATATCCATACAACAGAATATTGTTTGGTAATCCAAAGGAACGAGGTACTGATTCATGCTTCAGCATGGGTGAATCTTGCAAAGATTCTGCTAAGTGGAAGAAGCCAGTCACAGAAGACTACAGACTATGTATTATATGATTGCACTCATATGAAAACGCAGAACAGGGAGATGTATAGGGACAGAAGGTAGGTCAGTGGTTGCCAGGGGTTGGAGGGTGAGTGACTACTCATGTTGGGGGGGGCTACTTTTTGGGGGTGATGATTCATCCCAAAGTTGATTTTGGTGATGGATTCACAACTCTGTGAATATATTGAAAACCACCGAAATGTGCACTTGGCCTCGGTGAACTGTATAGTAAGCAAATGATATCTCAGTAAGGCTGTTACAGAACAAACCCCAACTGTGAGGCTGAGCCAGCAGCACACTCTGGCCCACAGGAGTCTCAGGCTACATTCTTCTTGTATCTTTCCAACAACATGCCACAGCATTTCCATCTTTCTCCTAAAAATCAAAGGAACTGTATCTATGGGACACATCTTAAAACAAGAAAACCCCAAACAAGATTGTTCTCGGACATACACCCCCAGGCACTAACTGTCGGACCATGAGGAATTTTTTTAAGAGGCAAAAGAACAAACGAGTGGAAGTTACGAGTTCTCTGTCTTTTTACCACAATCCAAGGCCATGGGATGGCGCAACAGAAGCTGGACGGCAGAGCTGATGTTTATGTAGACAGAGCAATCCTGGCTGGCCCTCTGGAATAAGGGAGGAGAAGCCACACCACCCTGTTGAGGAGAGCCCTCAATCCCCTTGCATCTGACACCTGACTCCACCATCTGTCCCTGGAACCAGATCACTCATCTGATAAGAAGATGATGCCAAGACGTGGCCCTGGGCAGGACTTAGGAACTGCTGTCTCCATAAGAGGTGGGTGGCTCATGGGGATCTGCCTGTCTGCAAGGGGGATTGGGGACGGAGGTCCTGGGCTTGGTCGTTTGGCCTCTCCTCATTTATTTGAAGAAGCCCACCCTGAACTTACATCATTTTTAGAATACTTCCTGCCCTGTAGGAGCAAGGTTTGGAAAAAAACAGTTGTGTCAAGAGATCTTCAGTGTCAAAGAACTAAAGTAATATCGATTTGGCAACCAGAAGTCCAGCCGAGCCCCAAGCAGGGTGGCCTCGGCATGCTCCAAATCTAGGGATCCAAGTCAGAAGTCTGGATAGCCACTAATGGGATACACAAGGCTGACGATCAGCTCTGCACGGAGGAGGTGTCGGTGAGCCCAGGGCCAGTGGCTACAAATGGAGCTAGGCCACACAGGGGCAAACCGCAGATGCCCAGCCAGCCAAGCAGGAGCCCCAGCCCTAATCATTGCCCTCCACTGGCTCTCCTGACGCTTGAAATCACCTGCTGGGGTATCTGGGCTTTGCAAAGGATAAGAGCCTGGGGACCCTGGCGGGCACGTGCCAGAGAACAGCTCACACTCAGGTCTTCTAACCCCACACCGTGTCCTGTTAGGTGATTTTGTCTGAAGTGCATACAATATTTGGCCCAAAAGATGTCTTGGCTCCAATCGGGTGAGTGGGGCCATGAACTGATAACAGCTGTCAATCAAGACTCTCTCCCTTCTTTTCAGCCACCGTCCCCAGGACGCCGAGGGGTAGGAGGACCCACCACCACCTGGCCCACTGTGGTCGACAGGGAAGGAAGGGCAGGACAGAGCCCCTTGTCCCAGCGCGGGAGGTGCACAGTGTGGCCAGACCACCAACACTCGCAGTATCAGGGGAGGAGGCAGGAAGGGCCCCAGGTGTGCCTGAAGGAGACAAGGATCCCGAAGGGCAGTGCAAGCACAGTCACCATCTGTCCGGGGGTCCTGGAGCTTCCAGAGGGTGGGTGCAGGGCTGTGATGGGCGGGGCACCTGGCATGGGCCACTCCTCCCCCCCTCTTCCAGCTCACTCCCTGAAGATCCCCAGTGGACAAAACCATATTCCCAGGGTCGGGGACTCTTCTGCTCCAAGACATGAATTCATCTGCAAAGCCTTGGGGTTCTGGCCTACACGTGGCGTCTGGGCTGTTATAAGGCCCATGTGGCCTGGAGGTTCACATCTTTGGATAAACAGGAAATAAGCCTGAACTAGCATTTCTGGCTCAAAGCTCAGCGCCCCCCCCCCAATCCCCAGTTCCTGTGCCCGTCTCAACAGGGAGAGGAGGAGGATGTTGGCAGCCTTCCCCTCTCGGGCTCCCAAAGGGGAAACTGAGGCCCAGGGAGACGAAATAGCCCCCTGAGGTGACAAGTGCACAGTAAATCCAGCGGGGCTGGAATTTCAAGCACCCAGGTCTTGGGCAAGGGCTATAGGACTCAGCTGAAGGCTCTTGGCCCCGCCCACCCCAGCTGTGGCTCCCCTCCCCCTCCCCCCCCCCCCCCTGCGCCCCCCTCCCTCGACCCCATCAGGCTCTCTCGCCTCACTGGCCAGTACTCCGGCCTCCTGCCCAGAACTGCTTGGCGTGGACTTCAAAGGAGCAAGACAGCTGAGCATCTGGGGCCTGCCTGGTGTGCGCTGAGTGGGCGTCAAGGATGCTGTGCCGCAGAGCCACCTGTCCTACGGGTGGAGGCTTTCTGGGCCACAGCCCGCCCGGCAGCTCGGTTGGCTGAGTCCCCCCACCCCCTCCCCGTGGCAGCTGTGCACACAGGGTCCAGGAAGGGCATCCAGAACTTCTGCCACACACGGCCAGGCTGGCGGGACCACCGAGGTCCCACTGATAAGACAGCCTGGCCTTTTATAAAAACCCTAACTCCGGGCAAGTCAATGAGTATCTCTGCACCACAGCTTTCTCATCTGTAAAATGGGGCTAATAATGCTGACACTTCGGGGCTGTTTGTAGAAATTAAATCAGGTGACACATGGAAGTGCCTGGAATGAAGGAGGGCTGAATAAATGTCACTTCCCTCTTCCCGGGGGCCCTGGGGCTCATCCGGTCCCCTCTTGACCTCTTGTGCCTGTTAGAGGTACAGCTACTTGGGGGCCCCTTGGTGAGTGAGGAGGGGCTGATGGGCTTAGTCCTGCTCTGAGTCTGAGCTCCACGTCAGGCACTCAGCTGTGGCAGGCAGGTGGTGACCGCACTGGGCTGAGTGTCACAAAACCTGGCTCGAAGTCCTGGCTCTGCTCCTTACCAGCTGTGTGACCTCGGACAAGTCCATTCCCCACTCAGTGCCTTGGTTTCCTTGCCTGAGACGTGGAGAAAACTACCTCCTGACTCTCCTCTGATTGTCATGAGGATTCATGTGGCAGGCATAACAATGACTCTCCCCCAATATCCATGCCCTAATCCCCTGACCCTGTGAATATCTTCCCTCTCCATGATGTACTGGGTTGTAGAGAGTCCCTCAAAATTCATGCCCACCCAAAACCTCCGAACACGACCTTATTTGGAAAGGGTCTTTGCAGGTGTAATCAGTAAAGATGAGGTCATACTGGATCTGGGTGGGCGCTAAATCCCATATGACTAGCGTCCTTATAAGGAGAAAGAGACACACACAGACACACGTACAGGGAGACAGCCACGTGAGGACAGAGGCAGAAACTGGAGTGATTTAGCTCTAAGCCAAGGAATGCCAAGGATTGCTAGCAACCACCAGAAGCTAGGAAGAGGCAAGGAGGGGTTCTTCCCTAGAGCTTTTGGAGGGAGCTTGGCCCTTGATTTTGGACTTCGGGCCTCCAGAACAGAAAATAAATTTCTGTTGTTTAAAGCCACCAAGTTTGGGGTGCCTGAGTGGCTCAGTCAGTTAAGCGTCTGCCTTTGGCGCAGGTCACGATCCCAGGGTCCTGGGATCGAGCCCGGAGTTGGGGGCTCAGCGGGCTTAGCCCTGCTCAGTGGGAAGTCTGCTTCTCCCTCTCTCTCTGTTGCTCCCCAGCTTGTGCTCTCTCTCTCTCATAAATAAATAAATAAATAAATAAATAAATAAATAAATAAATAAATAAATAAAATCTTTAGTCTGGGTATTTGGTTGTGGCCCCGGGGAACTAATGTATACGACAAAAGACCCTTTGCAGATGGGATTAAGTCAAGCAGAGGGAGATGGAAAGATTATTCTAGGTTATCCGGGCAGACCGAAGGAATCACAAGGGTCCTTATGAGAAGGGGCGACAGGAGGTCAGAGAGAAGGTGGTGTGATGACAGAGCAGACATTGGAGGGATGTGGTCACAAGCCAAGGAATGCCGGTGCCTTCCAGAATCTGGAAGAGGAATGGATTCTCCCTGAGAGCCTCCCGGAGGAACCTGCCCTGCTGACTCCTTGCTTTGAGCACCAAGAGAGCACCCATTCCGGATCTCTGACTTCCAGTACCGTAAGAGAATCAATTTCCGGTGCTTGAAGCCCCCAAGTCTATGGCAGTTTATTATAGCAGCTCCAGGCAATGAACACGATTCAGTGTCTCGACAGCTCTGGGGTACATGGGAGGCATCCGACTCCGCCCTGATGGGTCTACACTAGGCCAGGCTGCTCCACCATCTGGGATGGTTTGCTGAGAAATGCAGAGCCTCACCCAGACCAACTGGAAGGCAATTGGGGAAGTGATATCTGGGAACCTGTGTTTGACCAGCTTCGGGTAACGCTGATGTGCAAGCAGGCTTGGGGCACCCCGGGCCCCAGCCCACAACACATGCTCATTGCTTGGGCCATGGAGAGCTGGAGGGGAGGGTTTTAGGCTCAAGGGCTACACTTTCCCTGGACCAAAAATGTGGGTACTTTTCCTTCTTCCTGCCTTTATTTCAACTGAAGAAGTATTCTGCATTTGGTCCTGGGGATTCACAAGGAGTCTGGTGAAGGAGGAAGATGTGGTCAATTTGGGGGGGTGGGTTGTGCAAATAGAGGGGGTGCCACAAGGCCTGCGGGGCCCAGGAAGGAGGGATCAGAGTGCTGGGGTGAGCAGGGAGGGCTTCTTGAAGGAAGAGGCTCTGGGGCAGAATCTAGAAGGAGGAGACAGATGTCAAGGAATCAAGGGAGAAGACGTCCCAGGGGGAGGGGAAGGTGTGAATGAAGCCTTTGAGATGTGAACCAGCATTGGCCACATGGGGCCTCGCTGGAGGCCCTCCCAGGGCTGACATTGGGCAGGGGGTAAGGACCCACCGCTGCAGTGGGTCATATTTCTGTTTCAGAAGGAGAAAAACATTCTCAGGCACTGTGTGGCGGGTCCTCGGGTGACGATCCACAGAGAGAAGACCAAATCATCAGAACACAAATAGTGAAGATTAAGCTGACCCTTTCTAAGATCAGCCACAGTGAGACACACCTGCCCCTCTGCCCACTCATCCTGTGGTGGGCAGTGTCCAGATGACCCTGAGTGTTGTAAATGCACCTGCTGGTTGTGACTGTAAATCATGTGATCCAAATCCACGGCAAGAGAAATTGCAAACCTTGTCAAAAGACGCAGACTTGAGGGGCGCCTGGGTGGCTCAGTCGGTTAAGCAGCTGCCTTCGGCTCAGGTCATGATCCCAGGGTCCTGGGATGGAGCCCCACGTCGGGCTCCCTGCTCAGCAGGAAGCCTGCTTCTCCCTCTCCCACTCCCCCCTGCTTGTGTTCCCTCTCTTGCTGTCTTTCTCTCTGTCAAATAAATAAATAAAATCTTTGAAATAAATAAATAAATAAATAAATAAAATTCTCCCAGAGTTGAAATTATAACTTAAACATTGTTAAATATGGGATAAAATTACAAAAATGACTTTGTTTTTGGTCTCTATTTTCAAGATTTAGTCCCCATGAGTCCCTGTGTTGACTCGTTACAATGAAATTCAAAGGCCTTTTGCTGGGCCCCGCTGTTCTTACATAAAAGGGCACGCCTTTTTCTCTAGATCTGCGTCTCTTTAGAACATGGGCTTTGAGGGCAGTAGTAATGTTTTCATCTTTGTATCGCTGGCCCCCAGGCAGCCTAGCATACAGTGGACACTCTGCAGGGTCTGTTACACAGATGAATCAAGAAGACACAGAATAACAACTGTATTTTGTGTCTCTTACTGGGCTGTTTGCTCCGTCACGGTCTATAGCAATGGGCTCGGAGGGTCCGCATGAGGTGGAACAGATGGGGGTGGGGGCCCTGGGCCTGTGGATTCAAGCACTCTTGCCGGGCTGAGAGAGCGTGTCTGAGGATCAGGGCAAGGCAGGGAGGCCCTTGAGCAAGTGAGGGGCACACCAGGCATGGCAGGTGGAAGGGGACTGTTCCACGTCATGTGTATGGATACTGACAAATTGCTTCTCAGGAGGAAAATCCTGAAAGCAAAATGACTTCCAGGAGTATGGTGTCTCTCTCCAGGAGATCTCTCCGGGGGTGCCTAGCTGAGGAGCTGAGGCTGTGAGTGGTCAGCATGGAGGAGAGAGGTCAGGAGGTGAAGGAAGGGCTGGATTGGGAGAAAGAGGGAGGAAAAAAAAGATAAAGACAGAGACAGAGAATCCGAAGGATAGGAATTAACTGCTGGATCCAGCTGTGCCTGAAGCTAGTTAGCCCGGGGAGCCTTTAAGTTTCCTCAGCCGACACCTTCAGTTTTTTTTGTTGAAGCCAGCCACGCTTACTTGCAACTTAACTGTCTCTTTTAGCTGATCTCTGGGCACGCGGGAGGGAGAGGCCTGCAGCAGGCTGAAGGCAATGGCCTGCCGAGGGAAGGCCTTGAAAACCTGGACTGTTTCTCTAGTTTTTTTTTTTTTAAAGATTTTATTTATTTATTTGAGAGAGAGAGAATGAGAGAGAGAGAATACCTGAGAGGGGATAGGGTCAGAGGACGAAGCAGACTCCCTGCCGAGCAGGAAGCCCTATGTGGGACTCGATCCAGGGACTCCAGGATCATGACCTGAGCCGAAGGCAGTCGCTTAACCAACTGAGCCACCCAGGCGCCCTGTTTCTCTAGTTTTAAGACACCCCTGCTCAAGGGCGGGAGGCAGGGTAAGGAGACCCGCAAACAAAAGCACAAACCAGAGATGGCTTAAAACCGGAGCATCAAAGGGAGGCAGACCAAAGGAGGCAGATGTGGAGGGCTGCTGTATAAACATACTTAACTAAAAAATGACTTGAGAAGGTATTAAAACATTCAGAGCCACCCACTTTCAGCTGGTCTCCCATGGAAAACTTACTCACATGATTTTTATCAAAATTACACTAAAGCAGCCACATTGTTCTCATCTCCATTGGCTCATCTGTCTCCTTGGGATCCACCCCAAGGCCAACCCTAGGGTTCTGGGGAGCGTGGCTTGGGCCTCATGCACAGGTGGAGTTAATTAATATTTGTGGGCTAAATGAATGAACCAAAAGAAGAGTCAGAGCCCAGCTGGAATGCCTCTTTTTTTTTTAAATTTAATTTTAAATTTACATTGAGTAAAATGCATTCTTTTTGGTGTACACAAATGAATAGTTACAGGACCACCATGATAATCAAAGGGGCAGAATAAGCCCCCGTCCTCCCCCCGATTCTCTTGACCTGCATCTCCCTCTCCCCCACGACCCCCACTCACGCTCTTTTCCTCTCTCTCAGATAAATAAAATCTTTAAAAAAACTTAATAAAAATTCCATTGTGTGCATATACCACCTTTTGTTTATCCCTTCACCTATGGATGGACATTTGGGTTGTTTGTACCTTTTGATTATAGTGAATACAAGTTCTATGAATGTGAGTGTACACATACCTGTTTGACTCTCTGCTTTCAAAGACTGTCTCTACCGTTTTGCCTTTTACAAAATGTCATATAAGTACAAGCGTATAGTGTGTAGTGTGATTTTTTTTTTCCAGTCCAGCTTCTTTTTCTTAGTGTCATGCATTTGAGATTCACCATATTGTCATGCATATCAACAGCTTGCTCCTTTTTACTGCTCAGTGGTACTCTGCTATATGGATATTCCTCTGTTTTTTTTTTTTTTTATCCATTCTCCATCAGAGGGACATTTAGGTCATTAAAAAAGAAAAGATTTATATATTTATTTATTTGAGAGAGAGAGAGAGACAGAAGGCACACAGAGGGAGAAGCAGACTCCCCGCTGAGCAGGGAGCCCGACGTGGGACTCAATCCCAGGATCCTGAGATCATGACCTGAGCTGAAGGCAGACACTTCACTGACTGAGCCACCAGTCACCCCCATTTAGGTCATTTTTAATTTTGGGTAATTACGAATCCTGCTCTACAAACATCGGCATCGAGATCTTGGTGTGAACGTAAGCTTTTGGTCTCCCTGGGTAAAGACCTAAGAGGGGGATTGCAGAGTCATGTGAGGGGTGGATGCCTGCCACAGCGGCCGTGCCATTTTCCATTCCTGCCGGCACCACATGAGAGTTCCAGTTGCTCCGCATCCTCGCCAACACTCGGTAGTGTCAGTTGCCTTGGTCTTTTTTAAATCCATACGCTCTCCATTGATTGCCAGATCGAAATAATAGAATGATTTTCGTGGTGAGAAGTAAGTGAACGAAAATGGAATTTACTGAGGCATTCCATGCATCACACACATATCAAACTAGTGCTGTGCCTCACATGTGGTCCTTAGAGCTCCTCACGTGTTATCTCACCTAATGCTTCAGTGATTCCCAATTTCCTGAAGTGGTGCCTAGACATAGGAGAAATAACCTAACCGAGGTCACTGAGTGGATGGTGGTGGAGCCAGACGTGAACTGAGGTTCTGATCCACCATGTCTGTGCCTCCCTCACATACAGGTGGGTGCTAATAAGTGCCACTTCTCCTTCCTCCCCTTGGGGATTTTATTTTTTTATTATTTTTTAAAAGATTTATTTATTTATTTGAGAGAAAGAGAGAGTGCACGCGCAAGCACGAGGGGAGGGAGGAGCAGGGAGAGAGACAGAATCCCAAGCAGACTCCCCACTGAGCGCAGAGCCCGAATCTGGGCTCGATCTCATGACCCTGAGACCACGACCTGAACCAAAACCAAGAGTCGGAGGCTTAACCGACTGAGCTCCCCAGGCGCCCCATCCCTGGGAGAGTTTAAAGGCCTTGTCTCAACTGTTGCAACACCCCCTTCAGGGTAGGATTATTCTTCCCATTGTAGAGATGAGCTTTGCCCAGCCAGCACTAGGCTCAAGCCTCGGAGCCTGGGTCCACGGCCTCCTGAGTCTCAGCCCCTCTCAGGGACACGCCGGGTTCACAATGTGCAAACTGCTGCTTTCAGACAAAAGGCCTGAGCATTAGGTCTGTCCCCCCGGAAACAAAGGCCGAGACCCGACACCCAACACCCTGCAGTCATCCGAAGGCTCAGCACCCCCAGGGGTCTTTATAATTCCTGGCCGGGATGCCTCCCAAAGGTCCAGCCACTGTTTGAAGCCACCTCCCTCTGCTCCAACTTTGCCCAACATCTGCAACGCTTTCTAAGAAAGACAACATGAGGCCAAGGGAAAGAGAAGAACAAATGCCTTTGTGAAAAGCCCATGGATTGGAAGGTGCCTTCTAGCCTTCTGGGGCAACCCCGAAAGTGACAGATGTGGGAGGCTGCCACCAAGGCTTCGAAACCACAAGCTCGTCCAACTCCCCACAACCGAAGCCTCAAAAGAACAAGTGATTTTTCTAAAGGGAAGTTCAAAGGGTCTTGTCTTGCCTTCGGTTGAGATTCCCGGAAACAGAAAGGCAAAGGAGACAGAGACTCAGGTCGGGGTGTCCTGCGGCCCATGTCTCCCCGTGGCCCCTCCACCTCCCCTGCCTCCATCTACATGGTGAACACAACCTGAGGATACGGATGCCTCACTGAGAGCCTACTGTGTGCCAGGCGGGGCCTGCCTCCAATTCTGGGGTTCCCTCCCCGGATGCCCCACTGGGGACCATGCTCATCAGAAGGAGTAGCCACGCTACTGGGTGTGGGTGCCTTAGTAATGTACTCAGTTATAATAATCGCTGTCACTCTTCATCCATCCATCCATCCATCCATCCATTTCATGTAACTACAAAAGGGCCACAGTTCAGTAAGGGACACAGGTAGATGCAGTGTAGTCTGTGAGCAGAGGCAGTCATCACCTTTGTGGTGGCATCAGGAGGAGGAATCAGTTCTGTTGGGCATAGCACACTTCATGGAAGAAGCAACTTGAGCTGAGTCTGCAAGGAGGAGGAGTCTGCCAGGAAGAGAAGGGCATTCCAGGTCGAAAGAGCAGCATATGCAAAGGCACTGAGGTCTGAAATAACATGACATGTTTGGGGGAAACACAGGTAACTCCTTATGGTGGGAGTATGGGGTGAGGAAGGAGTATGAGATGAGCCAGACCAGACGCCGTCCCCCCTCCACCGTTGGCTCCTGTGACCCCCAATTCTCACCATATACAGCAGGCACTCAATAAATCAAGCTACTGGGCAGAGACCAGTGGTCCTGCAGGGGCACAGAGATCACTGATAACCAGACCCCTGTTTCCAACACCCCTCAGAGATGCAGATGCCCACACAATATTGAGGATGGGGAGGCCCTGGGGCTCACACACAGACCCAGGCCCACACCACTTGGCATTCCCCAGGGGACATGAGCAGAAACTCTCCTCTTCTACTCAGGACACCAGCATGAGAACAAGGTCACCATGCTGCGAACCTGCATTTTGCTTTAATTTAGCAAAGAAAAGGATATCATTCACCAACCTTGGTCCTTTGGTTTCTATTGATAGCACATGACCAGTGGCGCCCTCACACCAGGGTGCCTCAGTCGGGGTGGACCCTCCCTGAGCTCAGCCAGGTGACCCCCTGCACCCCGCTTACAGCCTGTCTTCACTGGCCCCATGGGCACTGCAGGCCATGATCACAAGCCCCAGAAGGGTTTGCACGGCCTGCAGAGTGTCCGGTCCTGTGTTTGCTCTGGGAAATGATGACGGTGAACCACCCAGCTCTGCCTGAGGCCAGTGCATCCTGAGGCTTCTGCTGCTTGGTTCTGAGTCAATACGTGAGTCAGTACATCCACTCAGGCTGGTTTACGTGGTGACATGTTCCAAGACTTCTCATTAATACCACTCTATTCTTGTTTAGATTATTTTCTAAATATACCATGATTCCATCCTTGAATTTTCTTTCAGACCCACCAGTTATTTAGGAGAGTGCTTTTAAATCTCCAGATGGCAAGGTTTTTCTCTGTGTAAGTGCCTTTGTGATTCATGCCTGGTTTATGACATTGTGATAAGAGGGAGAATAGAATCGGTGAGTCCTCTCTGCTGCATGATTAAAAAACAGTGTTTCCAAACCACAGTCCGATGTACTGTCATGCCTCGCACTGAAATGCTGAAAGCACCCCCATTAAAGTCAGGAACCAGATGAGGATGCACCACCACCGCCATTATGGAACAGCTTTCTGGAAGGCCACAAGAAAGGAAGGAATGCTAATGTTGGAATGGAATGTGAAAAATATAATTATTAACACATGCTAGAATTTGATACCTACAATCCATGAGGATAAACTACAAACCACTAGAAACAATGAAGGAATACACTAAAGTGGACAGACATAAATGTAATGTGCAAAAATGAATGGCATTCCCATATATGAAGAATAACCAGTGAGGAAGGCATCACAGAAAAGCGTTCCATTTGTAATTGCTCTAAGAAAGGATGGAGCACTCAAGAGTCAACTCCACAAGAAATCAAAGGATCTCTATGAAGAGAACTTAAAATACGTCTACCGAGGAATATCGAGAAGGCGAGCATCCTGGAAGTCATCCTTGTTCTCAGAGAGGGAGACAGAGGATTAGCATGGGAAAGATGCTCATGCTCCTTAAATTATCCTACAAAATTGATGAGATACAACACTCGTCACTCTTATTTTTCAGAATTATCAAAGCTATTCTATGTGTTTTCTCCAGGTGAACCCTGATATTATTTTAAGCTTTAAAAATAAGAGTGACGAGTGAAGACTAGCCCAGCTAGAAATTTGAAGCATGTTATGAAATTACAGTAACTAAAAGTTTGGTGGAAAGATGGAACAAACATAACTGTCCCTACTTGTCCTGTGGAAAGAACAGCTGAAAACCCTGGATCATATATATGTGTATATAGACTCTGTATGTATATACATACAGACTCTGACTCCCCCGCCCCATGCTCTCTCTCTCTCAAGTAAATAAATAAAAGACTTACTTGAGAAAGAGAGAATGAGCACAAACAGGGGGAGAGGCAGAGGGAGAGAGAAAGTGAGAAGCAGACTCCCCACCGAGCAGGAAGCCCCACGCAGGGCTCAATCCCAGGACCCTGAGATCATGACCTGAGCCAAAGGCAGACGCCCAACTGACTGAGCCACCCAGGCACCCTTGCCTTTTTTTTTTTTTTGTCTCATCTATTCCAAACTGAGTGCTGGAGAAGCCGGCAACTCAGAAACACCAATGGATATGAACAAAAAAGTCCTCAAGAAAAGCCCGCTCTCTGTAGCCAACCTAGAAAGGGTTCCGGAAGTGTAACAAGACAAAACTTCCAGAGAATATGAGCTCTATACCAGGCGTATAACCCCAAAAACCCCAAGGCCCCACTCCTCCCTCCATCTAGCAGGGCAGAATGGGGAGCAGACTGCCTTCTTAGCCAGACTATTACAACACAAAGCCCTCACTGGGGTGGTATCAAAGGAGGATGAGTGGGGAGGCAGAATTGCAGCCTCCCTCCCAGGAGTAATGAGGAGCCTCCCCCATCTTGGATGTCAGTGGAGGCTGCATGGAAAATCTGGCCTTCCATCCTGCTGGAAGTAATGAGCATGTGTCTGAGGAGGCCAGCTAAAACACAAGATTGCAAGTAAGATCCCACCTGAAATGTCCAAGATTCAATGGAAAATCACTCATCTTACCAAGAACCAGGAAAACCTCAACTTGAGTGAGAAAGACAATCCACAAATGTGAACACCAGTGTGATATGGACGTTAGAATTATTTGACAAAGTTTTTTTTTAAAGAGAGAGCAAGAGAGTACATCGCACATGCGGGTGGGTGGGGGGAAGGGGCAGAGGGAGAGAGAGAATCTTAAGCAGGCTCCACGATCAGTGTGGAGCCTGACGAGGGGCTAGATCTTATAACCCTGAGATCATGACCTGAGCTGAAATCAAGAGTCGGATGCTCAACCGACTGAGCCACCCAGGTGCCCCTGACAAAGATTTTAAAACAGCTATCATAAAAATACTTCTGTGAGCAATGAAGAACACACTTGAAACAAAGGACAAAAGCAGAGATTCTCAGCACAGACGATATAAAGAGAGAAGATATAAAGAAGAACCAAATGAAAATTTTGCAACTGAAATATACAATCATTCAAATAAAAAACTCCATGGATGGAGCTATCCTGTCATTTGCAACAACATGAATAAGTCGGTCACAGAAAGACAAGTACACATATGATTTCACACATATGTGGAATTTAAGAAACAAAACAAATGAGCATGGGGGGGAAAGAGAGAGAGAGAGACAAACCAAGAAGCAGACTCTTAACTATAGAAACAAACTGATGGTTATCAGAGGGGAGGTGGGTGGGAGGATGAGTTATATAGGTGATGGGGATTAAGGAGGGCATTTGTTGTGATGAGCACTCGGGGGTGTATGGAAGTGTTGTATCACCATATTTGTGCACCTGAAACTAATATTACCCTATATGTTAGCTAACTGGAATTTAAAGACAAACTTATAAAAAAGTGAATGAACTTTTGATACATGTAACAACTTGGATGGAACTGAAGGGCATTATGCTGAGCAAACAAAGCCAATCCTAAATCATCACATACTATATGATTCCAGGCATAAAGTTTCTTAAAATGACAAGTGTATAGCTATGGAAAACATATTCGCGGTTGCCAGAGGTTGGGGCTGATGGTGGTAGAGGTGGGTGGTTTCCCACTGATAAAATAGTGCTGTACTTTCCTTGTTTCATGAACCACATCCATGATCAGATGGCACAGAACTCTACACACACATTGTACCAAGGTCAATTTCCTGGTTTTGATATTGTTTTAGAGTACCTAAGGTGTGACTATTGGGGGAAATTGGGTGAAGAGTACATGGACTTCTCTGTACCATGTTTGTAGCTTTCTGTGACCCTATAATCATTTTATTTATTTATTTTAATTTTTTTGAGAGGGGAGGGTGGGGAGGAAGTAGAGAAAATCTTAAGCAGGTTCCACGCCCGGGGTGGAGGCCGACACCGGCTCAATCTCATGACCCTGAGATCATGACCAAAGCCGAAATCAAGAGTCGGATGTTTAACTGACTGAGCCACCCGGGTGCCCAGACCCTATAATTATTTTAAATAAAAAACAACAACAAAAAAATTAAAACCAGCCAGTTCGGTGGTGGAAAAGAAATCAACAAGACAATGACAAAGTATACAGTATTCAGGATGGCATAAATCCAGAGTGTCATCAAGATGGCATTTCCTGCAATGTTAAAAGATGGATTATTCTTGACAATTGGCTAACCATATGAAAAACCACAAAAGTGGATGGCTACTTCACTTATTATATCAAAAACAAATTCCAAAATTATCAATGATGTCAATATAAAAATAAATAAGATTACCAGGATAAAACCTCAGTGAATTTATTTACAATGTTAGATTGGACAGAGCTTTCTAGCAGGATATAAAACACAGAACTCATAAAAGACTGATACCTTTGACTATATTTAAAAAACAACAATCTTGTACATATCAAAAATTATCCTACATAGGGTCATGTGACTAACATCAAATTGGGAAAAATATTTATAGTATCTATGATGAAAAATCTGTTTCTGTATTTAAAACACTTAAATGAAGCAGTATGAAAACATAAACACCTCATTAGAAAACAGGGAAAGGATATGAATAGATAATTGATACATACATAAAGATGAAAATAAATATATGAAAAAATATACTTCGCATCTCATGTTTATAGGTAGGGGGACTTAATATTGTTAAGATAATAATACTTCCCAAAGCAGTCTACAGATTCAATGCAATCCCTATCAAAATTCCAATGGCTTTTTTTTTCTTTTGAAGGAAATGGCTCAGCCAATCATCAAATTCATACAGAATCACAAGAGGCCAATTGCCAAAACAATATTGAAAAAGAAGAACAAAATTGGAGGACTCATACTTCCCAATTTCAAAACTTACTACAAAGTTACAGTAATCGAAACACTGTGGTTCTGGCATAAAATAAACATATAGACCAGTGGAATAGAATTGAGAGTCAGAAAAAGGCCCATACACCTATGGCTAATTTAATTAGTTTTTTAAATAAAGATTTTATTTATTTAAAAGAGAGAGAAAATGAGAGAGCACGCAAGTCGGGGGAAGGAGAGAGAGAATCTCAAGCAAACTCCATGCTGAAAGTGGAGCCTGATGCGGGGCTTGATCTCATAACCTTCAGATCATAACCTAAGCTGAAATCAAGAGTCAGAAGCTTAACTGACTGAGCCACCTAGGCACCCCTAATTTAAATCTTAACAAGGATGCCATGGAAAAAGAATAGTTTAACAAATGGTGGTGGGAGAACTAGATATCCACATACAAAAGAATGAAGTTGGACCCTTACCTCACACCACAGACAAAAACTAACTCAAAATAGATCCATGACCTACATATAAGAGCTAAAACTATAAAACTCTCAAGGAAAATATAGGGCTAAATCTTCATGAGATTGGATTTGGCAATGGATTCTTGGATATGACACAAAAAGCAAAAAAAAAAAAAAAAAGAAAAAATAGATAAATTGGGCTTCCTCAAAATTAAAAACTTTTCTGCATTAAAGGACATTATCAAGAAAGTAAACTGCCAATTTTTAAAGTAAGCTCCATGCCCAACATGGGGGTTAAAATCAGGACCCTGAGATCAAGAGTTGCATGCTTTAGGGACTGAGCGAGCCATGTGCCCCAAGAAAACATTTTCAAACCACACATCTGAGAATGGTCTGGTATTCAGAATATGTCTAGAATATACATCCAACATAAAAAGAACTCTTACAAACCAACAACAGAAAGACAACCCAATTCAAAATGAGCAAAGGACTTGAATTGACATTTCTCCAAAGAAGACATACAAATGGCCAGTAAGTCCATGAAAAGATGCTTAACATCATTAATCATGAGGAACTGCAAATCAAAACCGCAATGATCTGTGGACTCTGCTCTTTGAGGGCTGCTGCTGTAAGGATTACTGTGCTCTGTCAAACTTACATCTTATTCGATTTATGGAAAAGCCTAGAGTTACTAGTCAGACATTCCTCACAGGTAAAAATGGATTCAGGGCTTGCATGAGGCGTGCTTACGTCTACGAGGGTCTGCTGCTACTAGGAGGGTCTCGGGAATGAAAACAGGAGGGAAATTCTGTTCTGAGATCCTCTCTGCCTCCACAAAGGATAAGGCGACCATGTGGGCAGTCACTGAGGTGGACAGGACAAGAACACTTCGATGCCACAGCTGTGGCAGAACTCCTGCCAGGCACAGGGATGCTGAGGATGGAAGCCACCGCTCTCCCCCACAGCCCAGTGGAAACAGAGAGGTGAACGACCAGACCATGAGCTCCTCCAGCACAGGACCTCAAGAGGTGAGAGCCAGGCTGCTGCAGAGGGGGATACTGAGGACAGAGGGGGAGCGGGCGGGACCAGAGGGGACTGGGGTGGGGGGGAATGGAGCTGTCAGGGCTGGGTGGGGCGAGAAGGAACTTCCGGGGGTAGAGCTGTCAGGGCTGGGCAGGGCCAGAGAGCTGGAGCGGAGAGGTCAGGGTTGGGTGAGGCCAGAGGGAGCTTCCGGGGGAGGAGGTGTCAGGGCTGGGCGGGGCCAGAGTGGGAGGAGCTGTCAGGACTGGGTGGGGCCAGAGAGAGCTGGGGTGGGGAGGTGATGCCACGGCTGGGTGGGGCCAGAGGGAGCTTCCAGGGGAGGAGCTGTCAGGGCTGGGTGGGGCCAGAGAGCTTCCGGTGTGGGGGGAGAGAGATCAGGGCTGGGCGGGGCCACAGTGGGAGGGGCTGTCAGGACTGGGCGGGGCCAGAGGGAGCTAGGGTGGGAAGGTGATCTCAGGGTTGGGAGGGGGCCAGAGGGAGCTTCCTTGGGGAGATGTGAGGGCTGGGCCTTGAATCCAACTTGATGGGTGGAGGCGCGGCAGGCAAACCAGGGCACGCCAGGATCCCTCAGCCATGGACCAGGGACAGAGGTTCAAAGGCAGTTTGCCAGGTCATGAAATCCTGAAATCCAATCCAACATTAGTTGCCCTGATGCCATTCTTCCTCAGTCCAGACCTTCCCATTCACTCATTCACTCACTGAATACACCTGAGAGCACCTACTCCTCGCCAGACACTGGATACAGAGAAGACAGTGAGCATCCTTGTCCTTGAGAGGCTTATATTCTAAGAGATGGACAAAGATACAGGGCTCTGGAGGCCAGCCCGCCTCACTCAGGAAGCCCCCAGGGTGCTGAGTCGCTGGACCTGACGGGCTCAGTCACGCACGTTGCTCCCGTCACTGGCTGACTGCCAGGGATCAGCACCTACCCTCCCCTTTCTGCCTGGGTCAGATCTCTGCCTCAGGGAAGACCCCTAGGGTGGCAGTGCTGGCTGGAGGGTCCTCTGGCTGGAATGTGTATGGAGGGGAGAGGGCCTAGGAAGAGCTGTTGCCTGGGACCAGGCTAATGTAGTGGAGTTAGAGAGAGACAGGTGGGTTCCACATGTATGTAGAGAGTAGAATTCACCATTTTTTAAGCTCTCACTCAATCTTCCCAACTGGTAATAATATCATTCCCATTTTACAGATGAGAAAACTGAGGTTCAGAGAAATTAAATAAGGTGTCCAAAGTCACACAGCTGAGTAGGTGATTAATGGGATCTGGAGTGGGAGTTCCTGCGGATGGCCCCGGTTTCTGGACGGGCTGATTCCTGAGATGGGGAGCATAGGCAGGCAGAGCATCCCGCAAGAGGAGGTGGCCAACGACCTGAGGTCTGGCCTCCTCCCATTCACCTCCTGTCCCTCCTGGAGGTATAAGTCTTCCCCAACAGAGCGGGAGTTTTCAGAAGTAAGGGATGTCATGTGGTTAAGCATCAGCCCAGGGCCTGTTGACAAACATACTTGTCGAATGAGTCACGACTCAACAAAAACATTCCTAATACTGAATCAACTTCGTTTGATCTGAAAATGAGGCTGGAACTAGAATTCGGGACAAGGCAGAACCACTCCTCCCGGATGGAGGGCTCTTCCAGACCCACACATACACGCGCAAACACATGCATACGGGAACGCACATGCCCAAGACATGCATGCATACACACACCCGAACACACATGTACACACGTACCTGGAGGACATAAGGATGCAGGCTGATGCACGTACATGCATACATAGAAATCACTCACAGTCACACACACATGGGAACTTCTAACTGTGGAGGCTTAATCCTGCTGACTGTTGCATTCACATTAATGTCTGGGAAGCCCGCCTTCCTTACTGTGTGTGCCGTTAAGTCACTGCCAGTGTTTCTACAGGTAAAGAATCTGACCTCTCTCTGGTAGCAAAACTGTGCTTCTGGTCCCTGCTCGAGGCAGGGAATCAGGCATGCAACATTCCAGATTGTCTGGGAGAAAATCCAGTCCATCCCACATGCCCCCAGCGAGATATCATTCTACAGCAGAAAACCATGGGGTCTGTATCCGAGGGAAATCCAACCCTTGATGATAAAGGGACATTTGAAAGAATACCCAGGAATACCGATATCTGATTAGATGGTTTTTATAGGTAGCTATGCCCCTGGCCTCTTGTTGCACCCTCCCTTTCATCCAGGCCAAGGAGACTGGGTTCATTAGCAGAACAGATGGGGCCTGTCTCTACCATTAGGATAACGATCACAAACTCCCCGCAGAAACGAGGACATGCTGAACCTGGGCTGCACCAACAACATCTGACTTGGGCCCAAAGAAAATTGCATTTTTCCCCTTCAAGTTCAATTAACAAACATTTATTCAGGGCCTGGTATTTGTTCAGCTTCACGTTTCAGTCCTGGCTCCTCTGTCAAGGCCTCCCCCTAATCCTGGGATCAGCCCTCAAGAGGCACCCTGAGGTGGCCAGCTGGTAGGGCTATAGGATGTTAGTCCTACATGGAGGACTCAGCGTCTGGAAGGTCTGACACCTTGTACTCACTGGGTTCAAACCCTAGCTCTTCCACTCAGTAGCTGTGTGACCTTGGGTAAGTTACTTAACCTCTCTGTGTCTTGGTGTTGTGATGATTGAATGGGCTAGTACCCATAAAGTAGGAGATTTTTATGCACTCATTAAGGGTTGGCTATTATCACTACTACTAATTTCATGATCATTATTATCAGGTTAGCTGAGCCCTCTTGCCTGAGCCTCAGGTCTGCATCTCATCCTCTGCTTGTCTGCATCCAGAGGTAGCCTCACTCTAAATCCTTGGTCAGGGGGAGTAAACAACGTGGTTTCAGTTTGAGCGGAATTGCAGAGATCCAGGAGTCGTGCCAAGACTAGATCAGGCAATGACAGGTTTAATGTTTGCCCTGGGAGAGCAGGAACCTGCCTGCCCTCTTCACTCCTTAGTGCTTGGAATGAGGTCTGACCCACAGGAGATGCTCAAGAAAACCCTTGTAGAATGAATGAAGCCAACGCAGTTGCCCCCACACTGCCTGTCCCCTGCTCCCTTCCATCAAAGGCCTGGGCACCAGTTTTGAAGGAGAGTGGCATAGCCTGTGTGTCCAGTTGGCCAGGCCCACACCATGGGTCGCTGCCCCGGGACCAGGGGAGAACAGGCAAGCTTCTAGCCCTTCGATGCCAGGGCTGACGTCATTGATAAGGACACTAACCATTTACTAAAAATCTGTTCTGGGCCAGGCGCTGGGGCTAGGGGCTCTTCACCTGAATTACCTCCTTCCATTTGCCCAACCATACAAGGTAGGTATTACTATTATTATTTTCCCCTTCTGTAGATGAAGAAGGAAAGCACTGGGTGATGAGCAAGAGCCCAGGGTCACAGGGCTTTAAGTGGCAGCGCTAGACTTGAACCCAGGTGGCAGGGTCCAGACTCGGCCCCTACCTCTGCTGCTCCGCTGTCCCCCTACTCGCAGGCCCGATCCCCAGTGTTGGAGGGTTTCAGCTTTTTCTTCCCACTCTGCTTGCAGCTTTGGGGAAGGCAGACCCAAGCCTTCTGTTGCCAGCAGGCTGAGTTTATGCCCCAGCCTATCACTTACCAGCCGTCTGACCTGATGGAAATCATGTTGTGTCCCTCAGTTTGTTATTCTATAAAATGGGGATGAGGGGGGCACTTTTGCCAGCCGTCCTGCAGATTCCAGAAGCAGCAGAGGACCTCCTACAGTCCTAATTCCTTCCTCCCTGTTGTGAGATGTTACTTCCCTTTTGGCTCCCACACAGGGGGAATGTGGGCTTTGGGACTTGAAAAGTGCAAAGAATGTCCCAAACAATGGGAAACACTGAGCTCTCAAGGCTTGTGCTTTGGGTGGTCATCACACCCACCCGGGGGGGAAGGCCTGACCTCACGGGGGCCTTTGTTGTTTTCATTTTATGTGTAGAACTTGAAACAGAGTTCCATTCCCAAGGAAAACTCCCATGAAAGCAGAAATAAAAACAGAACGCCCCCTTACCGCTAGAGGGGTCAGGGAACCCCAGCCCAGGAGAGGACAACTGATGTTCTTTGTATACTGGGAGCCTTTAAAACTATCTGTTCTTGTTTCGGTTTTCTCTTCGTAAAGAGATGGGGCCGGCAAAAAAACGATGCTGTCCTTGTTGAAAATTCCCACAGTGTAACCCCAAACCATCTTTGAAGCACATGATCAATTACGACAGTCACGATCTCACTTTTGGAGATGTAGGTTGACCCCAGGAGCGCCTTTAATAAGAAAAATGTTTTTCTATAGGAGAAGAACAGACATGGTGGACAGTCGGCCAAGGTATAACTGAATGGGCCTCGGACTCTCCTTGAAGGGCTTGGATTTCCAAGCTGACTCTGCCCTTACCAGCTGTGTGACCTTGCTCAGGTCACTCAGCCTCTCTGAGCTTTGTTTTCTGCACCCGTAAAATGGGGGATAGTTACACCTGCGCTGGGAGCCGAATTTGGTGAGGGATGAGTCTCCACACAAGGCAACCCCTCCTCTCGCGCATCAAACACGTTTGCACGGGGACCCTCCCTGCTTTCGTTTGTTAGCAAAATCTGAGACTCGTGGCATAGCAGGACAGGCAGGAAGGCAAGTGTGAGGCAGAGGGGGGGAGCACATAGACGGGGTGGGGGCCACCAGGGGCCCCGTTCTGGTACTGACAGCCCCTCACTGGGTTGACCGCATTCTTGCCCCTTTCCAAGGTGAGACCTTGGGCTTGATCTCAGACCCTCCATGCTCCCCAGTCCTAAGACCGTATGTATACTAGCTGCTTCCAGTACCCACATCTCCAGTGTGATTTAGAAATGCACAGTACTTAAGTAACACGTGAGCCCCTTGCACTCCACGGCGGTGGTGGGGGGACAGTCCCCAGCTCCCCACCTGCTGGGAAACTGCTGTCTTCGGGGAATCTTACGAAGGCACCCCCCGCCCCCACATCCCCTCTGGAATCCTGACACTTCCCTCAGGCAGCTGCATCTGCCCCAAAGCTACTTCAGCACTTCTGCTGAAAAGGCGACAAAGTTCTTGAGCAACTCAGAGCAAAAACCAAATCAGAGAAGACAGGCAGCTCTGGGGACTGAGGGACAGAAGGGCTAGCAGGCAGCGGCCACATGGACGACTCGGACAGAGGCTGTGCCCAGATGTAGCCCACTCAGGAGGTACAGGGTCACAGATCCCGGGGGGGGGGGGACTGTGAGCTCCCCCCACCCGTGACAAGCTCGGCTGGCCACCGTCCCCCGATGGCTACCGAGGAGGCTGGGAGCACAGCCATTCTGCATTTCTACATCCTTCTTGTCCCTTGTCCTTCAGCAATATAGTTGGGAGCAATGACAAGAAAAGCACTTACCTGAATAGGTCATCATAATCGCATGAAATAGCACCTGTAGCATCTATGATTAAAGCATGGTTATATATACATACAACCTTGAACACGTATACAAAGCTCCGGCATGTTCCTGCTCCTCCTTTGATCCTTGCTCTAGCACTAGTCCTGGAGGTACATTTACTGTCCTCGTTGGACTGTGGGGAAACTGAGGCTTCGGGAAGGCTGCTGCAGGGTGCGGACTGGGCGCTGCGTCCCAGGGTCATGCTCGCTAATGTCAGCATGCTCCGTCTGCTCTGGGCAGAGATGTCTATGAGCTGCAGCGGCTGAGTGGGGGTATGACGTAGCTTTGGTCCTCACCCTCCTGACCTAGCAGGTAATCCAGGAGGGCTGAGGGCTAAGAGGAGGGAAAAAGCCCATTTTACAGATGAGGATGCTAACACTTGGCCGTTGAATGATTATCTGAACAGTGCACAATTAAACATCGGAATCCAAGGCCTTATTCCTTGAGGAAGGAGCAAAGGAGGAGTTGGATGAAGTTCAAGCTCACTCCCTGCCCCAGGGGGGCGGGCAGGAACTAGATCAAGCAGCCTTGCTTGCAGACAGGCATATATTTGTTCATACATCATGCATCCACTCATGCACTCATGGTGATTTTCCCCTGTGTTAGATGCCAAAGCACCTCTCCAATCCTCTCCGGGACAAAGGCCATAAAAACGCTTGTGAAAGCAGTTTCATTGCATTGGGCATGGAATGTTGTGTGAACCTAAAATCTGGCCGGCTCGCCCAGGACCCTGGGGTGAGCGCTGTTCCACGGGAAGCAGACAGAACAGCGAGACTTCAGGGGAAAACCCTTTGATCTGGATCCTGGTCACGTCCTCTGTCTCACCATTGCCTTCGAAGAGGCAGTAAAATGTACACATCAGTGGGAGAGAGAACATTGAATGCTCTTCTCTGGAGCTGAACAAAGAGAGGGTCTACCAACAGCTCTTGGATCTGAGACATCTGAGTGGTTGTAGTCACTCAGTGTCCCCTGGGTCAGAACAAAAGGTCCGCACTCTTAAATAACAATCCCTCTAAACCTGAATGGTCACGGTTATGGCTCAGGCCCACGCTGGCAGGTTAGTTATCCTCTGAGTTCCAGACACCGTCCATAGAGTGCAGACTTGCCCAGGCCACCTTGAGGATTCAGGGAGATCATGGGTGTAAAGATGGCACAAAATGGGGGTTCAGTAAGTGACCTGGGGCACCCCTCTTGGTCTAGGGGACCAAAGAGGGGTCCTGGCCCTCACCTCCTCCTCGGGAGGCATGGTGGAGTAGAAAGGGGCAGAAGGACTGTTAGCCAAAATATACGAAGACAACAAGAAGAAAACAATCTTAACAGGTACATCACTAAGAAGATATACAGATGGCAAAAAAAGCACATAAAAAGGTGCTCTACATCATATGTCATCAGGGAGGTGCAAATCACAACATTGATTTTTTTTTTTTTTTATTTGACAGAGAGAGTCACAGTGAGAGAGGGAACACAAGCAGGGGGAGTGGGAGAGGGAGAAGAAGGCTTCCCACTGAGCAGGGAGCCCGATGCGGGGCTCCATCCCAGGACCCTGGGATCATGACCTGAGCTGAAGGCAGACGCTTAACGACTGAGCCACTCAGGCACCCCAAATCACAACATTGAGATATCACTACACACCTATCAGAATGGCCAAAATCCAGACGACTGACACCACCAAATGCTGTCGGAGATACAGAGCAACAGGGACTCATTCATTGGTGTTGAATGTGAAAAATGAGACAGTCACTGTGGGAGGCCGTTTGTCAGTTTCTTACAAAACTAAACATACTTGTACTATACGATCCAGCAATTACACTCCTTGGTATTTACACAAAGGAGCTGAAAACTTCTGTCCCCACAAAAAGCTGCACACGGCAAATTAGAGCAGCTTTATCCATAACTGCCAGAACCTGAGAGCAGCCCTCGGCAGGTGAATGGATTCCTACACTGTGGTCCATCCAGACAATGGAATATTATTGGTCAGCACTAAAAAGAAATGAGCTATCAAAGCCATACAAAATATGGAGGAAACCGAAATGCATTATCACTAAGTAAAAGGAACCGATCTGAAAAGTCTACATGCTACGTGATTCCAACCATAGGACATTCTGGACAAGGCAACACTTGGGAGACAGTCAAAGATCAGTGGTTGCCAGGGCTCTAAGGTGGAGGGCACGTTCACCTGTGAACCCGTGGCAGGAGTCAGATGGGTCAAAATGAACTAAATATTGCTCCCACTAGGGAAAGTGGGGACAGACCCCACAGACAACACCGCACTCACATTGGAACAGTCATCCTTGCGTGCGTGCTGGGAGGTGAACGTCTCAAAGCTCCTACTCTATGCTATCCGCAGTCACACAGTGAGTTCGTCCCAGGCTCTTCCTGCATGCCACCTCGGACCCTATTTCCTCTGGAGTTTGCCCTGGAACTGGGGCCAGAGTCAGGAAGTAGAAGTGAGGGTGCCAGTGGATAAGGGGCCACCGGGTCGAGGGACCAGCACCGAGAGTTAGACTTCCAACTGCAGAGCGCAGAGCCCGACGTGGGGCTCGATCCCAGGACCCTGGGATCATGACCTGAGCTGAAGGCAGACGCTTAACGACTGAGCCACCCAGGTGCCAAGCCCTCCCCCCACAAGCCGGCATTTTAAAAAAGATTTTATTTATTTATTTATTTATTTAAAGAGAAAGCATGTGAGAGAGCGGGGGGAGGGGCAGAAGGAGAGGGAGCGAGAGAATCTCCAGCAGACTCCCTGCTGAGCGTGGAGCCCGATGTGGGGCTCAATCTCAAGACCCTGAGATCACAACCTGAGCCAAAATCAAGAGTCTGACGCTTAACCAATTGAGCCACCAGGAGCCCCATGTAGTGATGGATATTAACCAGACTTACTGTGTTGATCATTTGCAACACACAGTTGACCCTTGAACACCGGGGTTGGGGGCACAGACCCTTTGGGAAGTTGAAAATCCACATATAACTTTTGACTCCCCCATAGCCTACTGTTGGCCAGAAGCCTTACCAATCACCTCATTATTATTAACACGGATTTTGTATGTTTTAGGTGTGATAGACTGTATTCTTACAATAAAGTAAGCTAGGGAAAAGAAAATGTTAAGAAAATCAAGGATGAGAAAACACATTTATAGTGCTGTCTGTATATGTACTGAAAAAATTCCACACTTAAGTGGACCTGAGCAGTTCAAATCCTCATTGTTCCAGAGTCATCTGTGGACAAATATCAAATCGTTATGTCGTACACCTGAAACTAATATAATACTCTATGTCCATTATAACCAATTAAACAAGTGCCCTGGGCATTAACCGTGTCCCAGGGCCATGCAGGGAGACGCTTCTCTCCCCCTGCCCACTTATCCACCTTGGCCCTCACCACAAGTTTTGGGAAGAAACTCTCTGCCATCTCCTACCCGCCTCACTGGACCCTCCGTGCAGCAATGGGAACGATGCCTGTGGTCAGCAGTCGGGGCAGGGTTTGCCCACCGTGGCCTCTGTCCTCCCACTGGGTGGCCACAAGTGTCTTCGCTGTCCCGGGCCCTTGAGGAGGCGTGGATAGGAGCCACCAATGGCTGGCTGAGTGGGTGTCTGCGTGTCACCCTCCGGACCCCACAGTGTGGACTCAGGGAAGGAGTGTCGGGAAGCCTGCTGGGCCTGGGGCCGCGCCCTTCCCTCCAGCCCAGCCTTTTCAGCAGTGAAGCAGGCATTCTGACCCCTGACAAGTATGTCTGTATCCTCAGTTGCCTCAGATCTCAGGTAGCAGAGGGGTCAGGGGAGGATCACAAGTCCTCGGAGGAGACTGAGCCCCCTGTGCTGGGACAGCGGCCTCTGGCTTCCCAGGCTGACGTCCGTCCAGGCGAGAAGGTAGCCGAGGCTGGCCTCCCTTTCTGGACCAGAGGGACCGTGGGCCAGCTCTTTTGCTTTTTAATTTATTTTTCAAGATTTTATTTATTTGAGAGAGAGAGAGCACACGTAAGCATGTGAGGGGGACAGGAGCAGAAGGAGAGGAGGGAATCTCAAGCAGACTCCCCGCTGAGCACGGAGCCTGAGGCTGCACGACCCTGAGATCCTGACCTGAGCCGAAACCAAGATGCGGATGCTTAACCGACTGAGCCCCAGCTCTTTTCCTTTTCAAACTGAAGGGCTTGAGAATAAGGAGAAGCTATCCTGGCCCAAAAATCATTCAAGAGACTTTTTCTTGTTAAAAACCTCCACCCAGGGGACACTGCGGGGCCGGGACGAGATGGGCCCCATAACCCTACAAGTTTCTCATTATTTTTCCGAAACTTCAGGCGATTAAACCTAATTACATGGAGTCATGATATAAAAGTTGAACATAAACTTCAGTAGTTTCTACACAGAAACCACGAATTCTCTCGGGAGGGACAAGTGGCTTTGTGTTTATGTTCTGGGGCCTCAGTGCCTTGGCCCTGGAGGCCAGTGGGGGACGCACACATGCCAAGCTCTGTGTGGGGCCCGTGACCCCCCGCCACCCTGGCAGGGACAGGGAGCCAGGGACGGCCTCCGGGGCCTCGGCCCCGTTCTGTTCCTCGGCAGTATTTGTGAAGAGGACCGAAGGAGTGTTCTGGTGCTGATGGCGCCTCTGCTCAGCACCCAGGCCTTTCCAGCCCCGGGACCGAGACAGCCGCCGTTCTCCTGACCTCATTATGTCAGCGCCCAGCTTGTGAGCTGGGGCTGGGCTGGGGACAGGATGTCTCCTGCTCTCTCAGGACACTGGCACTCTCTTGGCCTGTGGTGATTTATTTCAAGGCCTCATTCTGTTCCTGAACTGGGACCGGCACCTGGACTTTTAACCCCTTGGCTGCCTGATGGGGGCTGCAGAAGCTGAGGCTACCAGCCCTGCAGCCCCTGGCCTCAGATGCAGCCTTGGGTGTTGGGTGGCGTCCCCGTTCTACACCCAGGGGGGTGCGACAAAGGGCAGAGCCGGGGTCTCAAGCTCAGCCTTCCTGCACCACGATTCAAGCTCCCCCTTTGACACCCCAAAAGTAAAGTACCTCTCCTCTCCTTTCCTCTGGAGAAAGTTGCTCCACTCCCTTGATCTGAGGCTCATGGTAATCTAGGCCCATGGGGCATCCATGCTGGGGACACCCCAGAGTTCCAGTCTGACCCCCATCTTCCTGGTGGGGCCACCTGGTCTCTTGCCGGGACAATGCAAAGCACCCCAGCTGTCTCCCCTGGCTTGTTTCCACACTGATGTCAGGGGGACCTTCTGTGAACACAGGGATGGGATTCCTTCCCCATGAGGGATTTCATCTCTGCACGCAGTTAATAACGACCCACAGGTGACCTCACCAGGGCCCCCACACCCAGGGCCTCTATCCACTGGAATTCCGCCACCGTTGCCAAGAATTCCAGAACTGGATTCCGATTTTTCCAAGCGTGTGAGTGGCAATCCCATCCCCAGGGCTCAGGGTCCCTTGGAAAGGACAAAATGGGAGATG
Organism: Neomonachus schauinslandi; assembly: GCF_002201575.2. NCBI lineage: Eukaryota > Metazoa > Chordata > Mammalia > Carnivora > Phocidae > Neomonachus > Neomonachus schauinslandi. The sequence continues at coordinate 7,023,497 of NC_058409.1, read as the reverse complement.
TTTTTTAAAGGTGACCTTTATCTATTCCTAAGGACTGTCACCTGCTTGGCTTGTCCACCTCTGCAGGAAAGGTGCGTGCGGGTGAGCACACACCAGTGTGAGTGTGCGGGGGACACAGCGGCTTACTTCTGATCTCCAGGCAGGATGTGGAGAAAGGAGACCAACAGAATTCCGTGGTTCTTTTAAATGGCATCTTGGGAAGTAAGGTCTTCCAATGAAATGAGAACAAGATCATCTGTGTGCGTGACTCCACACAAGTCGCGTTCCCTGAGTGTCGGCTGCCTCCCGGACCCTGAGACCCAGGTTGTGACTCTTCACTCATGCTCGTGCTCACGAGGAGTTGCCAGGTATGACGGGGTTAGAGGTGAGGGAACAGGTCCCTACCCGGGGAGTCAGGCGGGGTAAGTCCACTGTGATGGGTGTGTTAGCAGCAGACCCAGAGACGGGAGCATAGAGCAGGGAGATGTGGGAGGAAGAAACGTGGGGATGGGCCTTGAAGGATGAGCAGAGTGCTCCAGGCAGAGGAGAGAGACAGGAACACGGGCAGCAGGTCGAGCATGAGCAAGGGCACAGAAAGCGCATGCTCAGTTTATGGAAGACAAGCGGGAGAGCCCAAGGTGTCGGTGATGGTGGACCTGTGGGAAAGCTGCCCAGAAGGCCAGTGGGCGCTTGCAGGGTGGAGGCCGGACTTGGGTCTGCGAAGCTCACGCACATGGGGTATGTCCTGGTTGGAGCTGGTTTTCGGAAAGCTCATTCTTGGGGGAGAGGGGCAGAAGCTTACTCACACAAAGGAAGTTCTGGAAGACACTGTGGTTGGATAGGGTTGAATAGTGGCTCCCAGAGATGTCCCTGTCCTAATGCCTGGAATGTGTGAGTGTTACCCAAAATGGATAAAAGGGACTTTGCAGATGTGATTAACTTAATGCTCTTGAGATGGAAGATTATCTGGATTATCCCTAAAAGTGACCACGAGTGTCCTTATGAGAGGGAGACAGAGGGAGAGGAGAAGGCAATATGACTATGGAGCAGAGACTGGAGTGACGTGGCCACAAGCCGAGGGATGCTGGAGTCCACCAGAAGCCAGGAGACGCCAGGAGTGCGTTCTCCCCCCAGAGCCTCTGGAAGGAACCAGCCCTTCTGACGCCCTCATTTTAACCCCCATGAAACTCATTTTGGACTTCTGGCCTCTAGCATTTTCAGAGAGTAAACATCGGTCGCTTTAAGCCACTGAGGTTGTGATAATTGCCAACCACGAAAACGCTCACGTTGCGAAGGATTCTATCAAAGGTGTCTGTGGTTACTTCAGCTAAGGAGGCTCACTGTGGCCTGGGGAGAAGCATCTTTCACCAAAACTTTCTGCAGGCAGAGAACGGAAATCATTCAGAAATCCGTGAGAAATGAGAGCCATGAATGCCAATTCTGATTAGAAAGGTAAGCAGCTGAAAACTCCTGCTGGAAGAGAAGAGGACATTTGCAACATGCTTTTGAGGTCTTGGATAAAACAGTGGTACGTCCTTAAGCGTTGTAGGACTTTGGCTGCAATTAATCACTGCAGAGCCTATCAAAGTAACTTCTAGAACCCTGTCCTTTTACTGTGAAGGCTTCAGAAAAAAAAGTCTTTACGTGTATTCACGTAGACAGGGTTGAACTAAGACAAGAGGAAGGAACACAAGTATTTACAACAGAGGGAATTTAATGCAGGGGGTTAGTTACACAGGTGTTGGGCGAGTGGAGTAGCCAACCCGAGGACGTTTAAAATAACCCAAAGTTTAGCAACAGTAGGAAGCTACTCCCACGCCCTTAAGCTGGGGCGGCAAATGAGAAGAGGCCAGGGACTGAGTCACCAACAGAAGCTGGACCGACCACAGGCCATGTGGCTCCTGGCCAGAGGGGCGGGGAGAAATACCCTGGCTTCTCCCTCCCACCCTCTAATTCCCTCCTGCGATCCCATTGGCTGAAACCAGTGGGGAAGGCAGGAGACCCCAGAGCAGGGGCACACAGCCTGCAGGGGTCAGTCCCCAGTGATCAGAGCGCAACAGGAAAGAGGCTGAGGGCGCAAAGGCAGGATCATTTACTCATGGTTGCAAACGCCCAGAGCTGGGTTTGTGGATTTGCACCCAGGGAGGCCCGAAGTCACCCGCCCACTAAAGAGAGTCGTGCCAGGAAGGAGGAAGAAGATGCTGGGCAGAGGGGGAAGGAAGAAGGATGAAGGCAACTGAGGCCCGAGCGCCTCCCGGCCGTCCACCCTCCTTCTCTCCTGCTCTGTCAGCGCAGTCCTGGGCATAGACCCCCATTTCAGCTGTTCTAGCGGCCCTGTTTGGGGCCCTTAGCCTTCTTGTATTGGTCACTAGCGCCCCCCACAGGTCCTCTCACCCACCAGCCAACTGTCAACTCAAATCCCAAAGACCCTCACCGCTCCCCACCCCACGCCCCTGGACCTGAGCTGCTGAGACCATCAAAGCTCAGGTGCCCTGAGCTTTTCACTCTCTGAGAGGTCCTTTTCCCTCCTGACACCCAACACGTGGTGTCATTTCCAAACTCGCTTCTCCAATTCTCCCTCATCAACTAGGTGTCCTACAGTTTGATTCAATCCAGACGCTCACCACCCGTGAGTTAGCACAAACCCCACAGGTATCAAGGCTCAGTCCCACAAGCTGCAAGTATCAGGCCACCTGAACTTCTGACCAACTGGCTATCATTGGGGGTTCCCATGAATCCCTCCTCGGGTCTCTGCTAGAACAGCTCACAGAACACAGGAAGTCACTTTTCCTATGCTTACTGGTTTATTAGAAAGGATATAGATGAACAGCCAGATGGAGGGGCACAGAGGGTGAGGACCAAAAGGTCCCAAGAGCAGGAGCTTCTGTCCTCAGGGAGTTGGGAGTGTGCCAACTTCCTGGCATGGAAGGGGATGCTCCCGTCTCTGAACCTTGTTCCTTCTACTCATCAACCTTGAAGTTCTCCAAACTTCAAACCTCATCCTCTGGGGATTTATGGAGGTTCTATTAGTAGGTGTGACTGATGAAATCATTGGCCATTGGTGATGACACTCAAGGGTTAGCCCTCTTCCCACCCTGGAGAGGGTTGGGTGGGGCGGGGGGGATGGTGGCTAAGAAAGCGAACTGTAAGTTCCAACCCTGTTATCATGGATTGGTCTTTCTGGCAACCAGCCCCCACCTGCAGCTCTCTGGGGGCCCCCAGACACCAACCATCTCATTAGCATACAAGATTCTTTTTTTTTTTTTGAGAGAGAGGGCATGTGCATAAGCAGGGGGAGCAGCAGAGGGAGAGGGAGAAGCAGGGTCTCCACCAAGCAGGGAGTCCGATGCAAGGCTCGATCCCAGGACCCTGGGATCATGATCTGAGCCGAAGGCAGACTGAGCCACCCAGGCACCCTGCATACAAGACTCTTACTACTCGAGATTCTGAGACCTTAAGGAGCTGTGTGCCAGGACCTGGGGACAAAGACCAAATATTTATTTTTCATTACAGCACACTCTCCCCTCATTTAACCCTCTGTGTGGGCTCAACTGTGTCCCCCCCCCCAATTCATATATTGAAGTCTCACCCCCAGGGCCTCAGAATGTGCCAGTATTTGCAGACCAGCCCTTTCAAGAGGTAACAAAATTAAAATGAGGTCATTAGGGTGGGCCCTTATCCATCGGCTGCTGTCCTCATAAGACAAGTTCGGGACACAGACAAGCACAGAGGGGAGCCCATGTGAAATCACAGGGAGAACACAGCCATCTGAGAGCCAAGAAGAGAAGAAACCAAACCCACCCACAACTTCACCTCGGGACGTCTAGCTTCTAGAACTGAGCTCATACATACATCAAGCATGCAGTCTGTGGTTCTCCGTCATTGCAGCCCAGCGGGCAGATACAGCCTCCCATCCACCCCCAGAAGGCAGGTGCTATCATCCTCCCTGCTTTACAGATGGGGAAATCAAGGCTGGTAGAGTCTAAGTAGTGGCTCAGGGTCATGCACTCTTGCCCAAGGCCACAAAGTAGCAGGCCGTACTCTTTCTCAAGGGGCTCTTTTGCCTCCTCGTCACACACTTCCTGGCCCCTGAGTCCCCCTCTTCAGGACAGACCACACGCAGTCCCACCAGGATGGCCCCCCCACACCGCAGGGGAGTTGAGCTAAATGCCCGGACCGGGACTTGAACGTTGGGTTCTGCCCCGTGGCAGCTGTGTGACCGGTGGGGACTCTCCCATCACTGAACCTTGGTCCTCATCTGTAAAATGGTGAGGCAGGGTGAGGCTAGCAGAGGCTGCTGGGCCCAGAGACAGGGTTCAGCGCAAGTGGCTCAGGCTGAGCCTCCGCCCAGAGCAAGTCTCTCCTGGGGCATCAACTCCCTGGGACCCCAGACTGGAGACCTCACTTTGTACCTCACAAGGGCAGTTTGGAGCAGGGGCCTCTGGTCATGACGCCGCCGAGGGAGGGAAGGATCCAGCACCACTGGTGGCCCTCTGGAGGCCAGGGGCTTTGCCCCCAAGTCCATTCTACAGCTGAGGGTGCTGGGGGGTGGGCAGGGAGAGGGTACAACTTTCTCAGGTCCACCGAGTTGGAACTTAACAGAGGTGTGGAATTCAAACCCAAGTTTGATCTCAGACTTTCTGGCCCTTTCTGAAAGGTCCCGTCTGTCCTGGCGCCCAGTGCGGCTCATGCAGGGCACCCCAACACTGACCCCGGCCACCAGCGGCCGCCGGACCCTGCCTTTCCCAGGAGCCTCTGCTGTCGAGGGAGGGGGGTAGGCACCAATCCAGAGCAGCTCACTCAACTCCGAGAGAGCACCGGATACAGACGCTGCTTGCCCAGTAGGGTAAGCAATAACCTTTTCGTCTATTCCTGGCTCCTGGAGATTTGCCTCTCTCTGGGGAAATTACTTCGGGGTCATAGTGAAATTTCTGTGACAGCTAATAAAGTAACTTTTCTGTTTCTGGAACCAGATCCTGGAGCCCGGGACCCCTGGGGGTGGCATGTATTGTATTTTTCCTCCTCCCTTTTAATCAGATGAAGTGGAAAGGGGTGAGCGGGCGAGGGCAAGAACTCTGAGCTGAACTCCCTCCCTGGCTAGAGTTCACTTTGACTTTGTCATTTGCAGACTCGGAGCCCGGGAGACTGGGTGGCCTCCACTGGGGTCTGCAGTGACCCTCAATGGTATGTAGGTGGTGCAGGAGTTCCAAGTTCAACCCTCAACCCGGCAGAGCTGAGTACACTGAGAGGTGGGGAGGCCCCCCGAATTCCGGCTGTGGGCTCACAGGGGCTGATGCATGGGGTCCCCGTCCCGCTTTGCCAGGTGACCCGGTGGGCGGGTACTGAGCTCTCTCAGACTCCGCTTCCCCATCTGTGAAACTGGATAATCGTAGGACCCATCTCCTAGGCTTCCTTTGGCTGCTCGAATTTCTGATTCTGAAAAGTGTAGTGGGGCAGAGGTGGGGGGAGGCGATCCAGTTTCAGGGCAGTGAGGGGAGAGCCACAGTTGCATGCCAGGGCACTGTTTTCACTTAGATGGTGTGTTTTGGGGGTGGCCCCGGGGAAGGACTTCCCACCCCCACCCCATCCCCAGCCCCCTGCGATTTCCTGGCCCTGCCGCTGAGGAATGAACCAGCCTGTGTACAAGAATCGCCCTAGTACAATGCTTGCCACCTAATTAGCACGGAATATGCTGACTGCCATTCTTTTACTGGTGTTTTTGTTAATAATAGGATATGACGCTTGCCCTGGATATGTTCACGGAACAGCGGGGGAGGCAGCCGTAGCGCAGGCCATTAGAAACAGCACCCTCGTGCTCTCTCTCTCATTCTCTCTTAAATAAATAAATAAAAAAAAGAAAAAAGAAAAAAAAAGAAACAGCACCCTCATGGGCCAGGCATTACGAGAGGACACAGAGAGCCTGTTCCATTCGGCCTGGGCATCCAGGGCTGGCTTCTCAGAGCCTCTGCCATTTCATCAGAGCCTCGAAGGATGCTCTGGGCTCAGGGCAGGGCCTTCCGGCAGAGGTCAGCGTGAATGAAGAGGGAGAGTGCGTGATGAGTGACCGGCAAACATACGCGTTAGGACAGCATTGGAGGCCGGGTTGAGGCAGCTAAGCTCGGAGGGAGAGGCTTCAGAGCTCCAAGCTCAGCTGCCTGGTGTTTAGCTGTGTTGGCTGTGTGGAGAGACAGACAGGGAGGCGGGGAGGCCAAGGAGGAGGCTGCCAGTGTCCAGAGCCGAGGTTGTGGGAAGGACATCGAGAGGGCACAGGGTGTGGGCAGAGGGGGATGGGAGGGTTGGAAGGGCCCCAGCGGAGGGGCCTGAGGTGGGAAGGGAAGGAGGGCAGGGTGGGTGGTGATGCTGCGTGTCAGAGAATGCACAGAACACCATCTCTGGTGAAAACCATCGAGAAGCACCCTGTTTGCTTTTCCCAAAATGTACCTCCATCAAGGACTCCCCAGGGCTGCCTGAGACCAAAGGCACCAGAATGGTGGACAAGCATGGTGTCACCATGCAGCATCTGGTGACCCAACCAAGCCACCCCTTCTGAGCCGAGAGGTGGGACCCAAAGATGAACTGTGTTCGCTCCTCAGCCTGCCTGCCTGCCTAGGGCACAGAACCAACAGCTAACATTTATCGGGGGCTTATCTGTGTGGAACGGTCGTTCAACTCATTCAGTCCTTGAGGGGTGAGACCCTTATTTTGCAAAGGAAGAGACCGAGGGTCAGAGGTTCCTTAGGCCTGTCAAAGTTGCAGAGCAGTGGGTGGACTGCACAGTTGGCAGAACACGTTTAGGGCCCCAGGTCCTTGAGACTCCTGTTTCCCATCTGTCTCCCTCCTCAAGATCACAGTGTTGGAAGTGGTAGACTAGGCACTTGAATCCAGGACATCTGTCTCCAAGTACAATCTTCTTATGCCCCTGCTGTCCACCTCCGTGGAGTATAATCTTGCTCTTTCATCGCATTCCTGGTGGTATCTGACCATAATCACCTTCTGGCTCTTTATGCTCTACCTGGGATGAAACAGGCCCGGGCAGGGTTTGCAGGTGAGGAACTGAGCAGGTAGGCACCAGGAGCCGGCCCACTTCTATGGCATCCTGGGGCCCAGAATGAGCCTCATGACGAATTGTTCCTGGTGCATGAATAAATGTGTGGGGCTCCGGGCCTCTGCCTCAGTGTCCCTGGTGGGACTGTAGCTGGGCCCCAGCTGCCACCTGCCTGGCATGACCTGTCCTGGGTGTCCACCCAGGTCTGAATCCAGTCGCCGAAGCTATGGCCCTGGGTCCTGATCTGAGTTCTGAGGGACCAGGCCCTGTGGGTGCTCGCTGTCTACCTGGATTCCCTCTGTCATGGCCCCATGCTCCCCCATCCCTCGTCTGGCCCCTCTGAGGCCAGCCCTATGTCTCCATCAGTGCCAGTATCAACTGCCTCCCAGGTTCATCAGTCAAGAAGCCGTCCCAGACCTGGGGGACACTGGGAGTCCAGACCCAGGGCCCCAAGCCAGCAAGGGGTGGGATGGACCTCAGCCAAGTGCCTAGGCTCCTCATGTCTGGTCTAAGTGCCCACTATGGGCTCAGAGGCCCCTGACGGCCACAGTGAATAAACCTGAAGTTGACCCGAGGCTGCTGGTCAGGCCTCGACAAATCTCAGCCCAAGTGTGATAATCCCCTGAAGGAGGACCAGGGCCAAAGGCAAGCAGGCAGAGCTCCTCCATGGCACCTGTCTCCACCCTGAGACTCTGCTCTGGTCCACACCAAAGGAGTAAAGCATTCCGTCTGAAGAATGCAAACAGCACCTGGAGAATTTAATACGCTTGCTGAAACAGTCCAAGTTAAAAAAAAAAAAAAAGCTGGCTCTGGCCTCCTCCCCAGGTTCCTGCTGGAAGAGTTAAAAGACAGGCAGGAATGCACAAATGCCAAACACCTGGAGAAACAGAAAGGTGCGAGCCATCCTTCTGTTTGTTTAATTTACCGTCAGAAACTATTCGGGCCAGAAAAGCATGCAGCGGTGAGCTTTCCAATGGGGTCCTAGTGAAATAAACTGTTTTACCCACAGATACTGAGTTTCTCGTGCGTCTGCTCTGTGTTTCAGCACACGTGTGCTGTGTGGACCACAGGGCCAGCCACGTACAGCTAACACACCAGTTCCTTACCCACCAACAGCTTTAAATTCCTTCTGTATCCGTATTTATAAATATTTTATGTAAGCCAGATGGATTTATAGAACACGTGCCCTGGAATCTGGTTTTGTTTTTCAACAGCATGTAGTATAAAATGCTTCAGAAAAATGATCTGCGTGCACCTTCTCGAAAGGGAAAAGAAAACGATTTCTCGGTCTTGGAAATGCTGGTGCTGGACGTCGGTGCTTGGAATGAACTCTTCGGTCCAAATGAGCTGCAGGGGGGTCTCCAACTTGGCCGCATGTAATGATCACCTGGGGAGATTTTTTTTTTTAAGTTCTGGTGGTCAGGCCTCATTCTTTACCAATTATGCCCAAAGCTCTGGGTGGGATGCAGGCGTCCGTAGCTTGTCAAACTCCCCAGGGGTTTGCAGCGTGCAGCCGGGTGGGTGGCCGTGCCCTGGAGTGGAGGTTCTCCAGGTGCATACTGGAGTCCCCCAGGAGCTTGGAGTCTCTCCACGTCTGGGCTGTGTGTCCCCCAGAGCAATGACACCAGGACCGGCCGGCAGGTGCTCTTAAAGTTTCCTGGGTGATTCGTATGTGAGGCTAGGGCTGCCAACCACGTCGCTCAGCGGATCTGGGAATGACCCTGGGGGCACAGGACTGGTGAGCTGGCCTCACTTGATAGGAACCCGAGACAGGCCAGAGGCTTCAGCACCGCTGTCTCAGTCCAGAAGCAAATCTTGTTCCTGGATGACTCCTGTCTTCTCTCTCTCTACCACTTACTGTGTGACTTGGAGCCAGTTTGAGATGAGCTCTGTGGTCCTGTCCGTGACGTCTCCCTCTCCCTGTCCTTCAGAAGTAACCCCCACCGTGCAACTGGAGAGATTTTTTTTTAAAAGATTTTATTTATTTATTTGGGAGAGAAAGAAAGAAAGCACAAGTGGGGGGGAGGGGCACAGGGAGAGGGAGAAGCAGGCTCCCTGCTGAGCAAGGAGCCCAATGTGAAACTTGATCCCAGGACCCTGGGATCATGACCTGAGCCGAAGGCAGACATGTAACCGCCTGAGCCACCCAGGCATTCCTAAACACATATTTACCATCTGATGCAGCAATTCCCTTCCTTGGATCGCCTTGGGAGAAATGAAAACGTAAGTCCACACAAAGACGTGGATGCAAATGCTCCTAGAGGCAATATTCATCTAGCACCAAACTGGAGACAACCCAAATGTCCATCAGCGGGCCAATATGTACATATATATATGCTACACTGCAGTATATCCAATCAATGGAATACTACTGCCCGCAGCATGGATGGGCCGTGGAAACGTGATACCAAGGAAAAGCAGCCAGACTCAAAAACTGTGATTGCATTTGTATGAAATTTCTAGAAAAGACAAATCGAGAGAGACAGAAAGATCAGTGGTTGCCTGGGGTTGGGGAAAGAAGTGGGGATTCACTGGAAATGGGCACAGGGAACTTTCTGGGGTGATGGAAAGGTTCTAAATAAAACTGGATGGTGGTAGTGGTTACACAACCGTATAGACTTACTCAAAGTCATGGAACTGTACACTCGCAATGGGTGAGTTTTGTGGTGTATAAATTACAGTTGACCCTTAAACAATTCGGGGGTTAGGGGCCCTGACCTCCCCCATGCAGTTGAAAGTCCACATACAAGTTTTGACTCACCCCAAACTTAATACAAATAGCCTACTGTTGATGGGAAGTCTTAACCAATCACATGAACAATCGATTAACATGCATTATGTGTGTTATGTGTATTATCTACTGTGTTCTTCCAATAAGGTAAGCTAGAGAAAAGAAAATGTTATTGAGAAAATCAAAAGGAAGAGAAAATACATGTATAGTATTTAATGACAAAAATATGTGCCTACGTTGACTCACGCAGTTCAAACCCATGTTGCTCAAGGGTCAACGGTTTTTAAAAAAAACCCTTCTGGTGGCTTGCACAGGACAATGAACAAATTCCTTGCCTGGTAGGCAAAGTTCTCCACCATATGCTGATCCACCTTTCCAGGACCCTCTCCCCAAATCCTCGAGCTCCATGGAATTCTCAGGCTTTCCCAAGTGTATACGTGGCCCCTGTGTCTGGAATGGCTCCTAACCATGGCCAGCTTCTCCATCTGGCCAACTCCTTCCTAACCTCCAAGACTCAGAGCAAATAACACTTCATCGGAGAAGTCCACACCACCCCTATGTAGTATTACACTTCTCAAAATATCTTTATTTGCTTACATATCCACCTCTCCTATCACAGCGGTGCTTTTAAAACTGAAGCTACTGGGTTGTGAAATCAACCAGCATTTTTAAGAAGTGAAATGAAAACAGAAGAGAAAATAGAATGCCCTGTACATAGGAAGCACATCGTTCTGTGAAACTATCATTTCACGATTCTATGGATGTATATTTGTATGTGTACTGAGTTGCTTATGACTTACCATAGAGTTGAGGCTTCAAAAGTCTGAAAAACACTTCATTAGACAAGGGGTTTCTAGAGGCAGGGGTTGTACTGTGTTTCTCTCTGTATCCCCATGGTCATCATGAGCTTCGTACCCAGAGGTCACCCAGTGCAGTATCTTCAATGGAAGACGGGTTTTGTGCACCTGTGAACCCCCCTACCCCCACGCTGCAACTTGATTATGGGTCCCTGTGTATCTTATGTTTTCACCTCTCCTACGATATGCACATGGTTTTTAAAAACGTTGTTTGTTAGCCAACATTCTCCTACGGTTAGACTGGGCAGCAAACCCCAGCAAGAAGTGCAAATGATTGCTATAAATAGTGAGTTAGAGGATGAAATGCAAATGTCAAGTACACTTTTCGAGACATAAAAATAATAATGGGATAACAACAATAATTTCAATCGAAATCTCCAGAGAAGACTGGCTATATAATTTGTGGGAGTCCAGGGCAAAATAAAAATGTGGGGCTCCCTGTGCAAAAACTATTAAGTTAAGATGGGGACAGCAGAACCGTTGGCCCAAAGGAGGGGCCCCTCTCAGTGTGGGGCACACAGTGATCACCCATAAAACCTCGCCCTGACCCCAGACACAAGGACAGAGACTGGGGCACAGGGGAATTTAAAAGCTTCCTCTCAGTCTTAATGGATGGGGCACAGAAGATCCCATTTAACTCCTGACATTTAGAGAAACAGGGATTCAAGATGCTTTTGAAACAAACAAACACAGGGCTGGCAGGCTCAGCATTAGGCTCTACCACAAACCCTTCTCATATTTTGGCAGAGCACTCTGTATCATTTTCCCAGATCATGGGAGCCCACCCAGCCCAATATGGTGGCAGCGAGGAAGAAAGCCCATCGGATGTCCAACAGGGGCCCCGAATCACCCATGACAGAAGGATTTGGGCTTCCCAAAGGAAACTCTGTACTCCATAGCCTGAACATGACTGGGCTGAGGACCCATCAGTCAGTCCGTGCCTCAGTTTCTCCGCTCTGCACCTCCCCCTGTTTGGCCAGGGCCTTGTCTTTCAACCCGAGCTCATACCCGGTGGCCTGGCCTTCTGGGACATCCCAGTTGATGCCAAGTCTAGTGGCCTCACCTGTGTCTCCAGCCTGGCCCTTGCTTCTCCTCTTATCCTTGGCCAAGATCCCCCAAATTAAAAGAGTCTGAACGTGGTCTCTACATGTTAGGAAACCCAGGGGTGGTGGTGGTGGTGGTGGTAGTGTGTGTGGTCAAGAAAGATGAAGAGATGGGGCACCTGGTGGCTCAGTTGGTTAAGCATCAGCCTTCGGCTCAGGTCATGATCCCAGGGTCCTGGGATCAAGCCCCCCCGTGTAGGGTTCCCTGCCCAGTGGGGAGTCTGCTTCTCCCTCTCTCACTCCCCGGCTTGTGCTCTCTCTCTCTCAAATAAATAGATAAATTCTTAAAAAAAAAAAAAGGAAAGATGAAGAGACATATTGCAAGCACAAAAGGATAATGCAAGGTCCTCCATGCTGCTAATTCCAGGAAGAAAATTGCCTTTGACTTGTTTGTACAAACAAGCTTGCAAATTAGATGGGAACTTTTTTTAAAGATTGACCCTCCCTCCACGTGACTTAAAATGTCACTTAAATCATTTGGAGCTCCTTGTGAGAAACTTTCTACCCCTAGGCATATCAAAAGCAATTTTCTTTAAATTTTTAAAGATTTTATTTATTTGAAAGGGCGCCTGGGTGGCTCAGACGGTTAAGCGTCTGCCTTCGGCTCAGGTCATGATCCCAGAGTCCTGGGATCGAGTCCCGCATCGGGCTCTCTGCTCCTTGGGAGCCTGCTTCTCCCTCTGCTTCTCTCTCTCTCTGTCTCTCATGAATAAATAAATAAAATCTTTAAAAAAATAAAATAAAATAAAAAAGATTTTATTTATTTGAAAGAGAGTGAGTGAGAGCACAGCAGGGTGGAGAGACGGGGGAGAGGGAGAAGCAGACTCCCCGCTGAGCAGGGAGCCCGACGTGGGGCTCGATCCCAGGATCCCGGGATCATGACCTGAGCCGAAGGCAGACGCTTAACCCACTGAGCCACCCAGGCGCCCCGAAAGCAATTTTCTGTAGTGAAGCCTTCATGAATCCAGAATGATAGGCCTGAGCATCTCCCTTAGGAGAGCTGGGGTCAGGGTCCACAGCAGGAGGGCGGATTGGGCGAGCTTCTAGCTGACTCAGGGAATCAGGAGGCCCCTATGGAACCTTACAGATCACCTGGTCCCGTGGTGATTCAGCCTTGTTTAAAGCAGCAGAAGCTGCTCTTTAAATCGAAGGCACCTTGCAGAGGCCGAGTCTATAAAAGAATCAGAATACAACAGCTTTGGCTGTCGCCTGGCACAAGGAAGCTATGCCTGACTCCCGACATGCCCTTTACCACACCTCCCCATCCCCTCCCCATCCCCTAGACATGGGCAAAGCCCAGTCTGAGAACCTCTGGTCTATTCTGTCCCCTTTTTTCCTATTTTACAGGTCAGGGAGACCCACCATCACCCCAAGCCTTCCCCTGTCTCCGGGCCACGGATGTTTCCAGCACCCCAGGAGGCTTCTCTGTTTCCTTCCAAAGATTCAAAGCAGGCTTGTGCATTGTGTGGTCCCAGTGGGGTCTGGTGTGTGCCGCGGCATTCACTTGGGCCTGTGTGGCCTGCAGTCCTCTGTTGGAGGCAGCTCGTCCACACGTCCACACCCCTACCCACCTACGGCGTTTCCCTGAAACCCATTAGAGTCACAGAAGTGGTGCCCATGTGAAAACACTTAACCATGTGCCATTTCAGTTCCAGGCAGCAAACGAACCCCACATTTAAAGGGAGACGAAACTGGAGAGACTTGAATGCTCCACCAAACCAGCACCCAAACCCCCTGCTTTGGAAGGTGATTCAGCAGCAGGCACGCAGGGGCCAAATGCCCTGTGGCCACTTGCCTTCTCTTGGTTCAGATTCTGGAAAGAGTTGTAAAAACTTAAGCACAATAAAATTTTTTTTTTTTTTGAGTGGTGTGACATGCAGATTCTTATAATTGCCACCACTTAATGAGATAAAGGACAACTCCCCCCAAAACAGCCCCCAAAGCCCTTCACGCAATCCCCTTGCAGTCAGACTGGCCCCCTACGTCTAACCCCCATAACCACTGATCTGTTCACCATCACTAGTTTTGCCCTTTCCAGAATGTGATATAAATGGAATCACACAGCACGTAAGTAACCTTTTGCAATTGATTTCTCTCCCTTACCATAAGACGTTTAAGGTTTATCCAAGTTGTTGTGTGCATTAATAGTTCATTCCTTTTGGGGCACCTGGGTGGCTCAGTGGGTTAAGCATCCGATTCTTTTTTTTTTTTTTAAAGATTTTATTTATTTATTTGACAGAGAGAGACACAGTGAGAGAGGGAACACAAGCAGGGGGAGTGGGAGAGGGAGAAGCAGGCTTCCCGCAGAGCAGGGAGCCCGATGCCGGGGCTCCATCCCAGGACCCTGGGATCATGACCTGAGCTGAAGGCAGACGCTTAACGACTGAGCCACCCAGGTGCCCAAGCATCTGATTCTTGATTTCAGCTCAGGTCATAGTCTCAGGGTCATGAGATCAATTCCTGAATCAGGCTCCACGTTTAGCACTTAAGATTCTTTCTCTCCCTCTCCCTCTGCCCCTCTCCCCTTCACGTGCATGTGCTCTTTCTCTCTTAAAAAAAAAATTCATTCCTTTTTCACTCCTGACTAACATTCCAACAAAATTCTTTATCCATTCACCAGCTTTTGGTGATTTTGAATAATGCTATTATGAACATTCATGTATAGTTTTTTTGGGTGAACATATGTTTTCATTTATCTGGGATAAACACCCAAGGGTGAGATAGCTTGGTCATTTGCTAAGAGTATGTTCACTTTTGTAAGAAACTGCCCCATGGTTTCCAGAGTGGCTGAACAATTTTGCATTCTCACCAGCAAACAGGAGGGTTCCAGAGGCTCCACGTTCTCGTCCACACTTGGCATTGTTGGTATGTTTTTTAGCCACTTTGATAGGTACATGATGGTATCTCACTATGGTTTTAGTTTGCATTTTCCTAATGACTCATGATGTTAAGGGTCTTTTCATGGGTTTATTTGCCATCCATGTATCCTCTTTGATGAAGTGACTTTTCCTCATTTTTTATTGGGTTGTTGCTTTCTCATTGTTGAATTTTGAAAATTCTTTGTATTTCTCAATATAAGTCCTCTGTTGGATATATGATTTGTAAGTATTTTCTCCATGTGTGCATCTTATCTTCTCATTCTATTTGGGATGTCCCCACCAGAACAGAAGTTTTACATTTATGTCCACCTTATCAATTTTTTAAAAATAGATTGTGCTTTTTGGTTGTCATCTCTAAAAGCTCTTTGCCTGATATGAAGATTTTCTACTATAGGTTCGTCTAAGAGTTTTATAGTTTTACAGTTATATCTGATCCATTTTGATTTAATATTTGGAGATGGTATGAGATTTGGGTTGAGGTTCATGTTTTTTGTTTTTGTTTTTGTGGGGGTTTTTTGCATATGGATGTTTAGCTGTTATAGCACCATTTATTGAAACTGCTGTCCTTCCTTCAGTGAATTACCTTAGTCAAAAATCAGTTGACTCTATTTGCATGGGTATATCCCTGGACTCTCTCTGCTGTTCCACTGATCAATATGCTATCCATTTGCAAATATTACCCTGTCTTGATTTGTGTAGCATGACTCTTCCCATTTCGTTCCTCTTTTTCAAAATTGTTTTTGATATTCTAGTTCCTTCGCCTTTCCATATAAATTTTAGAATAAGCTTGTTGACATCTACAAAGATCCTGGTTGGATTTTGAGAGGGATTGCACTAAATCTATGGGGAGATAAATCAACTTGGGGAGAGATGACATCTTAACTATATTGAGTCTTCCAACTCATGAACCGAGTATGTCTCTCTGTTTATTTAGTTTTTCTTTGATTTCTTTCACTAACATTTTGTAGTTTTCAGCATACAGATCCTATACATATTTTATTATATTTATGCCTAACTATCTCATTTATAAGGGAGTACTGTAAATGAGGCTACTTGTTAAATTTTGGTTTCCAATTGTTTGTTGCTAGTGTATGGAAATACAACAGATTTTTTTTTTTTTTAAGGTGATCTTGTATCTTGTGATCTTGCTGAACTCATTTATTAGGCCCAAGAGCTTTTTTTTTTTTTTTTTGATAATTCCTTTGGATTTTTTTATGTAGACAATCATATCATCTATGAATACAGATAGTTTTATTTCTTCCTTTCCAACTTGAATGACTAATTTCTTTTTCCTACTTTATTGCATGTGCTAGAACTACCAGTACAATATTGAGTAGGAACACTCTCCTTGATTATTGGGAAGCATTCAATCTTTCACCATTAGGTATGATGTTAGCTGCAGGTTTTTGTAGATACTCTCATCAGTAATACAATCCCCCCCACCCCTGACCCCTGGAGACCACTGATCCATCACTACAGTTTTGCCTATCCTGGAATGTCATGCAAATGCAGTAATACCTGTTGAGATTTACCTTTGGTTTCAGGTGAAAGGTGTTCCTTTCTATTTCTGAGAGTTCCCTTCTAGTTTGCTAAGAGTTTTTGTGGTGAATGGATGTTGAAACCTATCAAATACTGTTTCTGCATCTCTTAATAGGATCATGTGATTATTCTTATTTAGTTGTTAACATGTGGGATTTCATCAATGGATTTTAGCATGTTAAACCAGTCTTGCATGGCCAGAAAATTTTAAGCACGACATCTTTCACTTTCTACTGTGTATTAAAACTGTTTAAATGTATGTTATCTCCCTATGAGGGTATGACTGCCTTTTTTTTCAAATAACTCAGATTCATCTCATGTGTTTTGAATGCCCACTAAGTGCCAGGCACTACATAAGTTCACACACACCACCTTATTTACTTTTCACACAGCACCTGGAGGTAGATATTATCATGTCCATTTTATCATCAAAAAAAACCAGAGACTGGAGATTAAGAGGCTTAGCTTACTCACATGTAGGTCTCCCAGCCCTACATCCAGTATTCCTCCTGCTGTAACTGCAGCCTCCAGTTCATTTGAGAACCCACACCAAGTTCAGCATGGTGATGGCACACAGCAGGAGGCCCATAAACACTGACTCAGAGAAATGATTATGCATCCTTGCACGTGTACCACTTAAAAAAAACCCCTCTTGCTGGATTCCAGCATTATATGAGCTTTCTTACACCTTATCCGAAGAAGTTTACTAGTAAACCCAACTTAAACAACCCAGTCTCAGGACAAGGACATGGAGGTAGCTGGTTTTTACCTACTGGATCTCAATGAAAAGAACAACCACACTTAGACATGTCATCATTTGTCTACACTCTTTGACCACAGGTGATTCTGAAGAAGGAGGATATCAAGCTGGAGAGGGCTAGGTGAATTGCAGAATGAGCAAACCCATCAGGCACACAACTCCTGAGGCCAGACAGTGGTGAGTCCTGGAGGTGCTCTAAGGACAAATCATTACAAATTACCCACATTTTTTTTCTCAACAGTGTGGTGAGTATTGTGGGCATAGTGTAGCCAGAAAGCCCCTCATCTCTGACATGTGGAATGAGGATTAACAAATAGGCAGGTGAAAAAGTCTATGATATCCTCGTATACTAACTGCATAGGTGCATTCTGAAAAGGCTGCCAACCGTGTCCAAATATCTACTCTACAACATGTCTCCTTCCATCTTCTTCCCCACTAACTGAACTCAAGTTTGGTCAGGGAGAACATGGAGATGCTTCAATTTCATGAAAGGTAGGTCCCCAGCCCAGACCCAGACTCAGATCCAGAGTTGAATCATGGCTGGTTCATTCTCCTGGATGGGCAGGTAATGATTCAGGCTGATGAGACAGAAGAGGGAGTTTGTAAAGGGAGGGCCACCTCCCTGAATGGAAGGACCAAGCCGTGCCAGAAGAAAGCTTTTTGCTCCTATTCTTTCTCCCTTTCCGGTATGAAGACCTAATCGCTGGGGGTGGAGTGGCCATCTTGGGACCATGGAAATCCAAGTACGAGATCCAGAGCTGACACACTAAAGACGGTGGGATAGAGAGAGCCTGGGACCCTGATGGCATTGTCAAGCAACTGAGTCAACCCCAACAACTGTCTACCTCCAGAGTTCTGGCATGTGAAAAAAAATGAACTATTTGTTTAAGGCACCATGAGTCTGGTTTTCCGTTACTTGCAGCTGAAGCATTCTACTTGTAGAACCAGCTTCATCACAGCCTCTGCTCCCTGAGACCCCCATGCTGCTCTTGCTCTGGCCTGGGGGCCCCAGCACCAACCCATCAATGCCCCTTTCCCAGACACAAACCACAGGTGACATTTACTGAGTATGTATGATATGCCAGGGATGGGGCTAAGTGCTGTACACACATCAACTCCTTTAGTCCCGTGAAAAAGAAAACCACAGGCCCCAAATGGCATTAGTACCTAATCTAATTCCAGCTTCAGCTTCCCCCCAGAAACATAGTTGTAACTAGCTAGTCAGGAAATTTTCAGCCAGTGCCAATGAATCTGCCACACGGGGGTCCCCTCCATCCCCCAAAAGTAAGATGGAGGTCATCAGCATGATAAGACCCCTTAAGGGAAAGCCACTTTGTCTGGAGCAATCCTTTTCTCTTGCTAAAAACTTTCTTGCCCCACTCTCCTTCTGTAAAAATGTTCTATTTTGTACATTGGAGCTCTCCTCTCCTTGCTGGATGGGATGCTGCCCGATTCATGAATTGTTCAAGAAAGCCATTTAGATCTTTAAAATTTGGGGCACCTGGCTGACTCAGTTGGTTAAGCATCTGACTCTTGATTTCAGCTCAGGTCATGATCTCAGGGTCATGAGATCGAGCCCACACTGGGCTCCATGCTCAGCGGGGAGTCTGGGATTCTCTCTCTCTCTCACTCTGCCCCTCCCCCCTACTCACGCATACTCTCTCTCTAAAAAAATAATAAATAAATACAATAAAATTTACTCAGTTGGATTTCTGTTATTTAACAGTCTTCATGTGAGGTAGGTGCTGTATTACCCTCATTTTACAGATGGGGAAATTGAGGCAGAAAAGCTTAAGTAATTTGCCTTAGTTGTGTCATTAAACTGTAGTGTCTCACCATTTCATTTCACTTGCTCCTCATTTCAAAAATAAGAGACATGGAGAAAAAAATCTAATACACACCCACACACACTCAAAGTAGAAATTTCAAGAGAGAACTAAAGAAAATAACTGTGAAAGAAATACTCAGTAGGCTTCCCTGAGTCTTAAGCTCAAAAGGTCTCACTGAGTAGCAGCTAAAATTAATAACAAGAGACCTACCTTGATATTTTGGGGAATTTATTGACATTTTCTTTATATCTCTGTATCTTTCTTCACATAATATATTTTCGTAGGTGACCATATTTTAAGTCACAATATATTGTAGTCAAATCAGAAGGTACATAGGCTGACCATCAGGTTATACAACTAAAAGTAAATAATAAGAGTTCAAATGCAAGAATAGTTTGGGGCGCCTGGGTGGCTCAGTCATTATGTGTCTGCCTTCGGCTCAGGTCATGATCCCAGAGTCCTGGGATCGAGCCCCGCATCGGGCTCTCTGCTCAGCGGGAAGCCTGCTTCTCCTTCTCCCACTCCCCCTGCTTGTGTTCCCTCTCTCGTTGTCTCTCTCTCTCTCTCTGTCAAATAAAGAAATAAATAAAATCTTTAAAAAAATGTAAAAATAATTAAAAAAATTTTTAAAGACTCCTTTTTTTTTTTTTTAATGCTTAGACCCAAGGGACACCTGGGTGGCTCAGTCAGTTGAACATCTGACTCTTGATTTTGGCTCAGGGCATGATCTTGGGGTTGTGGGATCGAGCCCCATGTTGGCTCCATGCTGGGTGTGGAGCCTGCTTGGGATTCTCACTCTCTCTCTCCTTCTGCCCCTCCCCTGGTTCGCACACACACACACTCTCTCTCTCTCTCACAAAAAATAAAAATTTTAAAAAATGCTTAGATCCAAAAGAAAATAAAAGCTTCAATTGCAGGGATATAAAACACATATATTTTTGGAAATCCTAATCAAGAATAAATAGAGCAAAATCACTATATTTAGCAGCAGAGATTAGAGGTATGGGAGACTAGAAAACACTGTAGGGGAATATTACATACAACTCAAAAACTTTTTTGAAAAGAAAAACAGAATTACTAGAATGACTAGTCCTGGGTTCAATTGGTGTTTTGAGCATGTTGCTTGAACCATTTAAAGAACACACAATTTTTAATTACTTTAAACTTTTTCCACATCTTAAGAAATACAGAAAGCTTCCCAGTTCTATTTTCTAAGCTACTGTCATCCTTTGTACTTTGGGTAGATATTTATCAAGTGTCTACCATGTCAAAGACACTTGGCCAAGCACTGAGTTTTTGGTAGCAAACTTAAAGACAGACATGGCACCTACCATCATGGCACCCAAAGTCTATGGGAGAGACAAGAATAAACCAAAAATCACATCAGTAATTAGTTACAATACCCCTCTCCCAAGACCCCAGCACTAGCAATAATTAGTTACAATAAAGGTCACTGCTATAAAGAAAGTTCAAAGTACTGTGAAAGGGAATAACCAGAAGAAACTTAAACTACTATATGTAGGTTGATGATTCAGGCAACATTTCCAGAACGATGAGTCACACTTAGCAGGATAAAATAGAACAAGAAGAGATCTGGAAGGTAGCAGGAAGAGAATGTGCAAAGGTCCCAGGGCAGTAAAGGGCTTCATGGGTCAGAGGAGAGCTTCCCAGCCTATGTGCAGTGAAGGGGTTTAAGGTTTGTTTCTGGTTGAGAAAAAGTAATGTGAAAAATCTTGTGCCTGGAGCAGAGCAGGAAATGAGGAGCAAGTACATTCAGAGTTTAGTGGGCATCAGCACAGGGTATTAAACTTGAGAGCATGGTGATCTAATTGTGCTTTCAATTTAAAAAAAATTATTTATTTATTTATTTATTTATTTATTTATTTATTTATTTTAGAGAGAGCATGTGCACACACACAAGTAGGGGGAGGGGCAGAGGGAGAGAGAATCCTCAAGCAGGCTCACCAATGAGCACAGAGCCTGATGTGGGACTCAATCCCAGGACCCTGAGATCATGACCTGAGCCAAAATCAAGAGTCGGCTGCTCAACTGACTGAGCCACCCAGGCACCCTTTCTTTTTTTAATTTTTTAAAGATTTATTTATTTATTTTACAGAGAGAGAATCTAACTGTGCTTTTAAAAGATCACTATGTAACATCAAATCTTCTCAAACTCTTCCAAAGTATAGAAGAGGAGGGAACACTTACTTCATTCCATGAGATCAGCATTATTCTGTAACAAAGCCAGACAAAAACATCACAAGAAAACTATAAGCTTTATGAATATAGATGCAAAAGTCCTCTATAAAATACTAGCAACCTGAATCCAGTAGCACATTAAAAGGATTCTAGATCACAACCAACTTGGATTTGTACTGGGAATGGAAGGTTGGTTCAACATACATAAAATCAATCAATGTAACATACAGATAACAGAATGAAGGGGGAAAAACCCTACTGATATCTCAATTGATGTGGAAAAAGAATTTGACAAAATCCAACACCCTTTCATGATAAAACACTTAATAAACTCAGAATAGAAGGGAACTTCTTTAACAGGATAAACAGCATCTATGAAAAACCTATAGCTAACATCATCCTCAATGGTGAAAGCCAGAAAGCTTTCCACCAAAGATCAGGAACAAGACAAGGATGCCTGCTTTTGCCACTTATATTCAACATAGCACTGGCAGTTCTAACCAAAATAATTAGGCAAGAAAAAGAAATAAGAACATCAAAACTAGAAGAGAAGAAGTAAAATTGTTTCTATTCATAGATTTTATATATAGAAAATCCTGATAGATACATGCATACATACACACAAAACAGAGCTGATAAATTTAGCAAAGTTGTAGGATACAAGATCAACACAGAAAATCAGTTGTATTTCTATACACTAGAAATGAAAAATCCAAAGAGGAAATTAAGAAAAGAATTCTATTTACAGTAGCACCAAAAAGAATAAGGTACTGGGGTGCCTGGGTGGCTCAGTCAGTTAAGCATCTGACTCTTGATTTCAGCTCTGATCTTGATCTCAGGGCTGTGAGTTCAAGTCCCATGTTAGGCTCCATGCTGGGTATGGAGCCTACTTAAAAAAAAAAAAAAAAGAATAAGGCACTTAGGAATAAATTTAGCCAATGAAGTGCAGGTCTTGTACACTGAAAACGATAAAATATTATTAAAAGAAATCAAGAAGACCTAAACAAATGAAAAGACATCCCATGTTCATGGAGCAGAAAACTAAATATTGTTAAGATGACAATACTCCCTAATGTGATCTACAGATTCAATGCAATCCCTCTCAAAACCCAAAAGACCTTTTTTTTTTTTTTTTTTTACAGATGGAAGCTATGGTCCTAAAATTCATATGGAACTGCAAAAGACCAAAGATAGCCAAAACTGTCTTGAAAAATAAATAACAAACTTGGAGGACTAATACTGTCCCATTTCAAAATTTACTACAAAGCTACAATAATCAAGCAAAGTGGAACTGTCATAGGACAGTCATAGAGATCAATGGAATAGAACTGACAGTCCATAAATAAACCCATATATCTATGGCTAATTGGTTTTCAACAAGGGTGCCAAGGCCATTCAATGGAGAAAGAGTAGTCTCTTCAATAAATGGTAGTGGGAGAACTGGATATCCCCATGCAAACTCTTACCTCACACCATACACAAACATTAACTCAAAATGGTTCAAAGACCTAAATTTAAGAGCTAAAGTTGGCAATGTTCTCTTAGAAGTGTTGGCAAGGATGCAGAATAAATTGGAACCCTCACACATGCTGGTGGGAATGTAAAATGGTTCAGCCACTTTGGCAGTTCCTCGATAAGGTAAATATAGAATTACCATATGATTCAGCAACTCCATTCCTCCATTGAAAATAGGTCCATCATTTGAAAACAGATATTCAAAAAATAATCATACACAAATGCTCAGAGCAGCTCTATTCATAACAGCCAAAAAGTAGAATTAACCCAAATGTCCACTGGAGGATGAATGGATAAACAAACTGTGGTATATTCATACAATGGAATATTGTTCAGCCACGAAAGGAATGAAATTTGGGTACATGCTATGACATAAACGAACCTTGCAAACATTATGCTAAATAAAATAAGCCAGACACAAAAGGCCACATATTGTATGATTTCACTTATATGAAATATCCCAATTTGGCAAATGCACTGGGACAGAAAGCAGATTAGCAGTTGCCGGTGGCTGAAGGTGGTGGAGAATGGGAAGTGACTGCTTAATAGGCATAGGATTTCTGTTTGGGGTAAAGAAAAAGTTCTGGAACTAGATAATAGTAATGGCTGTACAATATGGAGAATGTACTTAATGCCACTAAATCATACACTTTACATCAGTTTCAATGGTAACATTTTACGTGATGCGTATTTTGCATCAATATAGAAAAAATGCAAACCAAAATACCCCCAACTAATCAAGCAACTTACACTGTTTTTTACTGATTGCAAAACTTAATAAACAGACATTTTATGCAAAAACAAAAACAAAAATAACCAGCACACAAATCACCTTAGCTGTTATAAGGACAAAGGGTGGAGCAGAAACCACAGTGGAGGTGGGAAGCCATGGGAAGTAGAGCCGAGAGGGAGAGAAGGAATGGATTTGGGAAATGCTTGGAAAATGATTCTGGACTCTGGCAAGGTAACTGGGGGAGGGAGAAGTGGGCACATTATCACAAGTTCAATTCTAATACCCAAACTTTATAGCTATAAGGACCAGTGTCACTTAATGAAGAAAGGTCCTTAACATCTTCAATAAAACATTAGCAAATCCAATTGTGACACAGACTAAAAGAATAATATACGATGTCCCATGAGTATTTATTCTAGAATTGTAAGGTTGGCTCAGTGTTACAAAACTTGTTCATATAACTCAAAACATTAATAGTCAAACTCAAAACATTAATAGTCAAACTCATTCATGTTAACCATCCTTCCCTTTTCCGCTGATATGAAATATTTTGCTCCAATGATATGCTGTACTAAATTACATTATATCCTCGGGTCCATTTCAGAAATTTCCATTGTTTGATTGATTTGACTGTCTCATCCTCGCAACATGTCGTTTTCATTTTCATTACCATAACTTTATCATACATTTTAATATCTGACAGCCTACATCCCTCTTCTTTGAATTTTTTCTTTCTAAAATTTTCTTGGCTGTTTTTATATGTTGATTCTCTTAGATCAAATTTAGAATCATTTGGTCAAATTCCCAAAATAGTTCATCATGATTTTTTTTTTTTAATTTGACAGAGAGAGAGAGCACAAGTAGGCAGAGAGGCAGGCAGAGGGAGAGGGAGAAGCAGGCTCTCCACTGAGCAGGGAGCCCGATGTGGGGCTCGATCCCAGGACTCTGGGATCATGACCTGAGCCGAAGGCAGCCGCTTAACCGACTGAGCCACCCAGGCGCCCCCATCATGATTTTTTAAAAAGATTTTATCTATTTACTTGAGAGAGAGAGAGAGAGAACGAGCAGGGGGAGGGGCAGAGGGAGAGGGAGAAGCCGGCTCCCTGCTGAGCAGGGAGCCCCACACGGGGCTCCATACAGGACCGGAGCTGAAGGCAGATGCCTATCCGACTGTCATCACCATTTTGATGGAAATTGTAAAACATTCATAAATTGATTTGGAAAGAGTTGGCATCTAAAATAGCCAACGAGCCATCTCTGTGATATCACTATTTTGAACGATTTGTTACCTAAGTTAGAGAAGAAAAGTAGATTAGAACCTACTTACCATGCGACATGATGGAGGATAAGGAGTCTAAAGATTTATGTATAGACAATGAAATCTTGCAAATACTAAAGGAAAATATGTGTGATGCTCGGAATGTGGCAGACCTTGCCAAGGTATGACACCAAAGACAGGTGCCATGAAGGAGAAGATAAAAACAAAACAAAACAAAACAAAACAAAAAACCCAAAAGACACATACATATACACAAAAACCAAAACAAAAACAAAAAACCACCAAACCAGAATAAAATGGAGAAAGATTCTGCAATACGGTAAAGTTTAGATATCTAATGGAAAAGAGAAAAAAGTAACAGAACAAACAATTCACAAAGGAAGAATACAACTGTCTGATAAGCATATGAAATCGTCTTTCATTTCTTTAATTACATGAACCCAAATAAGTTAAAAACTACTAACTAACAGAGTAATAAGGTAGTTTTTTTTACCTGAAAATTTCCCAATATATAACTTAATTAACATTATAACAAATACTCAATGCAGGTTAAGGGGTGTTCTTACATACAGGAGTCTTAAAATTGCAAAGACACAGTTTACAAATGTGGTAATACAATATTATTTAAGATAGCAGAAAATTGAAAAGAATCCAAATTTCCAAAACTGGGGAATTTTATGAAAAAAAATATGTTATGTCCTAAAAAGACGTTCACATAGCATAAAACTGTTACGTGAAAAATATTTGTATTCTATTTTTAAAAAGCAAATAAAGAGAAAAAGGAAGGGGGGAAATCGGAGGGGGAGATGAACCATGAGAGACTATGGACTCTGAGAAACAAACTGAGGGTTCTAGAGGGGAGGGGGGAGGGGGATGGGTTAGCCTGGTGATGGGTATTAAAGAGGGCATATTCTGCATGGAGCACTGGGTGTTATGCACAAACAATGAATCATGGAACACTACATCAAAAACAAATGATGTAATGTATGGTGATTAACATAACAATAAAAAATTTTTAAAAAAAGAATGCTTCCCATGTAACATAACATATCAAAGAAGCCTAATTAGTTTAATCTCTCTTTTTATAAGGAGAAATAACAAATTCTTTTTCTTTAAAGTTTTTATTGAAATTCTACTTACTTAACATATATGGTAAAATTGGTTTCAGGTGTAGAATTTAGTGATTCATCACTTACATATAACAGCCAGTACTCATCACAACAAGTGCCCTTCTTAATACCCACCACCCATTTAGCACAACCCTGATCCACCTCCCCTGTAGCAACCCTCAGTTTGTTCTCTATAGTTAAGTCTCTTATGGTTTGCTTTTCCTTCCCCTATGTTCATCTGTTTTTTTTTTTCTTAAATTCCACATATGAGTGAAATCATATATCTCTGAAACAAATATGTTAAAAATATGTTAAAAAAAACAAATAGTATGTTAAAAAAAAAAAAAAAGAAGATAGTAGGAAGGGAAAAATGACGAGGGGGAAACCGGAGAGGGAACTGAACCATGAGAGACTATGGACTCTGAGAAACAAAGTGAAGGTTCTGGAGGGGAGGGGTGTGGGGGGATGGGTTAGCCTGGTGATGGGTATTAAAGAGGGCACGTTCTGCATGGAGCACTGGGTGTTATATGCAAACAATGAATCATGGAACACTACATCAAAAACTAATGATGTAATGTACAGTGATTAACATAACATAATAAAATTAAAATAAAGAATGAAAGAAAAAAAGTAAATTATATATACATACTTTTAAAACTTCAGATAGGATACATACCAAAATATTACCAGTGTTTATGGTACAAGGGCAATATTAAAGTAATTTAAGTTCTTTTTGGCTTCTCTAAGTCTTATACAAGTATGTATTACTTTTTCCAATAAGAATAAACAATTTTTTTCCATGGATTATTTTCACCTTTTCAAAGCAGGAAAAAATTTAGAAAAGAGCATGATAGTCCTTACTGTCACAGGTACCGACTGGAAATGTCCAGCTCTCAGGACACTGAAAGTAGCATTTTCAAACATTACTTGTGGCATGATAAATCAGTATGCAACTTCTGAACACCAATTTTGCAATGTTAAAGACTATACAACTTCATTTCCTTTGACCTTGTGAATCTATCCTGGAGAAATAGTTCAAAATACTGAAAAAGTTATGTACATAAACATAAAAATTTTCGCTGTAATGCTCTTTGCAAAGGTGAAAAATTAGAAGCCAACCATAATGTCTTACATGAGGAGAGTGGTAAAATAAAATAGGATTACATCTACCGAGCAACTAGAAAGAAATTTTAGGGAAAAGCTAATTAACACATTGAGAGAAAACCAAGATAAAAGGCTGTTTATCAATTATCATTAGGATTATGAGGATAATTATGCTTATGACTGAAAATACTAGTAAGACATGTATGAAAATTACAGATGGCTGTTAGGATGTAAAATTATACATGATTATTTCTTCCCTTTTTTTTTTAAAGGTTTTGTTTATTTATTTGAGAGAGACAGAGAGAAAGATGGGGCATGCTCATGTGTGAGTGGGGGGACGGGAAAAGGGAGAGAGAGAAGCAGGCTTTCCGCTGAGTAAGGAGCCCGATGCAGGGCTCGATTCCAGGACCCTGAGATCATGACCTGAGCCGAAGGCAGACACTTAACTGACTGAGCCACCCAGGTGCCTCATGATTACTTCTTCCTTTTTTCTGTTTCCTGAATATAGTTATATTACTTTTATTCTTCCAAGAAATTATATATGGAAGAGGAATAGAAGAGGGAAGTTAGGTGGCAAGACAGAGAACATGATGGAAGGGGGACAATGGGAAGGGTCTGAAGCAGAGAAGGGAGAACGTCGGTTCGCCTGGTGGGGACCTTGGAACGTGGGGCTGACACCATTTCTAGTCTGGCCAATGAGCTGATAGTGATGGCTTAACCTGGAGTGAGGACAGTTTGCATAGCATGTCAAGAATAACCTAGATGGGGGGACGCAGGGGTGGCTCAGTCGGTTAAGTGTCTGCCTTTGGCTCAGGTCGTGATCCCAGGGTCCTGGGATCGAGTCCCGCGTCAGGCTCCCTGCTCAGTGGGGAGCCTGCTTCTCCCTCTCCCTCTGCTGCTCCCCCTGCTTCTGTTCACTCTCTCTCTCTGACAAATAAATAAATAAAATCTTTTTAAAAATTACCTAGATGGGGAAATGTCCAGCTCTCAGGACACTGAAGCTGCCTGCCCGTGTCCAGCACTGTTTTCCCAAGTGGCTACCACTGAGTGATGGTCATGGGAAGAGGGGCCCCACCCAGGACAGCCCGAATCCAGTGGTTCCCTGATAAGCGACTGGATGTGGGTCTTTTTTTTTTTTTTTAAAGATTTTATTTATTTATTCATGAGAGACAGAGAGAAACAGAGGGAGAAGCAGGCTCCCAAGGAGCGGGAAGCCCGATGCGGAACTCGATCCCAGGACCCTGGGATCATGACCTGAGCCGAAGGCAGACACCCAACCATCTGAGCCACCCAGGCGCCCTGGATGTGGGTCTTCTGGCCAACGCTTTCCTGCGAGGTTTCTGGCTCAGAATTGCTACAGACCCAATAGCAATGACTCTGTCTTTCAAGCTCAGTGAATAACACTGTTTTACATGCTTGGATGCTAAAAGCACTTTTTTTTTTTTTCCTCCTTGAAATGAAGGCATTAAAAATAATGCTCATTAAAGTCAACTCAGACAGGATAATTAAAGGCACAACTGTCCCGGCCTAAACACAGCTTTCAAACTCAAAAGATGCCGCACCTCCCCCACCCCACCCCATCCTTTTACTTATGATTTTTCCTAATTAGAGAAGGGGCCTGAGAAACAGGGAGGCTTTTGTTGTCTGGTCTTAATAAGTTGCTAAGAAGATTTATACATAAAGCATCCTCTTCCACATCCTGAGACAAAAGCGCTGGCACGGGAGCCCATCCCTTGCTGTTTAGCTGGTGATGTGAAATGAACGCTGTTGACTGTGTCCAAACAATCCTTGCACTAGAATCAGCCTACTGGTCATCACTCAACATTTGCGGGCACCTACTACTGTATGCCTGGCACTGTTTGTTTGGTAACAAAAGAGATCAAGGTTTGATGTCTCCCAAGAGTGTCTGCCTCACCCCAGCAAATATAAAGATACCTGGGTCCAGGTTCTACCTCATCGCCTCACATTAAGATCCACTCACCAAGAAAGGCAGCCTCCCTGAGCAAGCCCCAGAGAACAAGTAAGGCTTATCTGGGTGTGGTGACTGCACACTCTCATGGGTCTAAAGGGAAATAAGGCACAAGATTCAGATTCTGAGCCCTCCCATTCCCACCACCCCACCGCCAAAATGGGTCTCAAGCAGGCCCAGGATGTGGCCATCTGGTAGTACGTGGGAAGTGTCAATTTCATATATCAAGCATGGCTCCGACTGCTAGTGGTCCCCGGTGTTCATTTTCCCCTTCTTCTATATTAAGAAACATTTTAGAAGGGCATCCACACTACATTTCCCAGGCTCCTTTGCAGTTAGGTGTGGCGATAAATCTAGTTTATGGCCAAAGGCACACAAGCAGAAGTGATGAGAGCAGCTTCCTGGGCATGATCTAAAAGTAATTTCTTTTTTTAATTTTTAATTTTTTAAAAATTTTATTTTATTATGTTAGTCACCATACATCATTAGTTTTTGATGTAGTGTTCCATGATTCATTGTTTGCATATAACACCCAGTGCTCCATGCAGAACGTGCCCTCTTTAATACCCATCACCCGGCCAACCCATCCTCCCAACCCCCTCCCCTCTAGAACCCTCCGTTTGTTTCTCAGAGTCCATAGTCTGTCATGGTTCG
Source organism: Neomonachus schauinslandi (assembly GCF_002201575.2). Lineage (NCBI taxonomy): Eukaryota > Metazoa > Chordata > Mammalia > Carnivora > Phocidae > Neomonachus > Neomonachus schauinslandi. Next base: position 6,994,213 of record NC_058409.1, on the reverse strand, counting down.
TCTCCCCCTCCGATTCCCCCGCCCTCATTTTTCCCTTCCTATTATCTTCTTTTTTTTTTTTAATATATAATGTATTATTTGTTTCAGAGGTACAGGTCTGTGATTTTTTAAAAAATATTTTATTTATTTATTTGAGAGAGAGAGAGAGAGCACAAGCGGGGGAAGGGGTAGAAGCAGAGGGAGAAGCAGGCTCCCCACTGAGCAGGGAGCCCGATGTGGGGCTCGATCCCAGGAGCCTGGGATCATGACCTGAGCCGAAGGCAGACGCCTAACTGACTGAGCCACCCAGGCACCCTCCTGGGCATGATCTTAAGGCCAAGGTGCATGTGCCCCCCCCTTCCCTTTCTTGCTTCCCACGGGCTAAGCGATGATGCCATGGCAAGAGCTGGGGCAGCCATTGGGGGCCATGGGATGACCCATGTGTTGATGGTAGAGCCACAGAACATTGGGAACCTGGGTCTCACTATACTCACTGCTTGAACAATCACACAGGAGGAAAACTTCTGTCTTGTTCTACTATAGTATTTGGGGGTCTAAGTTATAGCAGTCTAATTTGTAGCTGAACACATGGTAGCTTAAATTAATAGATATGTTAATAAAAATAGCCAACATGTGTTGACTACATATAGCATGCAATGTGCTAGGTGCTCTCTCAATATATATGATCTCATTTGATTCCGCACAATAAACCCTGTTTGGTAGTTACCCTCAGTCCTCTTTTATAAATGGGGAAACTGAGGCCTGAGGAGGTAGGGGACATTACAATGATTTGGTGACAGAACCAGGGCTTAAACTCGTCTTTGAACTCAGCTTAGGGCTCTTCCCATTACCTCATGCTGGGTCCTTACTTTAAGTTAGGTACTTTTTCTTTCCACATAATTGTTTTTGAGAACATACTACTTCTTAAATCAAGATTAATTCTGAGCACAAATAACATCAGGAATTATAGATCTCTGTTTTATTAAAACCAAATCCTGGTAGAACTCAATTTTCGACTTTTATTACACTGACTGCTTTCAAAGCAATTTTTTTTTCTGTTTATAAAGGGGAAAAAAGGGGGAAAACTTTAAATCTATTGAACAACTATTTACATTTTAAGAACTGGTATTTTCGAGACATAATCCCCCAAAGGAGAAACATAAGATCCCCATTTCCTTGTTAATCGGTAACATTATTAACCTCTTTTCCTTACCACCTGAATTTTACCTCAAAACGCTTTGATCTTTGATATAATTGTTTACCTAGAAATTCCAAGAGAATCATAAACAAAGAATTCAGTAATATGGTGACACAAACAAATGACTATAGAAATCAAGAGCTTTCTTATATAAGAACAATAACCAAGTTATTGTTTCTAATGGAAGAAAAATCCTACTTCTATTATATTCTATCCTATCCTACTCTAAAATAGCAGATACCTAGGAATAAATTTAGTAAGAAATTTACAATATCTACGTGATGAAAAAGCTTAGGTCTCCTTTCTTTTTTTTTTTTAATTTTTATTTGTTTAAGTAATCTCTACACCCAACGTGGGGCTTGAAATCATGACCCCAAGATCAAGAGTCGCATGCTGTTCCAACTGAGCCAGCTGGGAGCCCCCCAAAAAGCTTCAGCCTTGTAAGAGATGCAAAAGAAGGTTTGAGCCATTGGAGAAACAGGCCCTGTTGTTGGACAGTAAAATTAAACATCATAAAGGTATCAATTCTTCCTGTGTTAACCTTTAAAGTCAACACAATTCACACACACAAACAAATACCACCAGATGTTTCTTTTAACTAGACAAACTTAATCCTAAACTCATATGGGAAGCGAAACAGGCAAGACTAACCAGGAAAATTTTTCGAAGAAGAGTAACAAAGTAGGAACAGCCCCATCACACATTAAAACAAATTATAAAGTTTTGGTAATTACATGGCATTGACACATGTATAGAAAGATCAATGGGACACAATACAAAGTCCTAAAAACAGATGAAGCCCTGTACAGGAATTTAATTTATGAGAGAGGTGACATCTCAAGGATGGAATACGATAGTTGCAACAACTGAATAGCCATACAAAAAAAAAAAGCTGGATTCACAGCTCATACTTTATGCAGGATAAACTGCAAAGAGATTAAAGATTAAAAGGTAAACATGAGACCATAAAATGGTCTAAGAAAAACCAAGGGAAAGTTATTTTAGAAACTCAGAATGGCGAGGCTCTTTCTAACCCAGTAGACATAAAATGATAACACAGACTATATGAAAAGTAAGAATGTCTAAACATCTAAAAACTACCATATGCAGAATCAAAAGACTAATGATACACAGGGAAAAAAAATACATTCAACTCATTTTACAAAGAGCTTTCGTCCCTCATACACAAAGAATTCCTACATACTGTTAGGGAAAAGCCCAACAACTTAATAGAAACAAAGGCAAAATGAGGACACAATAACACACTAAGGTGAGTGTAAAAGGAGCATAAAACAGTACACTTTGATAATAGGCAATTTGTCAATGTCCATCAACATTAACAATGCAGGGGGTGCCTGGGTGGCTCAGTCTGTTAAGAGTCTGACTCTTGGTTTCGGCTCAGGTAGTGATCTCAGGGTTGTGGGATTGAGCCTCGCGCTGGGCTCCACGCTCAGCGGGACCTGCTTGAGATTCTCTCTCTCCCTCTCCTTCTGTCCCTTACCACTTGCCCTCGAAATAAATAAATAAATAATAAAATATTTAAAAAAATTAACAATGTAGGTATCCTTTGACCAACGATTTCCACTAGGAATTGATCAGCTGGATGTCTACATGTATGGGAAATGGTGGATACATAAGCTTATTCCATGGTACTGCTTCTAATGGCAGGAGAGTAGTCATAACCTAAATGTCCATGAGGAGGGGACTGACTAAAGACACCAGGACACATCCATGCAAAGGAATACTATGCAGCAGGAAAAACAGACAAGGAAGCTCTTTCTATACCGATAGGGAAAGATCTCCAAAGTGTATTGTTAAGTGAAGGAGACAGGTGGAGTGCAGTGTGTGCTGTGTGTTTGTGGGTCGTAAAAAAAGGGAAAAGAGATACAGAAGTCCCCCTTATCTGTGGGAGATCCGTTGCAAGGCCCCCAGCGGATGCCTGAAACTGCGAATAGTACTGACCCCTGTGGCCTATGCTTCTTCCTATACGTACACACCTATTATAGAGTTTGACTTATAAATCAGGCACAGTAAGATTAACAATAACTAGTACTAAAAAGGGACGATTGTAACAACACATTGTAATGTGTATGTGAATGTGGTTTCTCTCTTCCTGAAAATATCTTATTGTCCTGTATTCACCCTTCTTATGATGATATCAGGTGATAAAATGCTTGCCTGAGGAGGGGAATGATGCAGGTGTTGTGATGTGTTGTGATGTGGCTTTAGTTAGGCTACTAGGAATGACCTTCTGACAATCCGTCAGATCACCGGCTTCCAGACTTCAGGGGACCGCAGGTAACTGCAGATAAGGGGTGGGGGAACGACTGTATACACAAAAATAAATATTTATATATGTATAAAAAAATCCCTGGATGTGTACTGAATACAACCAAAGCACTGGGGTCCTGTGAGGAAGAAAACTGGGCATCCAGAAAACCATATATACAGCATGCCCTACATACATCAACATTTTTCAACACCGTGAGCAGATGACCTATTACATTTTTTTTCAGCCATTAAAAAAACAAACATGTTGGAGCACTTTTCTTCTTATCTCACTGACCCACTCACACAAGGTACTTCCTGTATATTATGGTGCTCTTATAAGTGCTTTGGGAGACTGTGATGTGGATTTGGAATTTTATCCAATTCTGTTAATGGCAACATTCATCCTCAAGTACCCAAGCTTCATCGAGACTTGGAATCTGCTTCTTAATGAAAAATTTTCAATTTCAGAGGCACCTGGCTGGCTCAGCCCATAGAGCATGTGACTCTTGATCTCAGGGTCGTGTGTTCAAGTCCACGTTGGGAGTGGAACCTACTTAAATTAAATTTTTTTTTCAAAAATTAAAAAAAGTTTCAACTTTGACAGAATCGCAGAGCACAGCGCTACTAGGGATTTAAAAAATTTTTAATTTATTCTGAGAGAGAGAGAGAGACAGTGTGTAAGCAGTGGGTGGGCAGAGGGAGAGAGAGAATCCTCAAGCCGACTCCCTGCTGAGCATGGTACCTGACATGGGACTCGATCTCACAATCCTGAGATCATGACCTGAGCCGAAATCAAGAGTTGGATGCTCAATCAACTGAGCCACCAAGGCACCCCGGATTCTCTCTCTCTCTTTTTTTTTTTTTTTTTAAAAAAATGTTTCTTGAAATTCCTTTTTTTTTTTTTTTTTAAAGTAAGCTCCATGCCCAACATGGGGCTTGAACTCACCAGCCTGAGATTAAGAGTCACATGCTCTATGGACTGAGCCAGCCAAGCTGCCCCAGAGATACTAGGATTCTTAAGACCCATATACTTAGGGGTGGCCAGTCCATCTTTTCAACCAACCAACTTGCCATGATGAAGATGAAGGCAAAGATGATGATGATGATGGATATTCCCTTCTGCTCCACTCTCCTATGCAAGTGTGACATCAACCGCCTCTTTACGGTGCCTTCAGCAAGCTGCCTCCGTGCTGGTCTAGCCAGATCCCACTGGGGGTCCGCATCCTTCTCCTGTACAGCCGCAATCCACACCCCGCCCCGCCGCCCCCGCTCCACATGGGAAACACAGACCCTAACACGTCACTCCTCCTGTGTAATTCGCCTCGGCTCAGCACACGCTCCCATCGGAGAAACTCCCAACTCCATTTCAAGCCATTCCAATCAACAGATCACGGGTTTCACTTGACAAAACAATTCTCCTGGGTATTCAGACAATAAACAGACAAGAACAGCGAGGGCATTTTTGCAAAGGAAATGTAACCAGAAAGTGACTCGAGTTGTGAAAGGAGTATTATTACATAACCACACGAATTAGAACAAATTGGCATTGGTACAGATTTTTTTTTAAAAAGGTGCTCATGTAACCAAACTGTTTTGTGTATGATATAGGAGAAAAGCAGATTGTGTTGGCATAACTAGTTATTTGGAAGACCTTCAAGTTGGATCTTCTCCTCGCTCCGTGTACCATAATAAATTACAGATTTTAAAAAGTTAAGTATAAACATAAAGGATGCCTCTATGTTTTCCCTCAGCTTTCATAATTCTGCAGCAAACACGTATTCCTTTTGTAATAAGAGAATGAACAATAAAGGTGAAAAAATAAATTAAGCCTTATATAAACCAGAAAGAAGGAAAGAGAGGTGAATATTTAACTGATATCAGGTGGGAATTTCTTTTTTTTTTAAGATTTATTTATTTGAGAGAGAGAGAGCATGTGTGTGCTGCACACACAAGTGGTGGGGAGGCGCAGAGGGAGAGAATCTTCAAGCAGACTCCCGGCAGAGCACGGAGCCCAAACGTGGGGGGGGGGCCGGACCCTCCCTCTCACAACCCTGAGATCATGACCTGAGCTGAATCAAGAGTCAGATGCTCAACCGACAGCCACCCAGGCCCGCCTCCGGTGGGACTTTCTCAGCATAATAGCAATGATACAAAGAGATCAACAAAATTGATGCATTAAAAAATTTCAAGTGATATACATTAAAAAACCCCATGAATATCAAAAGGCAAGTGACAAAGTGAGAAAAACATTTGCAACAAACATAACAAAGGATTACTGTCCTTAAGATATTAAAAATATCGAGGCGCCTGGGCGGCTCAGTTGGTTGGGTGTCTGCTTTTGGCTCAGGTCATGATCCCGGTGTCCTGGGATCAAGTCCCGCATCAGGCTCCCTGCTCAGCAGGGTGTCTGTTTCTCCCTCTCCCTCTGCTGCTCCCCCTGCTTGTACTCTCTCTCTCTCTGTCAAATAAATAAATAAAATCTTTTAAAAAAAGATATTAAAAATATTTTGCAAATCAGTAAGAAAAACCCTAAAATTCCCTGCTTCCTCACCGCAAAAACAATTCTAAATAGAACTAAGACCATCTAATAAACATATGGCTGGTAATAATAATAATAACCATGAGGCACCCTCTCTTGGGCCTATTTGGTAACACCGAACCATTCATTATGGAATATGTTGACCAGGATACAGGGATGCAGGTCCTTCCAGGCACAGCTGGTTCTGAGAAAGGCACTGTACTCTGTGTGTGGGGCTTAGAAATGTCCACTACCTCTGACTGTCTCCTTTCACTCCCCAAAGTCTGGCCTAAAGAAATTATCAGAAATAAAAGAAAAGGCAAGGATGTTTATCACAGCATTCTCTGTAATAGCAAAAATTTGAAGTTAACCCTAATGGCCAAAAAGTGGAGAAAATTCTCCCTCAAATATGGATTATCATGCCCCTCTCTCCCAAAAGGTTTTCCTTACAGAACAAAAGAAATACCCCCCCCAAATTAAACTCTGTATAGTGATCCTATTATTGAAGATAGTGTGACAATTTTTTTCTAAGACTGCTGTACCTGTATTATAGGATAAAGCAAGTGAATTTGGTGTGTTGTTGAGAGGCAGGATTTTCAGTATGAAAAAGACCATGTTAAATGAAAACCCAGCAGGCCTAACTTTGAATTGAAAATAGCGGCATGATCTGAGGAAGCATTTTATCTTAAGAACAAATAAACATCTTCTAGTTCTTTCCACTGAAAAGGCCAAAGACAAAAATGACTAACCCAGTACCAGCGGCTTACCCACAGTGTCCAGATTATAGTCTCTATAAACTTCCCACTTAAAGAAATATACAAGCTGAATCTGGACCATCTTGTCATTGTCAAAGCAAAGGAAATGCAGAAACAACTAAGGTCCTGTCAAAAGGACTCATGGCTCACCTTGAAGAGGTTCCCATTAGCCAAAGACAGGACCCCTTAAACATCAATAAAAATAAGTTCAAGGGATTAAAATATACCAAAGATGTTTAAATGCATGTCATAAAGGTACTAAGAAAGAGAACTCAGCGGTCACCTTGCAGGATGCTAAGGAGGAAACTCATTTTGAAAACTGGTAAATAATTGGGGAAAAAAACATATATTCTGCTCTTCTTAAGTGTATTCTACCACAGGTTAACCCAAACAGTTGATCTTTACAGAAGTATTCCAGCTAACAAATAAAGAAGAAGAGCAGAATTAGACTATCACCATTTTACAAATCCCTAATAAAATAACGGATCTGGGCAAGGACCATCAATGTCCATTGACATCACAAAAGAGACACATTCCACTGTGTGCTTCCTGGTGCAAGTACACACCACTGCTTGGTAAGTATTCTTCCTCCCAAAACCAACCCTGAATCTCATCAAGCCTCTAAATCTACCCACCAATTTACAGGAAATAGAGGCTGAGGAACATATTAAATGACACCGCAGGAATGCAATCATCAAAATCCAGACTGTGGGAAACTCTGCAGGACAAACGACCAGTTTCTTCAATAAATACATCGCAAGGAAAACTGAAAGAGAAGGACGTAGAACCTATAGATCAAAAGAGACTTAAGAGATATAAGAGATGTATCAACCAATCACTAATTTGGATCCTGATTTAAACTCTTTTAAAAAATCATGAAAAAATGGGGGAAACTTGAACACCAACTGTATATTTAATTGATATTAAGTATTTGCTAACTTTATTTTTATTTTTTTAAGAGAGAGTACGAGTGGGAGGAAGGGCAAAGAGAGAGGGAATGTATCTTAAGCAGACTCCATGCTAAGCATCAAGCTCAACGAGGGGCTCGATCTCACGACCCTGAACAGAAATCAAGAGTTGGATGCTTAACTGGATAAGCCACCCACACACCCCAGTATTTGCTAACTTTAAAATCTTTGAGGTGCAATAAATGGTATTTTGGCTATGTTTTTTAAAAATGCATTTGACTTTTAAATAGTTATACTGAAATATTTACCACAAAAAAATCTATGATGCCTATAACTGCTTCCAAATAATCCAGGTGGTTAATAGGTGGGAGCTGAGATGCAACAAGATTCCAGTGATTATGATTTGCCAATTGTTGAAAACCAGTGATTGGTACCTGGAGTTCATACTATTCTACGAAATGTTTACAATTTTCCAGAATAAAAGATTTTTAAAACATTGAAAATTAGATTTTTTTCCAAAAGAATTTAAAGACATGAGGAAATGCTCAAGATATGGCAATGGTGGGAAAAGCTACAAAACTATTATGTAGTGTAATCTCAGTCTTACACATACATCAAGAATTCTGAGGCAAAAAGTAGAAAATTCAACATAATTGTTATCTCTTTATGGTGGTTGTGTTGGGTGGTTTTTATTTCTATGTATTTTGTTTTCTACACTTAGTAAGCCTTACTTTATAATTACAGAAATATATTTTTGAAAGCATTTAACTTGGAATTTGTCAAGGAAAACCAAGTTGTTATGCTCGCCGTGTGTTTATTTCTATTTCTGTCTAATCACTTCCAACAGTCTCTGGAACTGCTGTGAACCCAGAGACCCTCACTGTGCCGAGAATCCCCAGACTTGATAAAATAAACAACGTTCAGTAGACCTAATACGGAAGCACCTTTCTTGGGCCAAGGCTTCATGGAGCCCCCGAGTCTCTACCCCAAGGGAAAGAGAATCAAGCGGAAAATAATCCCTTGCAAAGATGAGCACAGCAGTGCCCCTCCCAGCAGGGGACAGCTGGTCCCAGCTCAGGGCCCGACAGGGGCCCCCAGCCCACGGGGACAGAGCAGTACCAGGCAGTGGGCCCATGACCATTAGCCAAGACGGGCATGGGATCTGTGCCAACACACACAAAACCTGTAAAGAAAGCTCTGTCAGTGAAAACAAACCCAAATAACCTAGGAATCCCAACTAGGAAACATAATTTGGGCTACCAGAAGAGGCTCTGCGAGGAGGTGCAGTGGTAAAGACGTTCATTTCATTGGGAGTGACCACTGTCCTCTCTTTAGTAAAGATTCACCTTTAAGATTCAAACTGTTGTGAAAGCCTGGCTTCCAGAACGCTCCACCATCTAGTCTGACCAATCTACCCCCTACCTAGCTGCCTTGGGTTCTAATGAAAACAGACATACCCATGGAACCCACTTCCTTCCTTTTCTTGCCTTATACCTGCTCCCCTCGGAAAAAGAAATGGACTTTTTTTTTTTTTGTCCTTTGCATTTTTTAAAAGGTCTTATCAACTCTACTGACCCTACGTCATTAGGACCTGGGGGGTGGGGAGAATTAAGTCCCAGGCTTTGTTGATGCCTGGTTTGCAGTCCCCTGGGGAGGGAAGTCAGATGCCCAAGATCACCCGACCCCCTTCTCCACATTTTACCATAGTCAAGCTTGGGTGTGTGTGGGGGGGGGCTGTGGATGGGGTGTCTCAGTTCATACAAGCGTATTTTTTAAAAAACTTAAGGAGATGAAGAGGAGCGATTGCCATGGGAAAGTACGGACGGCACCTCCTTGAAGAGAGCTGTTCTCTAAGGGAGGCAGGCGGGCAGATGGTGTGGAGATGGGAACTGGCTGCAGCCCAGGGGCTGGATTCCCGGTGCTGCCTCACCCCTTGGGTGCTCACCATTGTTATCAGGCGGGGCCATCTCTGGTCACCCCTCCTGACTGTAATGACCATTTCCACCACAGGGGGCAGCAGCAGCAAAAGAGGCCAGTGGGCCCCACGCTGGGGAGAGGGGTGGATGGGGGCGGGGCAGGGACCAGGGGGCTGACCACTCCCTATGCCCCCTGCTCTCCCAAACGGGGCTGGAGCAGGAGCCAGGCCGGGGCGGCACAAGGCAGTCCCACCCAGGGAAGGGCCACTTGGTGGCGTGGTGAATGGGTACTGCTCTTGGAAAATACAGCACCAATTTTTAATAGTTTGGACAACTGTGGAAGCACTTTGGGACATTTAAAAACTTTCTCTACTCTGGGGGCACCTGGGTGGCTCGGTCGGTTAAGCCTCTGACTCTTGATGTTGACTCAGGTCATAGTCTTAGGGGTCGTGAGATTGGCCCGTGTTGGACTCTGTGCTGAGCATGGAGCCTGCTTAGGATTCTCTCTCCCTCTCCCTCTGCCTTCCCCCGTCCCTGGCTCAAGTTCACACATGCATGTGTGCATGCACTCTCTCTCTCAGGAAAAAAAAAAATTAAAAATTAAAAAAATTTTTCTCTACTTTGGAGAGATGAGGGTAGCCAACATGCCACAGCTTACACAAAGGCACCTCATCCGAAAGTTCCTTCAAGCTCTGTGACCTCGGCAATTTGCCTCGCCTCTCTGGGCCTCAGTTTCCCCTTCTCTGGGCCTCAGTTTCCCCTTCTGTGACACAAGGAAGAGCATAGCATTTACCTCAGGGGGTCTGTGAGAGGACTGAGGCTGTGAGCTTGAGGCAGTCTTGGCAAACTGTTCAAAATAACAGGAATTCGACACAAATTCAAGAAGACACTGAAGGAAAATGTTGGGGGCGGGGATGCCCAAACACACCCACCTGCCCCTGCAGATGTGGTTCTCAGTGGGTGAGTTAGCTCAGCACTGGGCTCCTGGCACATAGGAGGTGCTTATTCCATATTCCGGAAGGAGTTAGGATAAAAGCAGCCACACAAGCAACACTTGCTCTGTGCTGTGCATGGTAAACATTTCCATGTAATTTAAACCTCGTTCTATGACCACAATTTCACAGATGGTACTGAGTCTCCAAGAGGTTAAGTCCCGGGTCTCTCCACGCAGCAATCAGCCCCAATCCCCAACACAGCTTTTAAATAAAAGCAGCTGAGGCATGTACCCAGGTCAGTAATGAAAACTCAACATTCTTCTGTCATTGATATGACTTATAGGGAGCTTTTCCTATTGATTCCTTTTATCTTTGCATTTGAGGCTCACATAAACCTGTATGCATTTAACTTATTTCGGTCATTTAAAGAAATAAAGAACAAAAGAGAAGCGTCTGCATTAAATCAGATGCAATAAGAGGAAACATTTTTTAACAAAATATTAAGTTAAGAGCTTCGAGTTTCTACAAATCACCCCCATTGAGCTCTGAAATCCCTAAATTACTATTGTTGGGCTCTTCAATATTCCCCATTCATCACAGCTAATGAAAAACCAGACCAAAGAGTGGTGGAAAATTTAACTTTGTTCCGACTCTGCTCTACTGAAACAACAAAAACAAACAAAAAATCAAACCCCTCCAGGATGTAGCCAATTTCACTACAAATTACAAGTCCGATCCTTTCAACAATTAAACGCTCGTCTGAGAACAGTTCCCAAATCAGATTTCCCAGATTTCTCTTTAACAAACGTCCCCACGGTGCCCTCTTCAGAACTAGAGCCAAAGTGGAAACTGGTGTGAAAATTAGTGAGCATTTACGAACAGCAGAAAAAGGAGAGAAACGGGAGGGCAGGATTTGCTCTGTATTTGGTGTAATTAGCAAAGCAGGACCAGCTGAAGGCTGGCACCGCGTACCTTGCCTCAATGCTCGGGGAGGGGGAAAATGTTCAAAGGGCCCAGCAAGTGGGTGGTTAGGTGCAATTTCACGCCTCACTACCCAGCTAAATAAAGGAAAATATTTTTTTAAGTGTAACTGAACTTTAGACGCCCCGATGGGCTGTTTTGCTCTGGGGATCCCACTTCTTTGGAGAGCCACCGCACACCTTTCTAGCCCCGACCAGGGGTTTTACATCAGGCTAGGTGATATGTGAGTCAAAGAAAGATTTCTTTCTGCTCTTGCTGGAGAATACACAAACATTCCGAACTTTAAGTGTTTGTGAAAACTCTGCTTTTAATTAGATGCGTGGAGAGGAGTTTATTTTCTCAGAAAGCCCAAGATGTCCGTGGATTTGGCTTTCTTTTCCCAGGCTGGGGCTGTGGGGTTGAGTGAAAGCATTATTGTCTGGAAAGGGGGCAGCAGAAGCAAGAGGCGGGGTGGGGGGGAGGGCAGGGAAAGAGGGGCTAGCAGGAGGATAGCACACCCATACCGAGCACTTGCTGTGGGCTGGCACTGTTCTGAGTGCTTTGCAAACATTCCTTGAGACTTGGCCCTACGAGATGGCATTATTAGCATCTCTATCTTACAGACGAGGAAACAGGTAGGAGAATTTAATTAACTCCCTGAAGACCCCACAGCTAAGGGTGGCAGGGGTGGGGGGCAAGAGCGACTGGCCCCTGGAGGCTTCCAAGTGTGCACGGCCGACCCCCCCCTTCCATCCTGTAAACACAGAGGGTCTGGATGGGAACAGACGCCTCATTTATAAACAAGGGAGAGCTCAAACATCTGGTCTTGCTTTTGCAGCTGAGGACACTGTGCAGGTACGGGCCCTTTGGCCTGCCTGGGCCACGTGGCATAAATACCAGGAGGTCTCCCCTCTGGGGAACCAGCCTGGTTATGGAGCGCTCCTGGGGAGGAGGCTACTTGCTCCTTGTTGCACTGGGTTTCCAGGGACCCGAAATGGGCAAGGGTGCAGGCTGAGGGGCAGAAATCTGACACCCCCAGCAAGCAGGTGTCAGCAACTCATCCACATTTTTTCCATTTGGTAATGTACACATCACATGAAATTGACCATCTTAACCATTTTAAGTGTATAGTTCAGTGGTGCGAAGTCCATTCACATCTCCACGTTTTCATCATCCCAAATTTAAACTCTGTCCCCGTTAAACACTAACTCCCCATCTCCCCACTCCCCAGCCCCTGGCAACCACCATTCTCCTTTCTGTCGCTATGAATTTGACAAATCCAAGGTACCATGTAAGCGGAATCCACTCCTCATATAAATGCAATCATACATTATTTGTCTTTTGGGGACCTGCTTATTTCACTTAGCATGATGTCCTCAAGCTTCATTCCACGGTGTGGCCTGTGTCAGAACGCCCTTCTTTTGGAGGCTGAATAATATTCCGTTGTAAATAGCACATTTGTAAATTTCTGTGCTCCAATATAAAGGCCACGTTTTGTGTATCCATCTGTCTGTCGATGGACAGGTGGGTTGTTTCCACATTCAGCACCCCTTTGAGACACAGAATCTTCTCCCTGATGGACACGTAATTACAGCACATCGATATTTATAAGGCACTGCTATCATCCCCGGGGTACATGTGAAGGCTGTGGCTGTCACTCAGTCCTGACTCTGGAAATGCAGGAATGCCACCCTCTGTTGCTACAGCTTCCCATTTGTTAAAGAACATGGAGGGATACCTGGGTGGCTCAGTCGGTTAAGCATTTGTCTTCAGCTCAGATCCTCAGGGTCCTGGGGTTCGGGATCCCCCACGTCTGGCTCCCTGCTGAGTGGGAGGTCTGCTTCTCCCTCTCCCTCTGCCCCTCTCCCTGCTCATGCTCATTCGCTCTCTCACTCTCCAATAAATAAATTTTAAAAATCTTAAAAAAAAGACATGGGAAGTGGGATTTTAAAGGGACACCTATATATTTTTTTTTAATTTTTTTATTCTTATGTTAATCCCCATACATTACATCATTAGTTTTAGATGTAGTGTTCCATGATTCATTGTTTGTGCATAACACCCAGTGCTCCATGCAGAACGTGCCCTCCTCAATACCCATCACCAGGCTAACCCATCCTCCCACCCCCCTCCCCTCTAGAACCCTCAGTTTGTTTTTCAGAGTCCATCGTCTTTCATGGTTCGTCTACCCCTCCGATTTCCCCCCCTTCATTCTTCCTCTCCTGCTACCTTCTTCTTCGTCTTTTTTTTTTTCTTAACATATATTGCATTATTTGTTTCAGAGGTACAGATCTGAGATTCAACAGTCTTGCACAATTCATAGCGCTTACCAGAGCACATACCCTCCCCAGTGTCTATCACCCAGTCACCCCCTCCCTCCCACCCCACCCCCCACTCCAGCAACCCTCAGTTTGTTTCCTGCGATTAAGAATTCCTCATATCAGTGAGGTCATATGATACATGTCTTTCTCTGTTTGACTTATTTCGCTCAACATAATACCCTCCAGTTCCATCCACATCGTTGCAAATGGCAAGATCTCATTCCTTTTGGTGGCTGCATAATATTCCATTGTATATATATACCACCTCTTCTTTATCCATTCATCTGTCGATGGACATCTTGGCTCTTTCCACAGTTTGGCTATTGTGGACATTGCTGCTATAAACATCGGGGTGCACGTACCCTTTCGGATCCCTACTTTTGTATCTTTGGGGTAAATACCCAATAGTGCAATTGCTGGATCATATGGTAGCTCTATTTTCAACTTTTTGAGGAACCTCCATACTGTTTTCCAGAGTGGCTGCACCAGCTTGCATTCCCACCAACAGTGTAGGAGGGTTCCCCTTTCTCTGCATCCCCGCCAACATCTGTCATTTCCTGACTTGTTAATTTTAGCCATTCTGACTGGTGTGAGGTGGTATCTCATTGAGGTTTTGATTTGGAGTTCCCTGATGCTGAGCGATATTGAGCACTTTTTCATGGGTCTGTTGGCCATTTGGATGTCTTCTTTGGAAAAATGTCTGTTCATGTCTTCTGCCCATTTCTTGATTGGATTCTTTGTTCTTTGGGTGTTGAGTTTGATGAGTTCTTTATAGATTTTGGATACTAGCCCTTTATCTGATATGTCATTTGCAAATATCTTCTCCCATTCTGTCGGTTGTCTTTTGGTTTTGTTGACTGTTTCCTTTGCTTTGCAAAAGCTTTTTATCTTGATGAAGTGCCAATAATTCATTTTTGCCCTTGGTTCCCTTGCCTTTGGTGATGTTTCTAGGAAGAAGTTGCTGCGGCTGAGGTCGAAGAGGTTGCTGCCTGTGTTCTCCTTTAGGATTTTGATGGACTCCTGTCTCACATTGAGGTCTTTCAACCATTTGGAGTCTATTTTTGTGTGTGGTGTAAAGAAATGGTCCAGTTTCATTCTTCTGCATGTGGCTATCCAATTTTCCCAACACCATTTGTTGAAGAGACTGTCTTTTTTCCATTGGACATTCTTTCCTGCTTTGTCAAAGATTAGTTGACCATAGAGTTGAGGGTCCATTTCTGGGCTCTCTATTCTGTTCCATTGATCTATGTGCCTGTTTTTGTGCCAGTACCATACTGTCTTGATGATGACAGCTTGGTAATAGAGCTGGAAGTCCGGAATTGTGATGCCGCCAGCTTTGCTTTTCTTTTTCAACATTCCTCTGGCTATGCGGGGTCTTTTCTGGTTCCATACGAATTTTAGGATGATTTGTTCCATTTCTTTGAAAAAAGTGGATGGTATTTTGATGGGGATTGCATTGAATGTGTAGATTGCTCCAGGTAGCATTGACATCTTCACAATATTTGTTCTTCCAATCCATGAGCATGGAACGTTTTTCCATTTCTTTGTGTCTTCCTCAATTTCTTTCATGAGTATTTTATAGTTTTCTGAGTACAGATCCTTTGCCTCTTTGGTTAGATTCATTCCTAGGTATCTTATGGTTTTGAGTGCAATTGTAAATGGGATCGACTCCTTAATTTCTCTTTCTTCTGTCTTGTTGTTGGTGTATAGGAATGCCACTGACTTCTGTGCATTGATTTTATATCCTGCCACTTTACTGAATTCCTGTATGAGTTCTAGCAGTTTTGGGGTGGAGTCTTTTGGGTTTTCCACATAAAGTATCATATCATCTGCAAAGAGTGAGAGTTTGACTTCTTCTTTGCCTATTTGGATGCCTTTTATTTCTTTTTGTTGTCTGATTGCTGTGGCTAGGACTTCCAATACTATGTTGAATAGCAGTGGTGATAGTGGACATCCCTGCCATGTTCCTGACCTTAGGGGGAAAGCTCTCAGTTTTTCCCCATTGAGAATGATATTTGCTGTAGGTTTTTCATAGATGGCTTTTATGATATTGAGGTATGTACCCTCTATGCCTATACTCTGAAGAGTTTTGATCAAGAAAGGATGCTGTACTTTGTCAAATGCTTTTTCTGCATCTATTGAGAGGATCATATGATTGGGACACCTATATTTTTAACTGTTAACTCAAAAGCTTTCCAATGCTGTGCCTGCCAAACAGCTAGGTCTGCTGATCCCCTATGTGCCCAAGGCCTGATAAGAGCTCAGTGAACAGGGTTTTGAAGAGCAGGAAGCATAGCTCAGAGAGTTTAAGTGAGTTGCCCAAGGTCACACAGCAGCGACTGTACTCGAACAAAAGTATTCAACTTAAGCTGTCTCCTTCCAAAATGCCACTATTTTGTAAATGACAACACAGGCCATGTATTTAACATGTTATTGTTAACAGGAGTGAAACGGCGGCTCTGAGTAGAGCCCTAAGAAGAGTTAATTCGATTTAGAAAGCATATCCAAAGCCCCCAGCCAGGTGGAGAACACAGGTCTTATGAAGGGCTCCTGACCTCCCAGAGGCAAAAGAAAACAGTACTTCTACCTCTGTGACCCGCACGATGTGTACATTGAACCCTCTGGGAAGCAAGGGTGGGCCCTCCAGTTGTTAATCAGACCCTGACAGGTGATGGGCTTCTGAGGGCCGGGGTTCAGAGATCCTGCAGCAAAGTTCTGGGACTTCCAAGATTTGGTCCTGGGAACATCGGGCTCTCATTAACCCTTAGGGTCCAAAGGCCAGAAATTCTCTAGCTTGGGCCGAGTCCCTAAAACCTCAGATGCTGGGCTCCTCCCATGGCAAGAAGGGGTTAAAGCGTGCATCTGTTTTCTCTCTCTGGGGAGGTCAGGAACCCAGGCATGGGTTTAATAGCATTCTTCACACAGCCGCAGATAACCCCCCTGACATTGCCCTCCAAGCAGGCCTGCTGAGCAGCATGGCTGAGCCTGGTCAGCAGGGAAAGCTCTGACCCGGCTTGCCTGAGAAGCGGCAGGAGAGCCTTGTCTGGCTTGGCTGTGCTTCTCCCCCCGCATATTCTATCTAGCATGATCTGAGCCCTTTGATGTGGGGACCACAGCCGTGAACAGAACTGCAAACATGCCCTGCGTAACTGAGACTTTGCACCTTTGACCATCACCTCCCAGGGTTCCCTGCTTCTATGAGTCTGTTTTCTGAGATTCCTCATGTAAATGCGGTCATGTAGCATTTGTCTCTCTGGGTGGTACTAAGTATTAACCAGTAAGTGACACGGGGATGCTGGTGACCACTCAGTCGTTTCTAGACCAGCTTCTCAATCAACTCCAGATGTTCGTATACAGTGTATGCTTCCGAAAACCTCTCAGAAAGCCTCTTAGGTGTCCACACCGACCCACTCTCCAAGCCTCCCTTGCAGCTACACCTCAACTCTGTCCTCCTTGGTGGTCATCGCCGTCCTGGAGAGGGAGGGCTGCTCACCTCCCTCCTAAATGCCTCTCCACATCTTCCCTCGCTTGCTGTTCTCACATCTTCCAAACAGGAGCATCAACAAGACCCACTGGGTTGTGGGAGGACGAGAGGAGCGATGCTTGCTGGCCATCAGGAGCACCTCGTAAGAGCGGAGTTTTGTCTTGTTTTGTTTTTTTTCCTATCGCTCTCACAAAGGAAAGCGCCAACCTTTCTTCATGGGATCTTTCTGAGGTTCCCCAGGCTGGAGGATCCCAGTGCTTTCAGACACAGCCTCAGTTTTCCCAGCTATAAAATGGGGATCATACTCCCTCCACCGAGGGGCTTATTTTGAAGAATAAATAAAATAATATTTGTGGAAAGAAGGTATGAAATGTAAAATGCCAGAGAACTGTAATAATACACTCGTGTTATTACAAGATGAAGTTGCAGAATCTCGTAAAAAGATGAGTGGAGCCACGTGGACAAAATTAATTCACAGGGCTCTCAGGGGACAAACAGGAACATCTGTGCCTGCACTAACGGGGCCTTTGGGAAAGAAATAAGTCTGGGAGAGCTGACCTCACCTGTCCCCACCCCCCGCCCCTGCTCACCGTCCACCCCGGCCCGGCGGGGGTGGGGGTGGGGTGGGGGGCGGAGATTCTTCAGCCCCTCTCAGCCAGCAGCCTGGAGGTGACGATCACTCCTGATGTCTGCTCCAGGCTGGATCTGCGATGGGGGCTGGGGACCCAGAGGTGGCCCCGTCAACGCTCCCTGTCTCAGTAAACATATTTTTTACACCTACAAAGAGGCAATTTCCATAGAGCCATGAACATCAGCTGCTCTCCGCGCTGTCTTGTTGGGGTGCTGGCATGTCAGGGAGAACCACGGAGAAGAGCTCAGGTCTGAGCTAGTGTCTGGAGGGTGCACAGGAGTCTCTAGGGCAGGGTCTCCCAAACCTCCGACCCCGTGTTGCCAAATCCGCACCGCGCTGCGCAACCCCCTCCGTGAGTCCCACCAGAGCCACACACTACTTCTCCTGTTCCTGATTTAATATTTCTCTTTAAATCAACTCACGGTTTTTTTTGCACGCAGAGTTATTTTAAAAGTAAACGCTATACACTACGGTAAATAGAAAACCAGTTCCACTTGCCAAAAATAGAACCCTAAAAATACATACAAGGAAAGGAAGTTATTAAATTATAACCAGACACTGCAGCTTGCTGGAGACACGGAGTCTGAGGCCTGCGCTCTCCGTTGGCGAAAAGGGGGGAATCGGCGGGCGTTAGAAGCTGTTAAGGACACAGCAGGCTTTCTGCTCAACATCAGGGCAACATTCTCCAAAGCGGGTTGATGTGATTTGATGTTTGGGTGCGCGCGCGCGCGCAGAACAATCTCTGCTGGGGGATGCGCATCCCCCGCTTTGGGAGAAGGTGCTGTAGCTGAAGAGGTGGTTGGATTCCGCTGTGGTTCTGCGCTTGGGGAACTCAGAGTGGGGGGGACCCGGAGTAGACAGAGCTCAGAGTATGGGGGTGCTGATGACTGAGTGCAAGACCAGCAACAAGCCCAACCCGCATGTCCTGGGAGGAGGGGGTCTCAGGACTGTCCTCAAGGTCGTGGCAGCATCATTTCACTTCATCTTTACCCCAATTCACAGGGAGAGATGGGTGGGAAAGGAATACTCTCTGAGGAGAGACCTTGCAGTTCTTGGCCTTGAGCTTCAAAGCCAGTCTCCTCCCTCTGTGAAAGTGTCAGAGAGGGTGCCTGTGTCTCACTCACAGCCACGCATCCCTCCCCCATCCCTCTGAGCGGGTGACAGTGCGCACACACACTGGGGTGACCACAAGCACTAGGGGAGGGGGATGGGCTGATGGTGGGGCGAGCCCAAGGAGGGCCAGGAGCAGAGCTGGGCACCTCCCTCCGTCCTCAAGGTACCCCTGCTGCCCAGACTCAGCGGGGAGGATGGTGCCAAGGTCTCAGAGCCTATGGCTCCCCTCTGTGGCATGCTGGGGGTCTGGACCTCACGTTTAATTTATAAAACCCCAAGTTGAAAAAAATATTTTTATTGTGGGAAAATACACATAGCATAGAATTCACCATTTTGGCTATTTTTAAGTGCATGGTTCAGTGACATTAAATCCATTCACGTTGTTATGTGGCCATCGCCACCATCCAGAATTCTTTCTTCTTTCAAAACTGAAACCTTGCCCCCACGAAACAATCCTCATTCCTCCTCTCCCCCAGCCCCAGGCAGCTACCATTCTACTTTCTGTCTCTGTGAATCTCACTAGGCTAGGACCTCATATGGCTGGAATCATATGACGCTTATCCTTTTGCGACTGATAAATTTCACTTGGCATCGTGTCTTCAAGGTTCGTGCATGTTGTGGCATGTGCCAGATTTCCCTTCCTTTTTAAGACTGAATGATACTCCACCCTGTGGATACGCCATATTGTGCTTCTCTATTCATCCCTCGTTGGACACGATGGTGAAAAATGCTGCTATGAACGTAGGTGTGCAAATATCTTTTCGAGTCCCTGCTTTCAACTCTTTGGAGTATGGGCGCAGAAGTGGATGGATTCTCAACTTTAAACATGAGCAGAACGGGACGCTGCCCAGGGGGATGCTCCCTCCATCTAGCTCCTGTCTATCCCTCCGGTCTGTCCCAGCCTCGTCTGCCTGGGCAGCGTTCATATCCTTACTCTGAGATATTGTTTCTATCAGCCCCACCAGGTTCTACAAAGTCTATGCATTCTATAAACACGTGCTGGAGACCAGAACCCAAATTCAGAAGTTGTGTCAGTTTCAGGACTAGGGCTTGGAAAAAGAGCAGGAGACGGGGCGATCTGCACCCAGGATCCTGGAGAGAGGCCCCAGGCAAGTGCCCTTGGGTGAGCTGAGCACCAAGCGGGCCGCCAGGACTGGCGCTGGCATCTGTCACCAACTGACAGAGTGGGGGCGACCTGCTACCTGCTGCCCTCCCCAGAGACCCCGTGCCTGCAGGCTGAGTGGCCAAGCTGCCCATCTCCCGGCCAGGTTGGTGGTGGCTGGTGATAAGCAGGCTTGGTCATGGCAGGAGACGGCACGTTCCTCCCTAAGAGTCCTAGAATGGATGGAACCTTCCAGTTCTGGAAGCAGGCATGGGCCACAAGCATCTCACTGTGCAGAGGCCCAAAGGGAGCCTTTGTCGAGCGAACAAGATTTTTTTTTTTATAGAGTTTTTTTTTTTTTAAAGAGTTTATTTATTTATTTGAGAGAGAGAGAATGAGAGAGAGAGAACACATGAGAGGGGATAGGGTCAGAGGACGAAGCAGGCTCCCTGCCGAGCAGGGAGCCCGATGCGGGACTCGATCCCGGGACTCCAGGATCATGACCTGAGCCGAAGGCAGTTGCTCAACCAACTGAGCCACCCAGGTGCCCGCGAACAAGATTTTGTTTTCTTTTTCTCAGGCATCTCCTCTTGCTGGCCTTTTTTTTTTTTTTTAAGATTTTATTTATGTATTTGACAGAGACATAGCGAGAGAGGGAACACAAGCAGGGGGAGCGGGAAAGGGAGAAGCAGGCTTCCTGCTGAGCAGGGAGCCCGACACGGGGCTCGATTCCAGGACCCTGGGATCATGATCTGAGCCGAAGGCAGACGCTTAACGACTGAGCCACCCAGGCGCCCCCTTGCTGGCCTTTCTTATGGCAAGCATGGTAATAAGTCATTCCTTTAACAATGAATTTTGTCTCACAGGGCAAGTGACACTCCAGGCAGCTGAATCAGCCCCTTTAAAACTTTACCCTTCACACTCCAAGGACTTCATCCCCTCCATACCCAGACACTGGAGGTTCAGCATGCGGACATCAGCCTGATAAACAGAGCAGCTGTTGGGCCACGCTCGTAAATCAATAGACAGTCCTGACGGGTCAACGTCTGGCTCAGTCCTTTCTCGGGCTCCTTCCCCCGAAATGCAGCTTGCTTCGAGCTGACGATCCAGGCTCTGCTCTGGATCAGCTGCGACCCGAGCTCTTGGCTGCCACCCAGCCTTGCCCGCTCTGCTCCCGCGTCCTTCCTTTGCCAGGAGTCAGTGTCCGAGGGCCGGCCACGCAGGCTTGGGCTCCTGTGATTATAGATCCCTGCAAACCCAGCCCCATCAGTCCTCCTGGTACTAGCCACTGTCTAGAAGAATCGTCCCTAGCCACAGAGCTGGGCAGTGCCCCGCCCCCCCACCAGACCGTGAAGCCTCCCAGCTCTCCAGTCAGACCCCAAGCTGGCCTTCAATCCAGGAGTCATAGCAAGTGGGGAGCAGCAGAGGGAAGGGGGGGGGAGGTCTAGATCGAAGCTCGTTAACAGGCCAGAGGGTGGAAAAGAACGCAGAGCGGCAAGACAGGGAGAGGAAAGGACACCATAATGTGGATCAAAGATGGGGCGTTGGGGGAAATGCCTAGCTCATTCTATACAAGCAGCTCACCTAGCTGGAAATCTGGAGATGCCCCTGTTCCTGGGCACCTGCTGCCTGGAGCCATCTGGATGGACTGTCATGGAATATGGTGGCTGGGGCTAGACCACTGGACATGGACACTGCCTGTCCTGAGGAGCCAAGCCCCACCCGGGGACCCCACCAGGTGGCTACCAACTCCCAAAGGCCCACCAGGAGAAGCCAGTCTGAGGTCTGCAGCAGGTACCTGAGCCTCAGAAGCCTGTCACAGGACGACTCCCCCGACCCCGACCCCGCCCCAGCAAAACCTATGCTTTTGTCTGTTCCCGGTTATTGCATGCGACAACCATTCTCAAGTCTCTGCTCCTCACTGGCTTACTGTGAAGGCCTAACCAGACCGTCTGAGCAGGCTCTGCAAACTATGTGCTCCGTGCCTGCACGAGCTCGTTCTGAAAGACCCGCTATTTCAGCCACTGGCTGCAGCAGGATCTCCTGGGGGAGTGTGTACCCTCTTCACATGTCCGTCAGGCCCCTGGCAGAAAACAGACAGCACTCTCCGGGGCATGGTTTGAGGAGAGGTTAATGAAGAAACTTACAAGGCTCAAAAAAGAAAGAAAGAAAGAAAGAAAGTAAAGAAACTTAAGACTGCAGACAAGGGATGGTGCAGCTCTCAGGGGCTATAGACACACTCATCACCTTCTGTTAGTTTTTGTGTTTTATAGATTTTTTTTTTTTTTATGTTTTATGATGCCCTGACATCTTCTGATGCTTTGCTGGCCAGGAAGTGACCAACCCTCTATCCGGGTAAGTGAATTCCTAAGAGACAGCAAACAACTTTCCTTCAAACTGCATCTTTTAGCCGCAGACCAACCAATCCAAAGCCCATACGTACACCTAACTGCCTCCTTTACCTAGCTGACTCTCACATGCCAAGCAGCAAGCCCTGGGCCCCAGATCACCCCAGGGCTGGGTCCCAGACGACTAGGGACCATCCCTTTTGTCCGGAGCCTGCCAAAATTATTCAAACGATGTAATCCTGAACTTGCTCATTTTGCCTATCCTGCCTCATCCCTTCCTCCCCACAAAAACCACAATACAGGCTCTGGCCATGCATCTCCTCACTCCCTCTGCCTCCTGGTGCTTCTCCGTGTGGCCCTGCATGGCAGGCCGTGGCCCCTCCTCTTGGGAACTGTGAAGAATAAATGCTTCCTTCAAGCCTGTTGTCTCTGTGTCTGTCATCTTACCGCCCTTGATTAGAATGAAGTCCCAGGTACACACTTAAACAACCAAAAGACTAAAGGGGCTGGTAGAGGGAACATCCCTTTGCTTGAAGGATCCAGTGAGTCCTCAGTGACCTTTAGGAAGGTCAACTGAGACCCAACTGGAAGCCACTGGCCATACTGGGTGGCCTCATGGGGCCCAGAACAGGGTGGACAGGCTGTGGAATGGTCTGGAGAAGCCAAAGGCAGATGCCCCGTGTACCTGGGCCCGACTCCTAGAAAGTCTGATTCAATAGTTCTTGGGTGGGGCCTGGGAGTTTTTCTTAAATGCTTCCTGGATATTTCGATACACGGCCAGATATGGGATATCCATCACAAACTGTAAGGTACTGTCAACATTAATAATATTACCAACAGCTACCACTCCTGGGCCTGGTGCTTGTAATGCATAATTCCTCATCTCCACAACAAGCCCGAAAGGTAAGTGTTATTAGTCTCATCTTACGTGGAGGGAAAAACGGAGGCTCAGGCTGGTTAAGTAACTTGCCTAAGATCACTCAGCTTGTGAGTGGGAGACCTGGGGCTTTGAGTCTGCCCAAAGCCAGGGCTGTTTTTCCACTTCTTTCTGATATTTGCCTCTGAACAGTCAAGGCCACAGGCTGATTAACACCCTGCACCCCCAAAACCTCCCTGAGGGGGCGTCATGCAACTCTTACACCCTTACCGGGCATACCCCTGTGGGGTTTTGCTCCTAGTTGCTTGAAACAAAGTGTCCTGAGAACTTTGAAAGAAAGAGGTTGAACAACCACACGGGGTCATTCATTTTGCAATCGTCCAAATGATTTCATTTCCCTGAATAACAGTGAACCATTTTTATTTCACTGTGATCTGAAGAGATGGTGTTTGGCCCTGACGTACAGACACCGCCCCCCAGCTCGCCCCTGGCCAAGGGGATGTGGACTTCGGGAAGGGGACGGGGTCAGTCCCAGTGAGGAACGTGGATGTGCGTTGACAGATCCTTCAGGACAAGAGTTCTTCACCTCGAGCCTCAGCAAATCCTCAAAACCCTGACGCCCCATGTGAGGGTTTGCATGAAAGGGCACTTTTGTCTAAGTCCTTAGCTTTCATCAGATTTTCAAAGGAACCCCTTGAAAGTCAGAGTTTTGTATCAATTTCATTCCTAATTAACTTTAAGGGTTACCCTCCCCAGTCCCTTTCTCTCTTGTCGTCAGCGAAACTACGTCCTGCTCCCAAACCAGGTGGTCAGTGGAATTTAGCTCACAAAGAGTTTATGCTCCAGCAGCAGGCTACAGGAAAAATAAATTTTCAATACTTCTGTCCCTTTTTCTTATTCATAATGAAATCATTATTTTCTTAAGTTTCATGTCTGAGGTTTTTATTGGAAATAATCTTTTCCCTAAAGATTCAGTATCTTCTCTTCCCCTCTGAGATGTTAAAAAATAAATTCATTCATCGTGAAACAGATCAGTGGAACTCACCGTATTTCTTTCTTAACCTCTTTAATGGTAGAAGAATGTGGCATATACAGGATTTATATCA
Organism: Neomonachus schauinslandi; assembly: GCF_002201575.2. Classification (NCBI taxonomy): domain Eukaryota; kingdom Metazoa; phylum Chordata; class Mammalia; order Carnivora; family Phocidae; genus Neomonachus; species Neomonachus schauinslandi. The sequence goes on along the minus strand of NC_058409.1, from coordinate 6,969,791 downwards.
TGGGCACTTTTTAACTGAATAAATATTCATCAATTCACTCAGCACATTCTTATTAAGTCCTGTTCCAAGCAAGCACTGATTTAGGTGCAAGGGGTTGCCCTGGGAACAAAAGAAAGTCAACTGTTCTCAAGAAACTTAATGCCAGTGGGGAACGCAAACTATAAACCATACACTAGATAGAGAGAGAGATAAAAAGATCAATCAATTGATGGATGGATGGATGGATAGATGGATAGATAGAGAAAGAGAGAGATGGTGATAAGAACTGTATTAGTATCCTTTGGCTGCTATAACAAGTAGGCACACACTTGGAGGTTGAAACAGCATAAATTTATTGTCTAGTAGTTCTGGAAGCCAGGGGTCCAAAATCAATGTGTCAGCAGGGCCATGCTCTCTCTGAAAGCTCTAGAGGAGGATCCTTCCTTGCCTCCCTAGTTTCTGGTGGTTGCCAGTTGTCCTCAGCACTCCTTGCCTTATAGATGCATCATTTCAATCTCTTCCTCCTTTGGTCACATGGGGCTCCCCCTGCATGTCTGTGTGTCTAAATTTCTCTCCTATGGACACTAGTCATTTGGTGGCCCACCCTAACCCAGGGTGATCTCCTATTAACTTGGTCACATCTGCCAAGATCTGATTTCCCAATAAGGTCCCACTCACATGGAGCAGTGGTTAGAACTTCAACATATCTTTTTGAGGGACACAATTTATTTTTTTTAATTTTTATTTTTTAAAGATTTTATTTATTTATTTGAGAGAGAGAGAATGAGAGGGGAGAGGGTCAGAGGGAGAAGTAGACTCCCCACTGAGCGGGGAGCCCGACATGGGACTTGATCCCGGGACTCCAGGATCATGACCTGAGCTGAAGGCAGTCGCTTAACCAACTGAGCCACCCAGGCGCCCTGAGGGACACAATTTAACACATGACAAGTACCACCGTGAAAAGAAATTAAGTGGCCATACAGGAGAGAGAGAGTGATGGGTGTGAGCGTGTCAGGGAGGTCTCTCGAAGGAGATTTCCCAGAAGCAGGAACCTAAATGAAGTGAAGAAAACAGCTCTGAGGACATCTGGGTCCAAGCAGGGACCCTGAAGTAGAAGCATCCTTTAAAGGCCCACCAGGATTCCTAATGCCTGGAAACTACGAGACAATAAATGTTGGTGGTTTCAGCCATTAAGTTTTGTGGAAATGTGTTCACATCAACAGATAACTAATCGTCACCCTGCAGCGGCTTCGCCCATGGCATTGGTTTTCTGTTGCGACAAACAAATTGCCACACACTTGGCAGCTTAAAACTTAACTCACAGCTTCTGTAGGTCAGAAGTCTGGGTCCACTGCTCAAGGTCTGTGTGTCCTGTGAGGGCCGAAATCAAGGTGAAATCACATTCCTTTTTGAAGCCCGGGGCCTCTTTTAAGCTCACATGGTTGTTGGCAGAATTCAGTTCCTTGTGGTTGCAGGACAGAGGCCCCCGATCTTTTGCTTGCTGTTGGCTGGGGACCGCTCTGAGCTCCTAGAGGCCATGTGGCCCTCTGTAGAGACCTCTCAAGCTTCAGATCCCTCTGACTTCTTGCCTCTGACTTCTCCACCCAGATTTAAAGGGCTGATGCGATTACGTCAGGCCCACCCAGATAACCTCAATGAACAACTCAAAGTTAACCTCAATTCCATGTTCAAAATCCCTTTGCTGTCAAATGTGACATCATCCAAGGAGTAATATCCCACCACCTTCCCAGGCTGCCCACACTCAAAGGAAGAGATTTCAGAGCTACACCTGCCCCAGGGCAGAATCTGCCTGCCGCTCCCATCCTCCATGCCCATCATGGTAACACCGGCCATCTGTGGGCAGCATGACGCTCCGTACGTGCCCGCATGCGCTTGCCAACAACATGGGTGGGGCTGCTTGGACACCTGACTCTTTGCATCTGACGTAGCAAGAAAAATAATGATGATAATTAATAAGAGTCTTAGCAAGAATGATGCCGCCTCCCATTCTGGGGACTTTCTATGTGCAATTTCATCCAACCCTCCCTTTGGTACAGGCATGATCGACTACTCTGTTATACAGATGAAAAAAACCAGGGTTCCAATGACTTTAGTGACCTCTCTAAGCTCCCAAATACCAAGTGGCACAGCCAGGATTTGAACCTGGGGTGTCAGAGAATCAAAAGTCCAGCTCTAACATTATTACCTTTGTCACTCCACTCCCCTGAGCCTCAATTTGCTCATCCATGTAGGGGGGTTAACAGAATATCTGTGCCTCCCCCCTTCTCAGGGCTAGTGTTTGGGTTCTCTAAGCAATCATGGACGAACTGCATTTTCTAAACAGCAAAGGGCCATAAAAGGCTTGAGGGATTGTGACTGTTGACGTTCCCGTTAAGTACTTTTATCTTCTTTTACTGGAAGAAGTTGTTTTCCAGGCAACCCACGGATTCAGAAAACAACCAGAACATGAAGTCATCTTGAGGCTCACCAAGCCCTGAGAGGGAGAAACAGTGCCGGGGCTTTGGGGGTGGGGCGCGGGGGGAGGCACCCAGCCCCGAGCAGAGGCCGGGTGGCCGGACCCGCTCAAAGGGGAGGCACGCATGCGCAGTACCTTCCGGTGTTCCCAGCGCTCCTGCAGGGCACCGACTCACCCGCGGAGCCCAACAATCCATCTTGCATGCAAACAAACGGCTTGTTTAAATGGAAAGCAGACAGTGTAAGCGGAATTGTCCCCCAAAGACTGTCTTTCATGCCTCCTTATTAGGCGCCAGTAGGTCTTTTAGACGGTTTGGCCCAAAGGGAAGAATGGTTAATCACTGTGCCTCTTGCCTAATCAGGAAGCAAAGACCTTGAAGGGCACATCTGAAGGCTCCTCGCAGAAATGCAAAACAGCTTGAGCCCCTCTCCAAGCGAAAACATCTACGTTTACAACCATCCGCACATCCCCCTTTCTTTCTCTTCCCCCAAAGAACATAAAGTAAGAAAACACTTCAAGTAGAGCAGGGAAGTCATTCGTTTCACAGGGTAAGACCGTTTGGGACATTGACTCCCCTGGGTGAAGTGCGCCGTTGGGAGGCTCATGGCTGCCCGATGAAGGAGCAATGATCGTCCCCATTTCGTGGAGGAGGAGCTAAAGGCGAGATGGCCGAATGCCAGTTATCAGAGTCGCAGACTCTCAGGCCCCTCCTTTCCGCCAGGAGGTGTCAGGGCCTGGACGTAGCTGGGCACACAGGTGTGGTGGGGGTGGGGTAGGGAGACACCTCCTCCTGCCCCCCCCCCAGCAGGCAGGGAAGCAGTCGGGGCTGGGGGTCTGGCAGGGTTTGACCCAATTGGGTCAGATGGCTCCAACGTGTACCCTGGCAGACCCCACTGAACCCCACTGGGGCCTTCAACATGAAAGCTCTCCCCGAGCCCCATGCAGGAGATTTACATACGAGATGGGAAGATACCAGGGTTTGGCCCAAAGAACCAGTAGGTTTCCAAGATGCCTGGGGAGGGGCAGGCAGGAGAATTCACTGAGGGTTTGGGACGTGGAAACAAACCAGGATTATCCTGTGCTCCCTGCAACAGCTGTTTCCCTGGGCTACACATCTGACTGCTCCAAAAGGAGCCAGCCTCCAGACTCAAAACAATAGCTGTCCTTTCTTATGTAATCTACATGCTATTTGTTACCCAAATGCTGCGGGTTTTCCTAGCTCTGGTCCCTTTTACTTGGAAGTTGCTCTTCCCTTCCAGCATCCTCTGTACCAACATCAAGGCCCATGGCCCAGGGAACATCTGGGTGGCCTCCCCTAGAATGGGTCCCATCTGGGCGGTGAACATTCCCTGTGCCAACCTCCTCCCTTCCTGTGTCCACGGAGAGAGTGTCTGGAGGAATCTAATGTTTTAAATTAATATTTGGGAAAAAACACCCAGGCCAGTTGTGTTACCTTTGAAGCCAGATCTCCTCAGGTTGAAAGAGAAGTAGCTATGAAGGTAGCTGGTGTGGCCCTTTGAAAGAATCCATGCTTTCCATTTGTCCTTCCATTGACTTACACAAGACTTTGTCAAAAGGTTTCCCCCAGAGAACAAGGGCACAGAGAAATGCGAGCTGGCACTGAAACTCTGCCACAAAATCTGGACGTGGGCACCATACTGGAACATCAGAACACCACTGGGCTTCCAAGAGGTACTACACTTCTTCAAATCATTGGGTTGCCCTATAAGTTTGGTGTCCCCAGGGACACAGCCAAGAGCCAGGTTATGAGCCTCAGTGGCCTGTGATCTTCACCAGGTTAACAATAATCACCCCAATAATGATTACGGTGATGGCACTGTTGACAACAGCCAACCTTCTCTGAGTATTAATAATGCTGTCGGGCCCTCTATGTGCACTATTTAATACGAAGCCCGACTCTTACCGTTTTCATTTCACAGCCAAAGTAAATCAGGTTCAAAGAGGTAAAGTTGATGTAGGAAAGACGTTATTAGGGTTCGAAGCAGACGGCCAAGAAAGAATTCTTGAGACGTCTTTGGTGCAAAACGGTGATTTTATTAAAGCACAGGGACAGGACCCATGGGCAGAAGGAGCTACACTGGGGTCATGAAGGGCGGCCCATTATATACTTTCAAGTTGGGACGGGGTTAGGGATAGTGAAAGTCTCTAAGGAATTTTGGAAGCAAGGTATCCAGACCTTGAGGGGGCTAGCTATTGTTGGGAAAAGGTCATTTATTACCATGTAAGAAAACCTTAGTCATGAGACCCTTCAGATATATATCGGTGAGCCATATGCTTGGGGGATGGTTACCAACATGTATCTTGGGGGGGAGGTTAGAGATAAAGGAAGTTTCCAAAGGAATTTTTATACGTTAAAGTAGACTTACAGGATCATGGGGGTCAGGCTAAGGTTGCCTTTTGCCCTTAGCAAAGTATTAACTTCGAGGCAGCTGAGTCCTTAGAGAAATGTCACTCTGCCCATTTCAAGGGCTTGTCAATGGAATGTAGGTAGTACGGAAATTTAATAATTTTTCTTCTGCCTTTGTTTCCCACATCAAAGCCACCTGCCCAAGGTCACACACACTGGCGACAGGAGCCAGGACCTGAACTCAGGCTATCTTACAGCAAACCTGTGCTCCTACCTGCAGACATGCACAACCTGGCGCTGCTGGCTCCCTCCCCCTCCTGGCTCCTTTACGGGCAGTCTCACTTACCCTGATGCTGGGAATGCCAGCTGCCCCCATGACCATGCTCTCCCGCAATACACAAGTATTTTCAACTCTTGATTACATTCCAGAAATACTTCCGGCTCCTTGAAGCCAGAGGATGTGGGACTAGCTCCCAGGAAGGGGCCAAAGGGGGTCTGCATGATACTATGCTAAGGTGACATGATTTAATTCAAGTGGAGAAATCCGAATTCGGACTGCAATTATGTGATATTTGGGATTCGTATTAATTTTAGGTGTGATAATGGCACAATGGTTATAAGGGCAAAAAAACACAAAAAACAAAAAAACAAAAAACCCAAACCCCACATAATCCTTGAGAGATGCACAATGAAATTTTTGCAAGTAAATATAAGGGGTCTGGGATTTGCTTTAAAATACTCCAGAAAAGGGCGCCTGGGTGGCTCAGTTGGTTAAGCATCTGCCTTCGGCTCAGATCACCATCCTGGAGTCCCAGGATTGAGCCACACATCGGCTCCCTGCTCAGCGGGGAGTCTGCTTCTCCCTCTGACCCTCCCCCCTTCACGCTCTCTCTCTCTCACTCACTCTCTCTCTCTCAAATAAATGAATAAAATCTTTAAAAATACTCCAGGGGCACCTGAGTGGCTCAGTAGGTTAAGTGTCTGCCTTTGGCTCAGGTCATGATCCCAGGGTCATGGGATCAAGCTCTGTGTCAGGCTCCCTGAGCAGGGAGCCTGATTCTCCCTCTCCTGCTCCCCCTGCTTACGCTCTCTCTCTCTCAAATAAATAAACAAAATCTTTAAAAATAAATAAAGAAACGAAAATACTCCAGAAAAAGGGCACCTGTGTGACTCAGTTAAGCACTCAACTCTTGACTTTGGGTCAAGTCATGATCTTGGTGTCATGGTATCAAGCCCCATGTTGGATCCATGCTGAGCATGGAGTCTGGTTGGGGCTTGGGAATCTCTCTGTCCCTCTCCCTTTGCCCCTCCCTGCCAATTGTGCATGCTAAAAAAATTAAAAATAAATTAAAAATTTTTTAAAATTAAAAATTAAAAAACTCCAGGAAAAACAAAAGGCAGAGGAGACAGATGAAACCAGATCAGCAAATTGATGATAACTGCTCAAAAAGGATACAGAAGTCTGTTTTTCACAGGTTTAAGCAGACTTGACTGTGTGAATCCATCTTTGTATAAGATGTGGGATATTCATAAATATTTTTAATATCAAAAGTAAATATGACCACATACAAAAATTAACTTAATGTGGATCAAAGACCTAAGCCCAAGAGCTAAAACTATGAAACTACTGGGAGGAAACATAGAGAAAATTTTTCATGACATTGAATATGGCAATGATTTCTTGGCTATGATGTCAAAAGCACAGGCAGCAAAGAAAAAAACAGATAAAATGGACTTCATCAAAACTAAACAATTCTGTGCATCAAAGGACACTATCAATAGAATGAAAAGACAACCTTCATAATGCGAGAAGATATTTGCAAATCCTATATTTGATAAGTGATTAATATCCAGAATGCAGGAACATCTGGGTGGCTCAGTCAGTTAAGTGTTCGACTCTTGATGTCTGCTCATGTTGTGATCTCAGGGCTGTGGGATTGAGCCCTGTGTTGGGCTCTGTGCTGAGTGTGAAGCCTGCCTAAGATTCTTTCTCTCTTTCCCTCTGCCCCAACCCCTGTTCAGCCTCTCACTTAAAAAAAAATAGATAGGTAGATATAGATAGATAGATATAGATATATCTAGAATGCATAAGGAAATCCTACAACTCAACAACAAAACAAAACAATTAAAAATGTGCAAAGGACTTTTAATAGACATTTCTCCCAAGAAGATATACAAATGGTGAGTAAGCACATGAAAAGATGCTCAATATCAAAATAAAAAACACAAGAAACAATACGTGTTGGCAAGGATGCAGAGAAAGGGGAAACCTGCACTGTTGGTGGGAATGCAAACTGGCCCAGCCATTCTGGAAAACAGTATGGAGGTTCCTCAGAAAATTAAAAACAGAAGTATACTATGATCCAGCAATTGCACTACTAGGAATTTATCCAAAGCATACAAAAATACTGACTCAAAGGGGCACTTGCACCCCAATGTTTATAGCAGCATTATCAATAATTATCAAACTATGGAAATAGCCCAAGTGTCCATTGACAAAAGAATGGATAAGGAAGATGTGGTATACACACACACACACACACACCAGAATATTACTCAGCCATAAAAAGAGTGAAATCTTGCCATTTGCAATGACATGGATGGAGCTGGAGATTATTCTGCTAAGCAAAATAAGTCAGAGAAAGATACATACTGCATGATTTCACTCATACGTGGAATTTAAGAAACAAAACAAACAAAGAAAAAAAGAGACAAACCCAAAAACCAGACTCTTAACTATTGAGAACAAACAGATGGTTACCAGAGGGGAGGTGGGTGGGGAGACGGGTGAAATCAGTGAAGGGGATTAAGAGTGAGTATAGAAGTGTTGAATCACTCTATTGTACACCTGAAACTAATGTAACACTATATGTTAACTATGCTGGAATTAAAATCTTTTAAATTTAAATTCAAATTTAAAAATACATATAAAACAAAAAATACATTTACTGTTCCATTTAAAAAAGACGCTCAACATCATTTGTCATTAGTAAAATGCAAATTAAGATCACAATGAGATACTACTTCACACCCATTAATATGGCTATGATGGAAAAAAAAAGGAAAACAGCAAGTGTTAGCGAAGATGTGAAGAAATTAGAGTGCTTGTGCGTAAAATGGTACATAAAAATGTAAAATTGGTACAGCCACTGTGGAAAATAGTTGGGCCGTTCCTCAAAAAGTTAAATGAGGAATTACCATATGACCCAGAAAGTTGGTACCTTCCCAAAAGAAATGAAAGCAGGGACTCAGACAGATAATGTGTACACCACTGCTCATAGCAGCATTATTCGAAATAGCTGAAAGATGGAATCAACTCAAGTATCCATCCACAGATGAATGGATAAACAACATGGTCTATCCATATGGTCTTAGTCTGTTCTGGTTGCTATGACAACATACCATGGGGACTGAGGGGCTTATAGACAGCAGAAACATGTAGCTCACAGTTCTAGAAGTTGAAGTCCAAGATCGGGGTGCCAGTATGGGTTGGGTTCTGGTGATGGCCCTCTTCCAGCTTTTAGACTGCTGATTTCTTGCTGTGTCCCCACATGGGGATGCCCCCTGGGGTCTCTTTTATAAGGGCACTGATTCCATTCATGAGGCTCCACCCTCATGACCTAATCAGCCCCCAAAGGCCCCACTTCCTAATGCCATCAGCTGGTGAGTTTGGACTTAAACATATGGATTTGGGCACCTGGGTGGCTCAGTTGGTTGAGTGACTGCCTTCGGCTCAGGTCATGATCCTGGAGTCCCGGGATCGAGTCCCACATCGGGCTCCCTGCTCAGCAGGGAGTCTGCTTCTCCTTCTGACCCTCCCCCCTCTCATGTGCTCTCTCTCTCTCTCATTCTCTCTCTCAAGTTAAAAAAAAATATCTTTAAACAAATGGATTTGGGGGAGGGGCCCCCAAACATTCTAACTGTAGCACACAGAATAGAATATTATTCAGCCAGGAAAAGGAATGAAATTCTAGTAACAGGTTACAATATAGATGAACCCTGAAGATATTGTGCTAATGTGCTTATTAAATAAGCCAGATGCAAAAGAACGAAAACTGTAGCATCCCACGTATGTGAAGTACTTAGAGTCATCAAATTCCTGGACATAGAAAGTAGGAGGGTGCTTTCCAGGGGCTGGAGGGAGGAAAGAACAAGGAAGTTATTGTTTGGTGGGTACAGAGTTTGAGTTTGGAAAAGTGAAAAGTTTCTGGAGATGGACAGTGGTGATGGTCACACCATGCGGATATACATCATGCCACTGAACGGACACTTAAAAATGGTGGAAAAGGTAAATTTTATGTTATGTATATTCTATCACCATAAAAAAAATCATGAGTAGGGTCAACCAACAGGTCACTGATGAGCACTTTGGGGCACCATGAAGGCTTGCAAGTGATCAATTTTGAGCTATCCTGACACCTAGGTAGAGTTAAGCATTTGCATGTCATTTCACATAATTCTCCTTCGAAATGAATTACTGGGGAGGCAATCATATAGGAATTTATCGGAGAAGGCAAGAGATGCCACATGAAACAGGAATTAAAAAAAAAAAAAAAGAATCTCCAAAAGGTGGCTAACTTGGGGCTGGGCAGCGTCCCCAGCAAGATGTGATCAGATTCAGATCCAAGGAACAAGAGAGCTCACGGGGATAGCCTCCCTCAAGATGCACAACTTGGGAGATTCTCTCTGCTCATGTCCTCCCTTCTGGCTTTCCGGAGCCTCAGCTGACTACAACTCGGAAGTGGGGAGTCACATGTGAGCAAATAAGTATAAGGTCAAATTTCCCCCCCCAAAAAATCATTTAACTTTCTACACGTTTAAATATTTACATGTTTCCAAAGTCCCATCTAAAAACCACAAGTCATATTCAGAAAAATTCAGCTTCTATCCCTATGCTTTGCTTCCAGTTCTCTCCCTTGCTTGTTTTGTTTTGTTTTCTTCTGATTTTGTTTTGGTCTTGGTACATTCTTCCGATATTAGGTTCAGTTTGGCTTGTTTGTGGGTTCTAATTCCAACTTGACCATCTTCATCCCACAGAGCTGGGTTTGTTTGTTTGTTTTTTTAGATTTTTATCTATTTATTTATTTATTTGAGAGGGAGAGAGGGAGAGGGAGAGCCAGCCAGGGAGAGAGAGAGCATGAGAGGAGAAGCGGACCTGGGATCATGACCTGAGCCGAAGGCAGATGCTTACCTGACTGAGCCACTCAGGCGCCCCGTATCCTACAGAGTTGTAAGGAGCCTTGTGCAAGAGGGCTTGTCTTTTTTTTTTTTTTTTTAAGATTTTATTTATTCATTTAATTGACAGGGAGAGAGAGAGAGAGACAGCGTGAGAGGGAACACAAGCAGGAGGAGTGGGAGAGGGAGAAGCAGGCTTCCGGCTGAGCAGAGAGCCCGATGCGGGGCTCGATCCCAGGACCCTGGGATCATGACCTGAGCTGAAGGCAGTCGCTTAACCAACTGAGCCACCCAGGTGCCCCATTTTTTTTTAAAGATTTTATTTATTTATTTGACAGAGAGAGACACAGCGAAAGAGGGAACACAAGCAGGGGGAGTGGGAGAGAGAGAAGCAGGCTTCCAGCGGAGCAGGGAGCCCGATGCGGGGCTCGATCCCAGGACCCTGGGATCATGACCTGAGCCGAAGGCAGATGCTTAACAACTGAGCCACCCAGGCGCCCAAGAGGGCTTGTCTTTAAAAGGAAACTTTCATACTAGGGTTGGTAAGTGCACAAAAGAAAAAGGAATACTGATTCAGGAATGCCCATTTGCTTGCCTCCAGTACAGCATGCATACATTCCCCTGGGCACCAAACTCTGCTAGGCATGAGATTTTCTTCTTTCCTTCCTTCCTTCTTTCATTCCTTTCTTTGTCGGGAGGGTGGTGGGGAAGGGAGAGAGAGAGAAAGAACAGCAGGGGAGCGGCAGGCAGAGGGAGAATCAGGCTCCCCGCTGACCAAGGAGCCCGATGATGGGCTTGATCCCAAGATCCTGGGATTGAGCCCCACATCGGGCTCCCTGCTCACCGGGGTGCTGCTTCTCCGTCTCCCTCTGCCACTCCCCCTGCTTGTGCTCTCTCCGTCTCTCTCTCATATAAATAAATAAAATCTTAAAAAAAGAAATGACCACGTGTTATGATGACCGTTCATGTGTCTGGGTCCCCAGACCATAAGCATGATGGGACTGGACATGATGTTTCCTTTCTTTCTGATCAATATTTGTAAAGAGTCCAGCATACAGGATGTGCCCTTCAGATGTCAGACTCTGGCCACGGGTCTCCAGGGCTTAGCAAATGAGCACGGTGAGCATCCAATAAATGTGTGTTGAATAAATGAATGAAGAGAACTTTGTCAAGTGATGAGGAGTTACCATACAGCTCTAGCACTTTGAGCTTCCAAAACATTTGTGAACTGCATAAAAATGTCCTCCTAAAATTCCAACAATAAGATATCGGTCAATTTATGCATTTACTTTCCATCTCATTCCAATAAGATGAAATTGGTATGATTTTGCTCGTCAAGAAACTGGGTGCAGATATAAACCTTGGCATTAAAAAGGAAACTCACCAGCAAGTTGAGTTTGTAAGTAGAACCTCAATTCCCAAATGTCCGTTGCATTGGGCAGTGGGGATGGTGGGGGAGGAAGGACTCTGCATAAAAAAAAAAACTCCCATGGGATGCCTGGGTGGCTCAGTCTGTTAAGCATCTGACTCTTGGTTTCGGCCCAGATCGTGATCTCAGGGTCGTGAGATTGAGCCCCACATTGGGCTCTGCACTGAGTGCGGAGTCTGCTTGAGATTCTCTCTCCTTCTCCCTCTGCCCCTCCAGCTTGTGCTCTCTCCCTCTCTAAAAATAAATAAATAGGGCGCCTGGGTGGCTCAGTCGTTAAGCATCTGCCTTCGGCTCAGGTCATGATCCCAGGGTCCTGGGATCGAGTCCCACATCGGGCTCCCTGCTCAGCAAGAAGCCTGCTTCTCCCTCTCCCACTCCCCCTGCTTGTGTTCCTGCTCTCGCTATCTCTCTCTCTGTCAAATAAATAAATAAATAAAATAAAAATAATAAAAATAAATAAATAAATAAATCTTTAAGAAAAAAAAAAGTCTCCCAACAGCAGGGAATATAAATTGCATATCCCTCGACCTTTGAAAGATGGCAAAAACGTCTGCCCTCAAATCTCGATGCCTTAACCAGCTAAAATTGTGTGAAATGAACTGACCACCACACGCAAGCCTACAGCACGGCACTTACATAGCTGCACCTGTGTGATTACATATGTCAATCTAGGTCATACACGTGGTGCCGAATTTGACTATTGAAAACTTCAACACATGATTTAAAAAACACTCCCAAAGGTATGGATGACCTTGAACATTCTGAAGATGTGGGAGCCTTTGAAGAAGAGATTCAGGAAGCTGCCAAGTCAGGACAATTACACTCAGTGACGCCGTGTCATATACGGGTTGCCAAGACCCCTCTTGTGCATGAGCAGAAAGGTCAGGGCTTTGGAGGGGCCCCTCCTGTGTCACAGAGAAGGTCTGGTGCAGAAAATCCCGAGGGCATGAACCAGGATGGGAGTCCGAGAAGTCCACTGTACAATTACCATGTTTTGGAAAGTGAAATGTTGACAGAACGTGGTCATTCATTAGGGAAGGGCAGAAGGAACATCGAAGAAGCTGAACAAGATAAGGAAATGTGGGGGCTTAAAAGAAAATGAGTAGGGCGCCTGGGTGGCTCAGTTGGTTAAGCGACTGCCTTCGGCTCAGGTCATGATCCTGGAGTCCCGGGATCGAGTCCCGCATCGGGCTCCCTGCTCGGCAGGGAGTCTGCTTCTCCCTCTGACCCTCCTCCCTCTCATGCTCTCTGTCTCTCATTCTCTCTGTCTCAAATAAATAAATAAAATCTTTAAAAAAAAAAAAAAAAGAAAAAAAGAAAATGAGTAACTGGCAAATGCAAAGAGGCTATTTCAGGGAGAGGCCAATGGTTTTGTCAAAGCGGAGATAACTCCAGGTCACAGGGATGGAGGGCACTGGGGAGACAGGATGAAGGGAGAGCCAGAAGCTAGGCACCCATTGGGAACCCAGAGGCTGCTTCGTACATGCAAGGCAGAGGTATTTCCTATTTTAAAAAAGGGCCAAGGTGAGTAGGACCTGTTAGAAGGTACCCTTGGGAATGTAAAGATTCATACAAACCTAATGTATCTTGTCATGGACCATCAGAACGGTACCATCAGGAGGGCATTCTACACCATTAGCAGAGAACTGGGGGGGTCAGACAGGATGTGGTCAAGTGAAAAATCCCACCTCTGGGCCTCGGGGTTCTGCTCTCCACTATCAGCCACATTAATGCCACACGAGGTCAATTAGACACGCTGCGCCTGATCTTTCAGTCTGAATCCATTTTTATACCAGTAAGTCCAGGGCTTCTAAGTTCTAGAATCAACCTACCCATCACATGTCTCTCCCCCAGCGCCTCCCATCTCAGGTGGCTCTGCAGGTGATGCTCTCAGAATCCAGATGCTCCAGGGGCGGGGCCACGTCTGCTTCCCAACTTAACACATGATCTCCAGCACAGAGCAGGGCTTGTCTTATTTTCTGGAAGCTTTTAGAGGAACTTGGGTGTAGTGTGGGTCCTCCCCAGGAAAGCCAGGGACCTATGCAGGCTGGAAGGTTCCCAATGTGATACTTGCCCTGGGAATGGCTCTGGGGATTCCAGGACCCAGCTCCTGCCGAATATCACATCCCTCCTGGGAGGGCTGGTGGGATGCACACATGTTGGTACAGGAAGAGATGCCTCAGTTACGCTAGTCTGCATTTCCTCTAGCTCTTTCATGATAACTACCTACCCCGATTCCAACCAAACTTGAATTGAAACAGGGTACCAAGACCCACTGAAACCCTGCACCCAGAATTCGTTAGACAGACATGAGTCACATTAGAAATCACCTCTGCTAGGTCATAAAGTTTGTTTTTAATTGAGATATAATTGACATACAACATTGTGTAAGTTTCAGGTATACAACACATTGATTCGATTCATCTGTATACCGCAATATGGTTACCACTGTAGTGTTAGCTAACATCCCTATCAACCTCACATACTTTTCATTTCTTTTTTGTGGCAAGAATAATTAAGATCTGGTCTCTTAGCAACTTTGAAGTTTACAACAGCATTATTGACTATGATCATGATACTGTGCTGCAGATCTTCAGGACTTATTTATCAACTGGTGGCAAGTCTGTATCCTGAAACATCTCTCTGATTCCCCTACCCACAGCCCCATTCTACTCCCTGTTTTTACCAATTTGGCTTTTTTAGATTCCATATACGTGCGATCATACAGTATTTGTCTTTCTCTGCCTGACTTGTCTCACTAAGCAAAACACCCTTCAGTTCCATCCACCTTGTTGTGAATGGCAGGACGCCTTCCTTCTTTCTCACGGCTGAATAGTATCCTATTATATATTGGGTCATACGTTTTAATTTAACAACCCTGCCCCATCAGCTCTGTGCAGAAGGGACTCCTCGTGGGTATCTGGCTCCTGGTGGGTAGGGCTTAAGAACAAATCAATATTTTAAGCCGTGAGACCCTGGGTAGGTTATTTAACCTCCCCAAAACTGTAAAGGACATGAAAGCCTTACTTTTGGGGGTTATTATGAGAAGTATTTGAAATAATTCTGGGCATGTGGCAAAGAGTGAGCCCTCTTAGTGACTGCTCCCATTCCTCACTGAGGGGACAAACCTGAGACTGAGCTGTCATTTGGCAGGGCTTGGGGTGATCCAGTTCCTCAGCCCTCTCAATTTATATTAAATCAGAATTGAGGGAGGATGACAAGCCCCAAGAAAAGTCTGCTGTGGATCTGTTCAGGGAAAATCCTCTCATTAAACAATACCTCTCTGATGCAGACTTGTTGCATCTTCCCATCAATCGTCCTGAATGCTTGCACAGATCAGAACATAATCCCTGGCCCCAGACCTAGGATCTCTAAATTCAGGTGATAGACTTCCTTTTTTTTTTTTTTAAAGATTTTATTTATTTATTTGAGACAGAGAATGAGATAGAGAGCATGAGAGGGGGGAGGGTCAGAGAGAGAAGCAGACTCCCTGCTGATCAGGGAGCCCGACGTGGGACTCGATCCCGGGACTCCAGGATCACGACCTGAGCCGAAGGCAGTCACTCAACCAACTGAGCCACCCAGGCGCCCAGGTGATAGACTTCCTTTCACTTTGCCACACAAAGAGAAAACTCCAGGCTGAATCCAGCATTTTCTGCCCTCTCCTCATCTCTACCTCTCTCAGATGTCAGGTTATTTGCAAAATGCAATGTCTTCTGTCTATCATTGAAATCTTGAACCAATTTGACTTCGTTACCTTCCAGCTCAGGTTTGCAGAGTAGGCCTCCACTGATTTAGACAAAATGGTGCACAGGGTTGGAAGCCCACCAATGCGCCCATGACTTTTAATGGACATGACTGAATGAGGCTCTGGGCAGGAGATCCACGGTTCTATGAGAGCAGTTGGTGGACCACAATGGTCTCTGCCCCTGCCAGGCTTCGGAGTGAAGAAATGATGTCCCAGTACTTCCCCAGACTTCTTCAAGGTCAACAAACACACAAGCCACTGGCCAACAGTGGTTAAATACGTCCAGCTCTCCATAGGCCTCCTGGCCGGATTTCCCACCAGAGATCATTGGAAATCAGTCAGCACGGGAAGCAGGGCTCTCTCACAGACCAAGGGAGAAGCCAGGAACAAAGGACATGAACTGTTCATGATACCGAAAGAGGAGACTGGGAGGTGGGGAGCGTGGGGTGGGGGCAGGGCCAGCAGAAAGCAGTCACCCATCAGCTAAGTGCAGCCATATCTCTGACCCCTCGGTTTCTGTCACCTGCCCCCGTCTAGTCGTCTAGGGGAGGTATCCAGGAAGCAGATTCTCACGACTTTGGGCTCTAGTGGGCCAGTCTACTCCCTGAACCACTGCCTAGCTGCATTTTTCACCTTCAGTCTGGGCAGATTCAGTCACCTCCTGCCCCATCTCCTTTCCTGAAACCTCCTCACTGTCCAAGAGGGAGCTTTCCAAAAGTTTTCCATGCATCTGGGTATGTCCATTTTTTCCCCCCAAATCATCATCTTATGGGTTTTTTGACTATATATACTTGTCAAACTCCTAGGACAAACCACAATGAGATACTTCTTCATGCCCATCAGGATGGCTATTCTCAAAATACTGGAAATAACCAGTGTTGGCGAGCATGTGGGGAGATTGGAACCATTTGTGCATTGCTGGTGGGATCATAAAATGATCTAGCCACTCTGGAAAACAGTATGGTGCTTACTCAAAATATTAATCATGGAATGAACATAAGATCCAGCAATTCCACACCTAGATATACTAGATATATATCCCAAAGAAGTGAAAGCAGGGACTCAAATAGATGTTTGTACACCCACGTTCAGCATTATTCACAATAGTCTCAAGGTGGACGCAATCAACGTGTTCAACGACAGACACAAAACGTGGTACATATGCACAATGGAATATTAGCCTAAAAAAGGAAATTCTGACATACGCCACAACACAGGTGGACCTTGAAAACATTATGCTAAGTGAAATAAGCCCGTCACAGAAGGACAAATATTGTATTATTCCACTTATATGAGGGCTCTAAAAGGCAAACTCATAGAGGCAGAAAGTAGAGCGGAAGGGTTATAAGCAGCTGGGCGGAGGGGGACGTGGAGAATTATTTTTCTGTGAGTACAGAGTTGCAGTTGGGCAAGATGCAGAAGGTCGGGAGGTGGACGGTGGGGATGGTTGCACAGCGCTGGGAATGTACATAATACCACCGAATGTACACTTAAAAATGGTTGGAATGGTCAATTTTTTGTTGCATATATTTTTCCTCCAATAAAAAAACTGTATATCAAAAGCTCAGAGCTGAACACCTATAATGGTGAATTTTACTGTATGTAAATTACACCTCAGTGAGATTGACTTTGAAAAAATCACCACTTTTTTTTTTTTTTTAAAGATTTTATTTATTTATTTGAGACAGAGAGAATGAGAGAGAGAGAGCACATAAGAGGGGGGAGGGTCAGAGGGAGAAGCAGACTCCCTGCCGAGCAGGGAGCCCGATGTGGGACTCGATCCCGGGACTCCAGGATCATGACCTGAGCCGAAAGCAGTCGCTTAACCAACTGAGCCACCCAGGCGCCCCGAAAAAATCACCACTTTTAAAGATTGTATTTACTTATTTGTCAGAGAGGGAGAGAGCACAAGTGGGGGGCGGGGCGCGGCAGGGAGAGGGAGAAGCAGACTCCCCGCTGAACAAGGAGCCCGACGCAGGACTCAATTCCAGGACCCTGGGATCATGATGTGAGCTGAAGGCAGACGTTGAACCAACTGAGTCACCCAGGTGTCCCCCAAAATCACCACTTTTAAGCCTTTTTGGAAATGTTAACTGTTTATAATAAATTGTTCTCTCAACTCTGCAAAGTTGGGGACCCCACTGTGTGGGGGGTGGGGTGCAGACTCCACCAAATGCTGGTCTCCTGAAAGGCGTTCTGATTGAAAATAAACACTTTGGTTATTCGGCCATAGAAAGGAATGACATTTTGCCGCAGGCTACAGCGTGGATGAACCTTGCCAACATAATGCAAGGTGAAAGAAGCAGATGAGTGGTTGCCAGGGGCTGGGGGTTGGAGCAACTGCTTAACGGGTACAGGGGTCCCTTAGAGATGATGAAAATGTTCTGCAAGGAAACAGAAGTGACAGGGCACCCGGCTGGCTCAGTCAGGGGGAGCAGGCGACTTTTGATCTCAGGGTTGTGAGTTCAAATCCCACAGTGGGTGTGGAGATTACTTAAAAATAAAATCTTGAAAAAAAACCCCCAGGGGCACCTGGGTGGCTCCGTCGTTAAGGATCTGCCTTCGGCTCAGGTCATGGTCTCAGGGTCCTGGGATCGAGCCCCGCATCGGGCTCCCTGCTCCGCGGGAAGTCTGCTTCTCCCTCTCCCACTCCCCCTGCTTGCGTTCCCTCTCTCGCTGTCTCTCATTCTCTGGCAAATAAATAAAATCTTAAAAAAAAAGGAAAGAAAATGTTTAAAAAAAGAAAAAACCAAAACAGACGTGATGTTCGTGCAATAGCGTCGAGGTACTTAATGTCACTGAATCATACACTTTAAAATGGTGGAAATGGTAACTTTGCTACAGTGCATTTTACCACACTATGAAGAAAAATAATTTGTAACATCATGAAAGCCAAACGGGGCCACGTTCAGCCGCCCATTTGGCACGTCCACTTCCATGCACTGGCTGCCCGGGGCTCACACGCAGACTCGATCCCAGCCCTTTCCCCGACAGCCTCCCCACCTCTGCACACCCGTGCCCTCACCTGGACTGGCTTTCTCCACCTGCAGGATCCTCCACCCCAGCTAGCCTATCAAGTCCTGGCCCCTGGGCAGCATCAGCCGCACATCCCCTTGGGGGGTCCCAACTCTCCCCTGAGAGGCATCAAGAGCACGGAGTCTGGGGCCAGGCTATCTGCAATAGATGGCCAGCTCGAACCGTTTACCCTCCTGTGACCTTGGGTCAGTTACTAAGCGTCCCGGTGGCTCAGGTCCCTCATCTGTAAAGTGACAATAATAGTGGTGCCAAGCTCACAGGGTTATCGAAAGGATTACATGACGTGATTCGTGCCAAGTGCTCACAACAGGGCCCAGCACTCAGTGAGTGCCACATAAATGTTATCTATCAGGTCAACCTTTAACTGTAGGTCTCAAACCCTGAAAGCATATATGCCTTGAGGGTGGGGACTCTGTCTGATTGGGGATCCCCATTTTCTGGCTCCAGGCTGAATGAGTGCTCTGATCCTCACTGTCATGGGCAGGAATCTCCAGGGACCCTTAGTTCAATGTTCTGTGGACCGTGGAGCCCAAGAGATTGAGAAATACCTTCCATGCCAGAATCCCTCCCTATAAATCTATGAACATGGCCCTATTGGAACCCCTCCTCCGAGCTCAGCAGGCCCAGGGCTCACCAGGACTGGCAACTTTTCTTGGAAGAGTTTTGTAGTGGATTCTAAGCCCGCAAACTCAGATCTTGTCAAGGGAACCATGAGCAAGCTGCAACAACTCCCCACCAGGAAAGAGCTCTGTCTACATGGGGTCAGCCAGCTTCTCTCTCAGGGTCTGAGGCCAGCAACACCGCCCCTCCTGCCCACAATCCTCACATCCACCCCCACACATCGAGGGTCCCGGAGAGGTGAGGTCAAGGGAGGCACTTTCTCTGTTGGCCCATCCAGACATGGGTGGGCCAGAGGTGGCTGGCAGATGTGACCTCTGCAGCCACAGGGGATGCAGGAGAAGGGCCCCATACCCTTCTGAAGCAGAGCCGTCAACTCTGGGGACCTGCCTTCCTCAGGCTCATAGGCTGAGCACCCCCCGCACTTGGCAGGGTCTTCTCCAGGAGAAACCAAATCCCACCAGCTAGGGCCAAAACCTGCCATCATGCCAGACCACAGGTCACTGCCAATCTCACGCCAATTTCCTTCCCAAATCCCAGGGCAGACTTTGTAGGTAGGAGCCACCAGTGTGGACACAACTGCTGCTACTAAGAAAATGCAATTTAAGCCCCTCTTTCCTGCGTGTGGAAACACAGGGGTTTGTTGTGGCAAAACCTGGTCTGTTTCCAATTCAGCTATTGCAGAAACCACAGCAGGGCAGGGGGAAAGGTAAAGAGGAGTGTGGATCCGGTCTCGTTTTGCAATACCCCAGGGTGTCTCAATTATATCAAGAGGGGGTTGTGAAAATCTTAAAACACTCTTCACATAAAATCAGCTTTCATTCACCTAGAAGGACACATTACTCAGTTTTGATTCAGCAGACATTTATGGAGGGCGCACCAAGCCAGACATCAGGCCCCCCTTCCTTTAAGAGGCAAGGCGGTCAGCAGGGGGCTGGCTCAACAGCAGCAGGTCACATGCTGTGAATGCGATGGGCTGCGAGGGTGGTGGGTGTTACGGACTGAGTTGTGTCCCTTTGGGATTCAGATGGTGAAGCCCCAGCCTGCGATGTGACTGTATTTGGAAGACAGAAACTTTAAGGGGGTAAATGAGGCTAAATGAGGTCATGAGGATGGGGTCCTAATCCAACAGAGCTGTGGTCTTCTAAGAAAAGGAAGAGACACCAGAGTGCTCTCTCTCACCCTCTCTCTCTGCATGCACAGCCCATGTGAGGACAGTGAGAAGGTGGGGGTCTGCAACCCCAGGAGAGAGTCCTCCCCAGAGACCAACACTGCTGACACCTTGATCTTGGACTTGCAGCCTCCAGCACGGAGGGAGGATACATTTCCACTATGTGAGCACCCCCAGCCTGTGACATTCTGTTATGGAAGCCCAAGCAGACGAACATAGTGGGTCACCACTCTAATGGGGGCAAGGGGTCAGACTCAGGAGGCCTCATTGAAGTCACCTCTGCCTCAAAGGCTCAAGGTGAAGGGCACAGGCATCAAACACAGTGACATGCTTCCCACTGATGTGCCAAACAAGAGAGTACCACTCCCTGGGCGTTCCTAACACCACCCGAGTTCCCCTTCTACTGCCCTGTCCAGTATTCAGGATTCTTCCTGCTCGTCACCGTGGGTGCTACCTGAGTCATGCCCTGGGAAACCTCTGCCCCCATCATCACAAGGAAGAAAGGACTTTTTCTTTTTCTTTCTTTTTTTTTTTTTAAAGATTTTATTTGTTTGACAGAGAGAGACACAGCGAGAGAGGGAACACAAGCGGGGGGAGTGGGAGAGAGAGAAGCAGGCTTCCCGCGGAGCAGGGAGCCTGATGTGGGGCTTGATCCCAGGACCCTGGGATCATGACCTGAGCCGAAGGCAGACGCTTAACAACTGAGCCACCCAGGCGCCCCAGAAAGCACTTTTTCTTTCCCCTGCACGTACGCATTTGTCTCTGGATCCCAGTAAGTCAGGGGCCACATGTGGGTGGCATCAGATGTCAGGTGGGGACAGTGTGACTTTGACACCAATCATGATGCCATCTTGGATCCTCACAAAACTGGGGTTGCCAGAGATGTGCCTGGTGTCCTCCTCCTGATCCTGCCAGCTCTGAATTGAGATTTGCCCAGGACCCCAGCACTCAGTCTCCCACATGGGCGGTGACCACCCACCAACATGCCCCCAGGCACGAGACTATGTTCCCTGGGCCACAGGCTCCCTGGGCCCATCCATGGTCGTGCAGGGTCCTCAGTGTTGCTGGGGAGGTCAGACGTCCCATAGAACAACCTGGGGTAGGGCTGGCAAGTAATTCAGAGAAGCAGGAATTTGGGACTTACGTAAGTTAAATATTCTGATCATGGGGAGAACTGTAAGTGGCCCAAATCAAGGATGTGAAAAATGCTCTGACACAGCCCCATACTTGCAGGCCAATCATGAACCTGAGGAAGGCATCTGAGGCACTACTGGGATGAATGAATGAATGAATGAATGAGGAAATGGATGAATGAATGGAAAATTTTAACTTAGCAGCCTGAATCCTAAGGAAGGATGCTAGCTGCCACTCTGAGATGGGGAAGAAGGGTGGAGAAGTTGACCATGAGTTGGATAAAGGGCATCACTGCCCAGAGAAAAGGTTGGTAAGGAATTAGTAACCATCAGATTGTGAAGGAAACTGAAACCATGAAGGTGGATGAAGTTGGCCAAGCAGAGTGGGAAGAGAAGGAGAGAGGGCACAGGGGCCAAGACAGCAACAAGTTGCAACAAGAAAGTAGTGGGGTCTTAGCTGGAGATGCCCATGGCACAAGTAAAGTACAAAGTGGGGGGAAAGTCTCTGGAATTTGACAATTGGGAGGCTCCAATGGCATGCCTCTGTTCAATGTAGCCCCTGCAGCAATAATAATCATGGTAACAATAATTTAAAAACTAGTAGTCACGGGGCGCCTGGGTGGCTCAGTTGGTTAAGCATCCAACTCTTGATTTCGGCTCAGGTCGTGATCTTAGGATCATGAGATAGAACCCCACATTGGGCTCTGCACTAGGAGTGGAGCTTGCTTAAGATTCTCTCTCTCCCTCTTTCTCTGCCCCTGCCCCCTCTGCACACGCACGCCGCATGCATGTGCACACACGTGTGCATACACACACACATTCTCTCTCCCTCTAGAAAAATTAATAAAAAAAATAAAAATTAGTAGTCAAACTAATGGTTAACATTTAAGAGTGCTTGCTATATGTTCTAAGTATTTTCCCCACATTTAATCTTTTTGTCCTTATAACAGATGTGGGACGTAGATACCATTACTTTTCCTACTTTACAGATGAAAAAACATAGGCACAGAGAGCTTAAGTAACTTTGCTGAAGGTCACACAGTAAGTACGTAGTGAGTGGTGAAGGAACCAGCTCCAAAGCCCATGTTCCCAAGCACTTCATTTCACACCTTCACTCAGAGGAGCTAGTCAATAACAGTGACTCAAAAGATAGGACAGAGCAGAAGTCAGAAATCACAGATTGAGCCTGTCAAGGGGTACCAGTCCTGCCTTCTATAATTCAGGGATGTAAATGCCTACCCCTTTTCACCTGCTGTGAACACAATGTCTGTTAGTCTATTCTGAACTCTCTGGGAGAATGCCTTAGTATGTCCAAGGTCTAGTTCTTTTTTTTTACTTATATATATATTTTATTAACATATAATGTATTATTTGTTTCAGAGGTACGGGTCTGTTATTCATCAGTCTTACACAATTCACAGCTTTCACCATAGCTCATACCCTCCCCAGTGTCGGTGGCTGGGTGATGGACAAGGTTTAGTTTTTACTCTGAAGCAGAGTGAAGCCCCCCCAGAACAATTCACTCCACACCCCTGGGCTACCATAAAAGCAAAATAGGTGTGCAAAGAATCCCAGTTCTGCACAGTCAGGCCACAGCTCTCCTCAAGGGGGGAGCAGAAAGAGAAATGCCCTCATGTTCTACAGGAAGTTGTATTTACTTATTCATGCCTTAGAAGCTTCAGGAGTTGTAGCCAGATCAATCTGCATAAATATTTCAGATTATGCCTTCCCTTTGAATATTTTAAGAACACAAGAGAAAGAAAGGTAAATGTAAAATGTTTATAACTTTAACTTAATTTACTCATAACTTGGCTCTTTCCATAAAAAAGATATAGAGATAGAGTAGAAATCCATTACCATATAGACATAAACTAAAAGTCATGACTTTGTGAAAGAGGAAAAAGTCCTCTTTTTCAGTCCTAAGGACTAAAAAGCAGATTTGATTTGGCATCTGTTTTGACCAGTGCTTCCTGTCAGCTTGGGCAAAAAGGGAAATCAGATGTACTACAAAACTCTTGCCATAAGGCAGAAGAAGTTGGCCAATCCCTCTGGGAAGACAAGATTTTTCCTGGCACTAAGTTCTGAAAAAAAATTTCTTCTGCTGAATCTGGATATAAAGAACATGGTGACTAATGGTTTTCTGAAACACTGGAGCCTGAGACCTGATTTTTTAAGGCCACAGACTACTCTGAATGAGTCCCCATTCTACTGAGCCACATTTTTCTAAGTTCCAAAGATTACATTTCAGTTCCTGCCTGATGAGTTAAAAATCTTTTCTCAGAAATCTGCTTCTAGCATTATGGATGTCAAGGTGTTCTGGACAGGAACCACTCTTTGAAGCAATGCTGCTAGCACACAAGTAATGCTCCATCAAGGACCTCACCCACTAAATACAAAACAAAACATAAGGTACACGTAGCCTGAACAGTGAGGGGCCAGAATCTCTCCTAAGGGCAAATGGCAATAGAAGTGTATCAGGACATAGTACCTTGGCTCAACAACCAAGGGTCTGGAATTTCCAGCTTCACTAGGTCAAGATCCCAAAGAGTGGCTGATATAGTTTCAGGGCAGTGACTCCCCATGGCAGCCAGCTGAAGGACAGGTAAAACTAATCTGGAGGAAATCTTCCCCAATTCAGACTCAGGAGTCTTGTAGATTAGTATCAAGCATTGGACTCATAATCAAGGATTAACATGGGATAAGGCAAGACCCTCCTGGATAACAATCAGCAGAAACAATAAACAACAGATATTTTCTCTCCCATATTGAAAATTTCAGAAACAGAATTACAGAAGCTATATAGAAATGTTTACAGAAAAAAGAAAAAACAATCACAAAGATGAGAAAAAAACAAGAAGAGACTATGAGGAATTAACAGGAAGTTTGGTGGGGAATGTGGCTTCTATATGTGAAAAATATCATGGTTGAATAAAAAACTCAATATAGGGGAACCTGAGTGGCACAGTCGGTTAAGCATTTGACTCTTGGTTTCAGCTCAGGTCGTGATCTCAGAGCCATGAGGTTGAGCCCCATGTTGGGCTCCACACAGAATCTGCTTGAGATTCTCTCTCCTTCTCCATCTGCCCCTCCTGCTCATGTTCACTTTCTCTCTAAAATAAATAAATAAATCTTTTTTAAAAAACTCAATATATATGTTAAGCAGTAGACTAGATAAAGCTGAAGAGAGAGTCAATGAACTGGAAGATGCAAAGATATCACCAAAAATGAAATAAAGTAATACAGAGTATGAATAAGAATGAGACATTAAGAGATACTGAGAAAAGAATAAGTCCCCAAAAGAAAGAATAGAAAAAATGGAAAAGAGGCAATATTTTTAAAAGATAATGTCTATGAATTTCTTAGGACTAATAGGGAAAACAAAATGAATCCACAACTCTAGGAAGCAAAACATATCCCAAGTAGGATAAATAAAAAGAAGTCCACATCTAGGTACATTAAAACTACATAACATCAAAGACAAAGATCTTAAAAGTATCCACAGGAAAAAAAGGCAGTTCACCTTTATTTTTTTTTTTTAAAGATTTTATTTATTATTTATTTGACAGAGAAAGTGTGTGAGCACAAGCAAGGGGAATGGCAGGCAGAGGGAGAGGGAGAAGCAGGCTACCTGCTGAGCAAGAAGCCCAATGTGGGGCTCGATCCCAGGACCCTGGGATCATGACCTGAGCGGAAGGCAGATGCTTAACCAACTGAGCCACCCAGGCTCTGGGAGTTCACCTTTAAAGGAACGCCTATTAAAAGGACAGTATATTTTTTCAACACTCTCCGTACTATCTTTGCACTTTTTCTGCAAATCAAAATCTATTCTAAAATTTGAAAGTTTATTTTAAAAAAGAACTTTTTAAAATTAAAAGCACAAGGGGCTTGGTTAAGCTTCTGACTCTTGATTTCAGCTCAAGTCATGATCTCAGGGTTGTGAGACTGAGCCCAGTGTCAGGCTCCATGCTGCACATGGAGACTGCTTAAGACTCTCTCTCTGTCCCTCTGCCCCATCCCTTCCTCTCTAAATGATAAAAATAAAAAATAAAAATAAAATTAAAATTAAAAGCACAGTAGCAGAATCAAAAACTCCTTAAATGGATTAGAAAACAGTTAAGATAAAATCTCAGAAAGTAAAGCAAAAATTAAGAGTTTGAAAGTAGAATGGTAAAAATAAGAAAATTAAAAGACAATCCAACAGCCAAATGTGTCAGGAAGAAAAAAAAATGGAGAAAAAAGAAGAGAACGTCATCCTCTAAAATAATTCAAGGAAATTTCCCAAACTAAAGGACATAAATTTCCAAACTGAAAGGGTCCACTAAGTACCCAGCATAATAGGTCCCTTTCAAACACTGGGGACAAAGAGAAGACCACAAAACTTTGAAAGAAGATGACAATGGAGTAATTCATTCACAGTTCTGAAAGCATATACTTTCTTTTTTTTATATATATATATATATACATTTTTTTATTATTATATTATGTTAATCACCATACATTACATCATTAGTTTTTGATGTAGTGTTCCATGATTCATTGCTTGCATATAACACCCAGTACTCCATTCAATATGTGCCCTCTTTAATACCCATCACCAGGCTAACCCATCCTCCCACCCCCCTCCCCTCTAGAACCCTCAGTTTGTTTCTCAGAGTCCATAGTCTCTCATGGTTCATCTCCCCCTCTGATTTCCCCCTGTTCATTCTTCTCCTCCTGCTATCTTCTTCTTCTTCTTTTTTTTTTTTAAACATATAATGTATTATTTGTTTCAGAGGTACAGATCTATGATTCAACAGTCTTGCACAATTCACAGCACTCACCATAGCATATACCCTCCCCAATGTCTATAACCCAGCCACCCCATCCCTCCCACCCCCCACCACTCCAGCAACCCTCAGTTTGTTTCCTGAGATTAAGAATTCCTCATATCAGTGAGGTCGTATGATACATGTCTTTCTCTGATTGACTTATTTCGCTCAGCATAACACCCTCCAGTTCCATTCACGTCGTTGCAAATGGCAAGATTTCATTCCTTTTGATGGCTGCATAATATTCCATTGTATATATATACCACATCTTCTTATCCATTCATCTGTCGATGGACATCTTGGCTCTTTCCACAGAAGCATATGCTTTCTAATGTAGAATTCTATACCCATCCAAATTACCAATGAAACGTCCAAGTAAAATAGTGATATTTTCAGACATAAGAGATGTCAAAAATTTTACTTTTAAAAAAAACCACACATCTTACTGAAGGTTGTTCTCCACAAAAGTGAGAGAGCAAACTAAGAAAGAAAGAGACATAGGATCCAGAAAATAGGAAATGTAAGACAGGAAAAAAGGTAAGAGACTCTCCAAATTAAAGAGGCAACATCCTGGGATAATGACAGTTACCAAGTATAAAGGGCAACCAGTCCATATTGGAACAGTGTTACTGAAGAGTAAGGTGTATGGACCGTGCCCACCAGCATGCTTTCCACCACTGTACTGCTATTTAACCTGATGAAACTCCTGGAGGATAGACTCCACAAAGCAATGAAATGAATGAAAAAAGAGAAAGACATGAGACCCAAAAAGTAAGACAAAAAGATAATGTCAGGGGATGACAATGTGGGAAGAATTAGCAATAGACCCACACGTAAACAAATGAAGCAAATACAAATTCCAAACAAATATTAACTTCAAGCAAAACAAAAAGAAACCAGAATGCATTCAGAACTATGAATAATATTGGCATACCCTTAATTATACAATCCTAAATGTTGATTTAAGTAAAAAATATATATAAAGTACATAAAAAGATGCTCGATATCATTAGACATTAGGGAAATACAAACTAAAATCACAATGGGATGCCACTATACACCTGTTAGAATGGATAAAGTGAAAAAAGCTGACCATACCAAGTGTGGGTAAGGATGTGGAGCAAAGAGAACTTTCATACATTGCTGGTAGAAATGGAAAATTTAGGGAAAACAGTTCAGCAATTTCCTAAAAAAAGTTAATCATACATCTATCTTATGACCAACCATTCCACTCCAAGGTATTTATACCTAAAAGAAATGAAATCATATTCCATGCAAAGCCTTATATACACATGTTCATAGCAGCTTTATTTGTAGCAGTCTCAAAATGGAAACAACCCAAATGTCCAGCAAGTGAATGGATAAACAAACCGCATTACAGACACACAATGGAATAGTATTCAGCAATAAAAAAGAATGAACTATTGATACAGGCTACAACATGGATGAATCTCAAAATAATTATGCTGAATGAAAGACAACAGACCAGACAAAAATAGTATGAACTGAATGATTACAGTTATACAAAAGTCTCAGAAGTCCATACTAATTTAGAGTAACAAAAGCCAATCAGTGGTAGCCTGGGACTGGAGAGAAGGTGGGGAGTTTCAGGGAGGAAAGGTTACAAAGGGGCAGGAGGAAACTTTTGGGGTGATGGATATGTTCATTTTCCTTATTATGGTGATGGTTTCACAAGTGTATACATATATATGTCAACATCTATTAAACTGTACACTTTAAATATGTCTTCTTTATTGTATGTTAATTTACACTTCAATGAGGCTTTTGAAAATATGAAATTGGACCCTTGCCCCATAACATAACCCCAAATCAGTTCCAGGTGGGTATTAAGAACTTAAACATGAGAAGCAAAAGCATTAAAAATTTTAGAAGAGATTATCTTTCTACATTTTGGGTTTGTTGTTTGTCTTTTTTTTAAGAGAGAGAGAGCATGCACACACAAGTGCAGGAGGAGGGGTAGGGGAAGAGGGAGAGAAAGAATCTTAAGCAGGCTCCATGGCCAATGTGGAGCCTGATGTGGGACTCGATCTCACTTCCCTGAGATTGTGACCTGAGCTGAAATCAAGAGTCAGACGCTTAACTGCCTGGGCCACCCAGGCACCCATATCTTTCTATATTTTGGATAAGGAATTATTTCTTCAACAAGAAATAAAAACCACTAACTCTAAAAAGAAAAAGGGAAGACTGGTAAGTGCAAACTACATCAAAATCAAGAACATCTGATGAAACGGATGTCAAAAGCACTATCAAGAAATTCTTTTAAAAGCCACTACTCCTTGAGTAAGGATTAGTATTCACAAGACAGAAAGAACTCTTACAAGTCAGCAAGAGTTCTGCTTCTCAGAAGATGGGGTAGACATACTTTTTCCTATTTCTTCCACTAAACACAATGAAAAACCTTGGGCATTATATAAAAAACAAGTCTATATGAAACATAAGAACATACTTATGGCGGAGAGAAGAAGGCAGACCACCTTGGTACCTCAAGACCCAAGGAATGGAACGGCATAGAGCTGAGTCCCGGGTTTTCTTTTTGCCTCATCCACCCCAGACTTGGAGTTGAAGAAGCCAGCAACCTGCAAACGCCATTAGGCACCGACAAAACCACCCCAATCAAAGCTGACTCTCTCTAGCTGAAGGATCTGGAAAGGGGCATCTTGGCATGGCGAGACCATCGCTTCTCTACTCCAGCCGAACACTGCAGAGAAAACCGTGACTCTTCTCTCGCCCCTGCCATCAAGGATGTGTACATGAGGCCATGTGCAAGGGGGCATCCTAATACCTCTGCTGGGATGATTTCAGAGAGGGCCAAGTAGGGGGCCGGGACTTTCACCCCAGCAGGTCAGTAATGAAGCACCCCTTGGGGTTTTACTGGAGGCCAAACAGGCTGCCAGAACTCCCACCCCACCCCCAGCAGTCACATGGAGACCCCCTCAGGTGTTGTCAGAGGCACAGTGGGGGACCTGGACTTCCACCCTCACTGGGCACTGTCCCCTTCCCCTGCAGGGCAATGTCAAGAAAACCAGCTAAAGAACCAGAACATGTGAAGGACTCAGGAATTGTTGGAAGAAAAAGACAATCTGATAGGAAAATGGGCAATATCCATAAATAGAAAAGAGGGTAATAGAAGTACCTATCTCATTAGGTTGTTTTTAGGATTAAATGCTGTGCATTGCTTAAAACAGTTTCTCACGCATAGTAAGTTGTAAACAAGAGGTGGTATTCTAATGATTATCACTATTACTACTACTACTGTTTCACAAGAAATGGCACACATATGCTCAAAAAACACAAAAAGATGCTCATCGCCATCAGTCATCAGAGAAAGGCTCATGAAAAACATCACAAGACAATAATTTATCTATTATACACTATTTATACACTAGGTGCCCAAAGAAACCAAAGTTCACAGGCGCTCTTACTCATTGCTCGTGGAGGATAAGACACACCCGCTTTGGAAAACAATTTGGGATGATCTTGAAAAGCCAAACATTCACAGGGTTGATGGTCCAGCGATGCCTTTGCTGGATACACCCCCCAACCCCAAAGAAACTCGCGCATGAGCACCAACAGACATGCACAGGGACGATGTTCCCAGCAGCACTGTGCACAGGAATAAAAGACTAGAAACACCTATTACTATCCCTTGACGTGCAAATAAATGGTAGTGCATGCACACCCTGGGGCAGGATTCAGGATGGACAACAAAGGAGTTAGGGCTCTACGTGCTGAGCCTTAAAAATACAACGTTAAGTCACAGAAGAGCACATTCAGACCCAGGAAACAACCACTCCAACTCAAAACAAGGAGCGTTCTGTTTTTTTAATTTTTTATTTATTTATTTTAAAAAAGATTTTATTTGTTTATTTGACAGAGAGAGACACAGCGAGAAAGGGGACACAAGCAGAGGGAGTGGGAGAGGGAGAAGCGGGCCTCCTGCTGAGCAGGGAGCCAGATGTGGGGCCCGATCCCGGGATCCCGGGACCATGACCTGAGCCGAAGGCAGACGCTTAATGACTGAGCCACCCAGGTGTCCAGCGTTCTATTTTTTTTAAAAGCGGAGGAAGGAGGGAGAGAAATTTTTCCAAAATGTCAATGGTATGAAATACAAAGTCTGTGGAAATCTTCCAGATTAAATGATGCTAAGGAGACATACAGCTGGATCCAGTACTGGAGGGGGGGGAAAATGCTATAAAGGGCAATATTCAGTCAGTTTATTAAAGTTAAAAATTGTAGGGGTACCTGGGTGGCTCAGTCGATTAAGCGGCTGCTTTCGGCTCAGGTCATGATCGTAGGGTCCTGGGATCGAGCCCCGCATCGGGCTCTCTCCTCAGCAGGGAGTCTGCTTCTCCCTCTCCCTCTGCCCCTCCCCCTGCTTGTGCTTTCTCTCTCCCTGTTTCTCTCTGTCAAATAAATAAAATCTTTAAAAATACATAAATAAAGTTAACAATTGTAATGTGGTTTGAGTGAGAGGATATTCCTATCGTTAGGAAATAAATACGCACTCAAGTATTTAGGGGAGACATGACAACCTCAAATGGTCCCAAAAATACTATGTATGTATGTGTATAAGTGTGTGTGTGTGTGTGTGTGTGTAGGAAGGGGCAGACAGAATGAGATCATATGATAAAGACAATGGGGTAAAATGTTAACAGTAAGTGAATCAAGGTAAAGTCTATATGGGCGTTCTTTGTATTCTTCTTACTTTCACAAATTTTCTGTAAATTTGAAATTATTTCAAAGTAAAGAGTTCAAAGGAAGAGGGGAAAGGGGAATGATAAATTCAGGGTAACAAATAGCTGAGGCGGGGTGGGCAGAAGAATGGACTAAGTCAGGAGAGGACTGCAGCAAGCTTTCATTTGTGTTCGGGCTCTGGATTTGGGAAACAGGTCCTTGGGTGTTCATTATGTTATTATGCTTTATAACTCAACCGTTGACATTTGCATGGTATCAAGTACTATATATGAAAAGGTGTGAAAGAAAAAGATCTTATCTGAGAAAGGACATTTCAGGCTGACACCAGCTAGAGCTCTGAATGTATACTCAACTCCTAGAATCTTTTCACTGGAACGATGAAATGATCCACATGTTTTCTGTTCTGCATATTCCACAATTTCTCATACCACTTCCCCCATCGGATACTTTTGAGTTGGGGCAAGGAGTAAGAGTATAAAAAAAACTGCTGAGTTGGACAGAGAGGTCAGTTTACTGCTCTGGAGTTTTCAAATGATCATTTTTTTTTTTAAATCTACTTTCCCTTGATAAAAGGGTCAACTGCTGGGTCTGGGACTGTGGACAGTGGGGCAGTGGGATGGGTCAGGAGAAATGGCCTGGGAACCACTATACTGCCCGCCTCGGGGCAGGTGGAGCACAGCCAGGCTCTGGGGAGGATAGCAAAAGGCACGGGGTGGGGCTGGCGGGGTCCATAGTGGAAGAAGGGCCACCTCCCAGGTGGAGAGCAAGGTGCAAGGTCAAGGGCGGAGGGCACAGACAAAAGGCTGGAATCTCAGTGGGTGGTGGTGACAGCTGATGACAGGCAAGTGGACTGGGAGTGTTTGCGGGGTCAGGAGGACCTATAGCCCTGATCCTGGAGCAAAGATCAAAAACTCAAATGCCCCCTGGGGCCAGGCTAGTCCCCCACTGAGTGAAGCAAATGCATCCGTGGGGGTGAGGCACCTCAACATGCACAACACGACCTGAGTTGCCTCAACATGCACAACACGACATGAGTTGGTTGTAGGATCTGTGGCCAAAACATGGGCAGCCGTGACTGCCCCAGCCAAGTATGGCCAAGCAGGAATGGCCTGGGGGTTAGCGGATGTTCCGACTTTTCAAGGGAAATTAGAAATCTGAGGGCTGTGGATTTACAAATCTTGGCTCCAAGCTTTTTAAAACGAGGCAGGCCCCACAAACATGGGATGACCACCACTGGGTGACCTCTTTGCTAAGTGTATTCATTTTTCTGCCCCCCTGCCCCAAGAAGGGCACGAGGGGCCAGCAAGCCTAGCAGGCTGTGACCCTACGCGGAGTCTCACAGATGCCCCAGTGAAGATGGTCCCTCAAGTCCATGGCTTCAGACCCTGAATGGGGCCTCTGACGGGACAGGCCCACCCAGACCCTGCGAAGCACATGGGAGGCCAGGTCTGCTGAAGCATTTGAGAAGCTGGGTTGAACAAATAAACAAAGAGAGATTTAGGAAAAAAAACAAAACAAAACAGCAAAGGCCTGTTTCTGGACCAGGACAGAATGACCATGTCACTCCCCAGGGCCGATGCCTGTCCTGGCAGTTGGCACTCAGCCTGAGGGGGTCTCGGGCTTCGACAAGGACAGCTTTCCAGACTGATCGAATGACTGACAGTTGTTGGAGGCCTCAGGCTTCCTGGGTGTTCCATACATGCCCAGAGGGTGGCGCCTGCGCCCCGGGGGGGGCCTTGATCAGGAAAACCAGGTGGCCCAGGGGCACATCCTCCAAACAGACTTTGGAAATACGTCTTCGCCCCATCCAGCCAAAGAACGTCCACCTAGACTGTGCTGCACAAAGAGGACCGGGCGGGCCAGTGGGGAAACGAAGGTTCCGTGGGAGGTTGGAAGGAGGGTCTGACCCGAGGCGGGAGTTGCGATGCGGGGCTGAGGTTGCTCCTAATAACAATAATGTCATGGCTTGTGGAATAAAGCGGGTACTTTCTGCTACAGTTTCCAATTCTCATTCACGACGACAAGATTTACTTAATTACCAGGATTTTATATCTGCACCCCTTCCCTTACAATGAAAACCCTGGTTCCCAAAGACATGAATATAATTATTCATGGTTAAATGTGTATCTTTGTATATATAATAGTTCCAAAACAATACCACTTTGATTACCAACAATGACTGCTGAGGGCAGTTTAGGTTCTATTTGTGGTTATTCTCGTCTTGGTCCCACGTGAAATGGGCAAATTGTTTCAAAGTCCCTTGAAACAATTCTCCGTGAGATTATGCCATCAATTACAGGACTGTTTGTTTCGGTTTGTTTTCAATGTTACGAGGCAGCTTTTATTCTTTTGGGTTTAATTTTCATTTTTAGTTATGGAAAATGTTTACATGGGTCCAAAGCCAACTTAGGAAGCAAGGTACATTGTTTGGCTTGTAAACCTGTGGTTTATTCTTCTATTGCTTCTTTTTTGAAATATAAGCAGATATGTATGTATATTCCCATCCCGCCCCTTCTCTAATATAGAAGGCAGCGTACTATACACGGTTCTGTACTTGGTCTTCCTCAGTTTGCAATATATCCTGACAATACTTCAGGGATATAAAGACCTCCCCATGGGGCACCTGGGTGGCTCAGTCCATTAAGCATCTGCCTTCGGATCAGGTCATGATCCCAGGGTCCTCGGATCGAGCCCTGCATCAGGCTCCCTGCTCAGTGGGGAGTCTGCTTCTCCCTCTCCGTCTCCTCCCCCACCCCTCGCCCTGCTTGTGCTCTCTAATAAATAAATAAAATCTTTAAATTAAAAAAAAAAGGACCTCCCCAGTTCCCTCTTACAGCTCCACCCTACACTACTGTGCAAATGTGCCATTCCCCTCTGGATGGATCCTTGGGGGATCCTCCACCACTGGCTTTGCTAACAGTGCTGCAAAATACAGCCTTGCTCATGTCTCCTTTCATTCTTTGGAGAGACTCCAAGTTGGATCTTCATTTTTCATCATGAAACCTTTGGCTGGTCACTTAACATTCCAAACCTCAGCCTCCTCATCTGTAAAATGGGGATAAGAAGAGTATCTAGTTCACAGTTCCAAATGAGTTACGGTGTTTTTAAAAATAACATGTTTAAAAGGCCCGGAACACAGTAGAATCAAATGTGTGCTGTTGCTTTTTGTTTTCCATTTTGTTTTGTTTATTGCCTAGTACTTTCCAAAGCTCACTATCTAGAAGGAGGGAGAGAGAGAGAGAGAGATGTAAAATTTTAGTTGCCGAATAGGGTGCTGAGTGCTACCAGAAGTATAGGAACACAGGCAGTTGGAGCACAAAGTGGCGGCTCACCCACCCTGCCTGGGGATTAGGGGAGGTGCAGGAGTCAGCGCTTGATTCGCCCACCCTGCTGACCCTTCTTCTTCTTCTTCTTCTTTTTTTTTTTAAAGATTTTTATCATTTATTTTTTGACAGAGAGAGACAGCGAGAGAGGGAACACAAGCAGGGCGAGTGGGAGAGGGAGAAGCAGGCTTCCCACTAAGCAAGGAGCCCGATGCGGGGCTCGATGTGGGGCTCGATCCCAGGACCCTGGGATCATGACCTGAGCCGAAGGCAGACGCTAAACGGCTGAACCACCCAGGCGCCCCTGCTGACCCTCTTTCTTGTGTAAACCACTCCCCAGTTTTCCATTCTCAACCAATGGAGCTGTACCAATGCCCCACCCTCAGGATGTGCACAAGACCCAGGTGTGGCCTTTCAGGGACTCAATGATTGGCTCAAGGATAGGCACATGACCCAGTGCAACCAATGAGAGTCAGCCCTGGTGCTCACTAGGGTGTACTAGAATAGAGACTCATTTTCCACCACGGTGTTGATCTGGTTGGATGTAAGTGTGGAGCTGCCAGAGGCCAACACATGGAGAGGGAGAGCATGAAGAAATCTGAACTCAGAGATGGAGGAGGACAGACTCCCAACATGGTCGCTTGGATACTGGGGATTTCAGTCAGGTGAGCTGAAAAAAAAAATCCCTTTTCTGACTAAGCCAGCTTAAATTGGGTTCTCATTTACATCAAGGTTGGCAATGACAGAGGAATCCTCAGGTCCGAAGCTTAGTAACTAGGGGGATAAGGAAAGACTTTCCAGCAGAGAGAAAAGCATGTGGGAAAGTCCAGAGGAAAGGTAGCAGTCAGCCTCTTTTATAGCGTTAACTAAAGCAAGACCTGTGGGCTGACACCCATCCATCACCTGAACAAACCTACCTTCTCAACTGGAAGACTGAGTTCCAGATTCTGGGGAAGAGCAGGGCGTTCTCACCTGGATAATCATTAGCCAGGTGATGTCAGAATTGATAGGAGCATGCAAATAAGTTGACGGTCATGTCAGAGACTCAGCCTTCCTGGGTGCAGGTTGGAGACCCTGTCTTCCCCTGTCATCAAGTTCACAGTTAACATTACTCAGGACCTTCACAATCTGCAAGATGTCCTCACAGGCATGCTCTCCATTGCTAAGTGTGGGCCTTAACTGGCATCTGCGTTTTACTCTGGGGCCTCCATGTCCCTCACAGGTCCCAGCTGTCACCCAGTATCTTTGGTTTCTGAAGCCTCCTTTGCCCTAGAAGTCCCACCTTTCATGCCCCCATGTTTTTGCTCAATGCCACTTTTCCACACTGAATCAACCAGTGAACTTTCACTGGGTGCCCAAATTGAAACACACCATATAACAGCTTGTGCTGAGCAAGGCAAACGGGTCAGCTGTGTATGTCTGGCTTGGAGCTGGTGGGGGTGGTAGCAGAGGAAGGGGGGGAGGTGAGATTGAAAAACTGGACTTTGCTACTTGGAGGCTTTTTTTTTTTAAACTTTTTACTGGAGCACAAAGTGGCGGCTTCACAGGAGATTCACAGGAGGTTACAAATAGTACAGAGAAGTCTCTAGCACCCTTTGCCCAGTTTTCCCCCGGGTTTCATCTTAACTATAGTGCAATCTCAAAACCAAGAAGTTGACACCAGTGCCCTGTGTGTGTGCGCGCTTCTGTGCCATTTTATCACAGGTGTAGATCAGCATAACCACCGCTGCAATCAAGATACAGAACTGCTCCAGCACCTTTCTCCGTTTACAGCAGTAATTGTGAATTTGTCTGGTTTGCTTTTCAGGTTTTTCCATTGTTGCTTCACATTTTTTTGCAAGTCTTTTGTTTGGAGCATACACATTAGGATTTTTTTAATCTCTTCCTGCTGGATAGACCCTTTTATCACTATATAATATCCCTGTCTGTCCAAAGTAATGCTTTGCTCTGAAGTCTACTTAATTTGAAATTAATATAGCCACTCCTGCTTTCTTTGATCAGAGTTTGCATGATATATCTTTCTCCATCCTTTTACTTTCAGCCTACCTATATTCTTATATTTGAAGTGAGGTTTTCTTTTTTCTTTTTTTTTTTCACATTTTAAACTTTTTATTTGCATATTTAAAAATTGTGCATTCCAGTAATTAAAATCATACAAAGAAAAAAATGGCACTCTGATTAAACTGCATTGTACAGCCTGCCAGTTACCTTGGACCAACTTAGTTTTTACTGGTCATCCCACCCAGCTTCTTCCTTCACCAGCCTACAAGTTATTTTCCTTCCCTGCCAGCCAGACAGGCAGATGGAAAGGAGGCTTGGTGTTCCTGGTCAGTAGTTCAGATTCTTTGATGTGAAAAGGGGCAGCACAGTCATGTAAACTTGATCCAACCTCTTTGCATCTTACAAAGTTAAACAGCTAAAAGAAGTAAAATAAGAAGGCAATGCTTGTGGAATGTACAGTGCATACTGGCAGCGCGCGCCTCACTACGATTCGCCTGCTTGCTTCTCCTGTTCAATCATTTCTTTTGAAGGCAGTGGATTTTTCTCTTGTGTTTCTGTCTTCTTCAATTTCGACTTATCGAATTTCTCAATCTCAGCCATATCAGGTTTGTCAGACATGGTTGCAGAGGAAGCGGAGTGAGGTGCGTGTGCAAGTGAAGTCCGGCCCGCTCAGTGGCCGCCGCCGAATGCCTGAAGTGAGGTTTTCTAAACAGCTTATAGTTGGGTCCTGTTTTTATAATCTGCTCTGATCATCTCTTTTAATTGGCATATTTAGACCATTTACATTTAATGTAATTATTAATATGTTTGAGCTTAAGTGTGTCATTTTCATTTTAATTCTGTTCGATTTTTTTCTTTTTCTATTTTCCTGCCTTCCTTTGGGTTATGTGAACATCTTTTTACAATTCCATTTTGGTGTATCTCTAGTGTTTCTGAGTGTTTCTCTTTACATAGCTTTTTCAGTGGTTGCTCTAGGTATTACATTATATACACGTAACATCACAGTCTACTGGTGGTGTCATTTTACCAAGTGTAGAAAACTTCCCTCCCTTTAAGTCCCTTTACCCTCCTCCCGCTTATCATGTAATTGTTTTAACTATTTCCTCTACATACATTTATAGAACCACATCAGACAGTGTTAAAATTTTTGCTTCAGCTATTGAATTTGGAAAATTAGAGAGAAGGAAAATGTATCATATTTATCCATTTTTAAAATTTGTTCCATTGGTCTTTCCTCTTTCCTGATGTTCCAAAATTCCTTCTTTTATTATTTCTTTTCTTTAGAGGATTTCCTTTAGCAATACATTTAGTATAAGTCTGGTGGCAACAAATTCTATTAGTTTTCCTTCATCTGAAAATGTCTTGATTTCCCTTTCATTCCTGAAGGATATTTTCAGTATAGGATTCTGGGTTAACAGTTCTTTAAGCGCTTGAAAACTGTAATGCCACTTCGTTCTGGCTCCATGATTTCTGACGAGATATCTACTCTCATTCAAATTGTTTTCTTCTATGGGGTACCTGGTTGGCTCAGTTGGAAGAGCGTGCGGCTCTTGATCTCAGGATCATGAGTTTGAGCCCATGTTGGGTGTGGAGATTACTAAAAATAAACTTCAAATTGTTTTCTTCCTATAGATCATTCTAACATCTCTGCCATCTTGGTGTTGGGCACTGTCTTTCCTCATTCAGGTTGTAATTTTCCTGGTTCTTGTTATGATGAGTGGTTGTCAGTAAAAACCCCACACATCTTTTTATTTAAATTCATTTAGCCACCATATAAAAACCCATATATTTTGAATATTGTGAGACTCTAGATCTTATTTAATTAAATCTTCCATTTTATAGCTGGCTCCCCTTCTACCACGCTGGCAGGAGAAGGGAGGCACCACCTCATTACTGCCGGGGGGGGGGGTAGATGGGTAGGTTCCCCCCTTGGCCTTTGTTGTCCCCCGAAGGGAGAAAATTATAGGGGGGAGCAGGGGTTCCCCCCCCCCCCCCCCCCCCCAGGCTTCCACTGACCCCACCCTGGCTAGGAGGGGCCGCTCTTCAGGGAGCTCCACTGAAACCATGGCAAAGGCGGAGGCAGGGGGAGAGTTCTTTGGCAGGAGTTAAGCAGTTATCATCGAAACTTTTCTATCTTGCTAGGCTCCCCCTTTCTGGGTCCTCTGGCTACTGGGAGCAGGCTTTTGTTGGGAACTCACCACGATGTCATTCCTTGTGTCCTGAGGTCCCTAGGGGGCCTGACTTCTTCTCTCTACCTTCTCAGCTTTCTTATGTTTGTATTAAAAATAATGTCCATGGCTTTTAGTCGTTCTTAGCAGGAGAACAGGGAAAAATACTTCTCCTCCACCCTTCCATAAGTGGAAGTTACTTGGAGCGTTTTTTTTTTTTTTTTAAAGATTTTATTTATTTATTTGACAGAGACAGAGACAGCGAGAGCAGGAACACAAGCAGGGGGAGTGGGAGAGGGAGAAGCAGGCTTCCTGCCGAGCCGGGAGCCCGATGTGGGGCTCGATCCCGGACCCCGGGATCATGACCTGAGCCGAAGGCAGTCGCCCAACCAACTGAGCCACCCAGGCGCCCCAACTTGGAGCGTTTTAAAATACGTTTCAGGGCGCCTGGGTGGCTCAGTTGGTTAAGCGACTGCCTTCAGCTCAGGTCATGATCCTGGAGTCCCAGGATCGAGTCCCGCATCGGGCTCCCTGCTCGGCGGGGAGTCTGCTTCTCCCTCTGACCCTCCTCCCTCTCATGCTCTCTCTCTCTCTCTCATTCTCTCTCTCTCAAATAAATAAATAAAAAATCTTAAAAAAAAAAATACGTTTCAGATGCCAAAGTGGAACAAAAGTTAAACAAAGCCAGAGTACCTGGGGGCAAATATTTTGACATCTTAGATGACACTGAAGGTAGTGGGGTGACATGGTGAAAGAGCATGAGCATGGGGCTGGAATGGCCTCAAAGGGAATACTAATTCGAACTTAGGCAAGCTGCTTTGGCTGTCAGAGGCTCAGTTTTCCTTCGGGAAAATAAAAAGCAAGTTCCTTCTTATGCAGGGGTGTCATGAGGAGTAAGTGAGATAAAGTAGGTCAAGTGCCTGGCATTGAGAATACATGCCATAAATAATTTCTTTACTTTTCTCCAACGGTTCCAACCTCATATCCTAATATCTCCTAAGTGAGTCGTCAGCTGTGGTTCAAACTGTTTGTAATTTTCCTGCAGCTGCTGCCAAGCTCCATGATGTTGGACCAAGATGCTTTCCTGAGCTGGGACTCAGTTTCCCCAACTTTATTTATTTTTTTAAATTTATTTATTTGACACAGAGAGAGACTGCGGGAGAAGGGACACAAGCAGGGAGAGTGGGAAAGGGAGAAACAGGCTTCCCGCAAAGCAGGGAGCCTGATGTGGGGCTCGATCCCAGGACTCTGGGATCATGACCCGAGCTGAAGGCAGATGCCTAATGACTGAGCCACCTGGGCACCCCCAATTTCCCCAAGTTTAAAAAGAGAGGATTCGTCTAGATCCCCTGTTACCCCATGGATGAATCACAGCAGTTTCTGGGAGCTTGTTCAAAATGCAGCATCCCAGGCCCCACCCCAGACCTCCTGGATGAGAACCTGCATTTGAACAAGACCCCCATCCATGTTTGGCACATTGAAGTTTAAGAAGCAGGGCTCTGGGTGACCTCCAAGGCTGCTCCCAGCTCTGACCTTATCTGTATTAGGCTCTCCCATCTCCACACCCCTGCTGGAAATGCTCTGACTTTTCCATCTGGCCACGGAGTGCTGACCATCATTGAAGGCGTAGCACCATCCCTCCCCACGCCTAAAGCTTTCTCTGACCACCCCAAACCTGAAGTCATCCTCAACACGCTTTAAACAGCCACTCTCTGGACTATTCCTTGGATGATTAATTACGTGCTTTGTGATAGTTTGCCTGTTCTTTTCTTGAGCCACTGTGTAAACCTTGTATCATATCTTCTTCTGAAACTTTCTACATCTTCTAGGATCCTGAGGTTGCAGACAGCTCCTGGAAAGCTCTCGGGGGACAGACACCATGACTTAACATGTGCCTTTAGTGCTCACTAGCTGGTTCCCCACACACAAGAGATACTCAAACACACAATCATTTACACTGTGAGCATGTTCTTTTTTTTTTTTTTAAAGATTTTTATTGATTTATTTGACAGAGAGAGACACAGCGAGAGAGGGAACACAAGCAGGGGGAGTGGGAGAGGGAGAAGGAGAAGCAGGCTTCCCGCCGAACAGGGAGCCCGATGCGGGGCTCGATCCCAGGACCCTGGGATCATGACCCGAGCTGAACGCAGACGCTTAACCGACTGAGCCACCCAGGCACCCCGACACTGTGAGCATGTTCTAAGCACGCCTTTCAAGACCCTACTTACGAGAAAATGTTATGATCAATATTTCAAAAGAGCATAAGTAAATCCGTATTTTCTGTTCCCGGAGATAGTAAAAAGGAAACTGCTTTTTCTTTTGCATGACGATACCCAGTGCTGGAGAGATGGTGCTGAAACACAGGTCTTTCACAAAACACAATGGCAACATGCAGCATATATGACACAAACAGAGGTTTCCAGAAGGCCCACTCCTGGGACTTTGCACTTCATCTTAAGCAAAAAGAAGGGTTCATTTGTATGAAGAGTCATGATACATAACTGCGAAAATGTGGACATAATCTAAACGCCAAACAATTAACTAGGGCACATCCATTTGATGGATGACCATGGAGCCATTTGAAATAATTAAGACGGCTGTATTCAAACATAGAAAAAATGCGTATTCAATATTAGGTAAGAAAATAAAAACACAAAATAACATATGCTCCTGATTATAACTAATATACGTAAACAAGAACTTTTTGAAAAGGAACAAAAAACTAGAAATCACTCTTAAAATGGTAAAATTGGGTTTAATTTCCCGTACTCATTTTTCCCCCAATTTTTCATTTTGCCAACTTTTCATTGGATTACAAAGAAAACTTTTAAGTGACACTAAAAGTAGATTTGGAGATCACCCTGGGACGATGCACTTAGGAAGAGATCTAAGCCCATTTTCTTATTAGGTTCCCCCATAATGCTGTTACGTGGGACCTGACAGTTATATGACATTTGAATTAATAACTAAGGTCTTGGCGCCAAGAAGTTCTCGGCAGCAAAGGAGGCCCCAAGGCTGGAAAGCACCATCTTGAACGAGAAGACATCCATTTATAATCTGTAGCTGCAAGCTGTCATTCATTCATCCCCAACCCCCACTAAAATAAGGCTTTATTTGCAGATTACCAGTGGGATGGAGGACATTAAAGAGTGTGTTTAGCCCACATACCAACCCTATCTTTAGCACTTTGCACATAGGGAGCCCCAGTTCACCTCCCTCCTGTGGTTGTAGGAGCAGTGAGGGGGGCCCAGTCACCCTCACTGGTGACCCATGGGTCCCCTGATCTGCATTGACCCCCGCCTTCCATGACCCTTGACCAGTTCCTGAGCCTCCTCCATCTACCAAATGGGGATACTGCTACTTTCCTCAGAGGGAGAAATTAAATCCCATGGTCATGTTGAACATTCCTCAAACATGGGAATGATTCATACATGTTCTCATCTCAGATCTCAGTTATATCCTACCGGTGTTTTAAGGTAAAAATGACAGGGGTGCCTGGATGGCTTAGTCATTAAGCATCTGCCTTTGGCTCAGGTCATGATCCCAGGGTCCTGGGATCGAGCCCCGCATCAGGCTCCCTGCTCCGTGGGAAGCCTGCTTCTTCCTCTCCCACTCCCCCTGCTTGTGTTCCCTCTCTCTCTCTGTCTCTCTCTGTCAAATAAAATCTTTAAAAAAATTTACAGGGGCGCCTGGGTGGCTCAGTTGGTTAAGCGACTGCCTTCAGCTCAGGTCATGATCCTGGAGTCCCGGGATCGAGTCCCGCATCGGGCTCCCTGCTCGGCGGGGAGTCTGCTTCTCCCTCTGACCCTCTTCCCTCTCGGGCTCTCTGTCTCTCATTCTCTCTTTCTCAAATAAATAAAATAAAAAAAAATTTACAAAAATTTTAATCAATACCACTCATTGCTAGAATGAGAATGGACACTCTTGTACATTCCTAGTGGGAGTCTCTATTGATACAACCTTTGGAGAAGGCAATTTGGAAATACAATGTGTAACTGAAGCTTTACAAATGTGCATATAGCATGTGGGAGGGGGGCGCCTGGCTGGCTCAGTTCGTTGAGTGTCAGACTCTTGATCTCAGCTCAGGTCAGGATCTCAGGATCGTGAGTTCAAGTCCCGTGTTGGGCTCCACACTGGGCATGGAGCCTACTTAAAAAAAAATGTGCATACCATTTGACCCAGCAAATCCACTTCTGGGAATCTGTCAAAAGAAAATTAAGTAGAAGAGAAAATGTGTGTGTGCAGGGCTGCTCAACGCTTATAAATAATATAAGCAGAAAATTGGAAACAGCCTAAGTGTCCAACAGTAGGAGACTGTTTAAATTTTGGCACACACACACCTGCAGTGGACTCTTACGTAGTTAATCACGTGAAGGAATGGTCATGGACGACTGAGCTATTTTAAGCCGGAATATTTACCATGTGATTGTGTTTTGAGAGGAAAGAATCTGTCTGTATATCTAAAATGTAGAGATACATGGACCATATATATGATATCCAGTCTGAGAGAGTATCATTCATGGACCTTTCTTGACCGGGTACTTCCTGGGTATCCACGCTGTGGCAGGTGCCTGCAGTGAATTAACACGGCTCCTGCCCAGTGGGGAAGAGATAGCTATGTACACAGAGTGCCATGGAAAAGGGATCAATGGAAAGGTCCAGAAGATGAGCGGATGAAGGAGGAGGACACTGTGCTCCAGGAGCTCCAGCTGGGGAGGACCCGCGTGTCCCAGAGGGTGTGATGGGGTTGTGGAGCCCCCAGAGGGTGGTAGCATGCAAGACAGTCCCAAGGGAGGATGCCCGCGGGGATGGCAGTAGCAAGAATAGTAAGAAGCCATGTGGGGACTCCCAGTGATGCCAGGCGCCGCACAAAACACTGGCTACGAACTCATTTAAACCTCACCAGGATCCTCGAGGTGTGTAGACACCCAACTGACCGCTAAAGAAAGTGAAGAAAGGAGTTTAAGAAACTTGTCCAAGGCCACCCAGCTGGAAAGGGAGAGAGCTGGGATTCAGTTTTTTTTTTTTTTTTTAGTGACTGGAAACCACACAAAGTAATTTGTGTTCTGTGAGTCAGAAGTCCAGTATGTGTCCCGTCAGACTAAAATCAAGGTGTGGCCCGTTGTGTGCCTTTCTGGAGACTCTGGAGGAGAATCTGCTGCCTCCTCATTCAGGGTGTCAGCAGAATTCAGCGCCTGTTATCACACTGAGGTCCCCCTTTTCATGCTGGCAGTAAAATGAGAGCAGATCCCAGCCTCTAGAAGCCACTGCGCTCCTTGGCTTACAGCCCCCTGCCTCGATCTTCAAAGTCAGCAGTGGAGTCCTTCTCATGGCTTCTCTCTCTGACTTACCTTTTTACCTTTTCCAAACATCCTCCACTTTTTTAAAAATTATTTTTTTAATTGCGGTAACATATACATGGCATAAAATTTACCATCTTTTTTTTTTTTAAGAGAGAGAGAGGGCACCTGGGTGGCTTAGTCTGCCTTCGGC
Organism: Neomonachus schauinslandi; assembly: GCF_002201575.2. NCBI lineage: Eukaryota > Metazoa > Chordata > Mammalia > Carnivora > Phocidae > Neomonachus > Neomonachus schauinslandi. The sequence continues at coordinate 6,926,149 of NC_058409.1, read as the reverse complement.
TCTGGTCGTGATCCCAGGGTCCTGGGATCGAGCCCCGCATCGGGCTCCCTGCTCAGCCGGAAGCCTGCTTCTCCCGTGCCTGCTGCTCCCCCTGCTTGTGCTCTCGCTCTTTCTGTCAAATAAATAAAAAATCTTAAAAAAAAAAACAGCGCACACGTGTGTGTGAGCATGTGAGGGGAGGAGAGGGAGAGGGGCAAGAGAGAGAGGGAGAGAGAGAATCCAAAGCAGGCTCCATGCCCAGCGTGAAGGCTGACATGGGGCTCAATCTCACAACCCTGAGATCATGACCCAAGCCGAAACCAAGTCAGACGCTCAACCGACTGAGCCCCCCAGGGGTCCCAGAATTTCCTTCCTTTTTAAGGCTGACTCCATGCCCTTGTGTGGATAGACCGCATTTTGTTGATCCATTCATCCATTGATTGGACACTTGGGTTGCTTGCACATTTGGGCTACTGTGAGTAACACTGTGAAGAACACGGGTGTACAAATATTTCTTCCAGACCTTCCTTTTTTTCACCCTTTTGGATATGGACCCAGAAATGGAGTAGCTGGATCACATGGTAATTCATACCACGTTCCATAGTAGCTACACCATTTTACATTTGGAAGCCAGGCAATCTTAACCCACAGCCTGCACCCTTAATCCTGTGCTGTCTGACCCAGGGTGTTCTGGGTTCAAGGACCCGGGGATCAAGCCTCAGAGGCAGAATGAGCACCTGTGTTTGGAGAGCAGGGAGGAGGCCATCCTGGCTGGTGTGGAAGCCCCAGAGGTGCACTAGGCTGACATTTAGACTTGAGGTTGAAGAAACAGGAAGCCACTGAAGGCTTTGAGAAAAGGAGGGAGGGTGAAGACAGGGCTTCACTGGAAGGTTCTGGTGGTGGCATGTGGCCTGGCTTGGATTGAGAGGGTCCAAAGCTGGCATGAAACACACCCCGAAGCTCATGGTTCCCTGCGAGGAGCTGGATTATTTCCTCTTTATGCATTCATTCGTTCATCCAACAACCCACTGATGCAAAATCCAACGCCACATCCTGGGGCTGCTGGGGCTGGGGCTACAGACAGGAACCGACCTGGGCCTCACAGCCCAGCAGGAAGACAGACACAGCAGCCCACTGCCCCCAGCAACATATGAAGAAGATGCTTTGGGAATTCAGGTGTGTGGCCCGGCACAGACCATCAGTATTTGTAACTGACATGTAAGGAAGGAAAAACACCACAGCCCAGGGCACTGGTCACCTCGCAGTCAGAATCCCAGCTCCCCCCAGAGCACAGGTCACTCTCGCCCACAAGTGTATCACGCTGGCTGTAAATTCAAATTAAGACAGAATTTTCAGAGCTTGGCTTATATCTTCAGGAACAAAGCCGAGCCGAGGAACTGAGGCCCATTTGTGTTTTCTGCCGAGGTTTCCTAATTTTTAGAGTTATTTCCCCCCTAGAGTCCAATGAAAATAAAATCACTCACTTTGAAGCAAAAGCTTCCACCACGCAGAAGAAAGTTGCTGCCTGTTCTAATGGACACCCAGAGCCACGTGCTACCCAGCTTCTTGGAGGCAGCTGAGCTGCAGATGTGGTGCAGGGCTGGCCGGGCTCAGCTCCCAGCCAGCCCTCTTGGGGACATCTGCTACAGGGGACGTTTCCTCTAGAAGCCACACTGCCCTGGGCCTCTTCTGCTCCTCTCCATGCCCCATCTGCAGCAGCGCCCCCCCCCCCCCCAAGCCCAGCCTCCATGCCCACGCAGGCTCCTTCTGCTGTCTGCCCACCTTAGTGGGGACGGGACCAGGACCCAGCAAACACCTGCTGTGAGCTTGTCCTTGGCCAGCAGTCTGCCCAGCAGCCACACGGGTCCAGGACTGGTGTGGAGGTTTCTGGGGGGGTGGGGGAGGGGGTGTAACCAGCCTCAGCAGGGAAGGGGCGGCAAGGAAGGGGAATGCCAGACCCGCAAATCTCCTATGGCCCTCAACGCCTGGACTCCTTCCTCCTCTTGGCCATTCAGCTCCACCAGCCTCTGCTGGTTCTCAGCCTGCCTCTCCCTTCATCAAAGAACCAGAAGCAATGGGTGGAGGGCAGCTCTCAGCCTCCTGACACTCTCCTGTCCTTCCCCACCTCGTCCTGCCTCTTCGGGACCCCCACACCATACTCTGGTCTGGCTCCACTGCTCAGCTGTCAGGTACACTCACTGCTCCTTCCTCTTGAGCACCTCCCAGCACCCCGTGCCCCTTCCAGGTGCTGCCCACTCCGCCTAATCTCTTCCTTTCCTCCCCACCTCCCACCCGTTCCTCAGTTAGCTCTCCCAGAAACAACACGCACCAGGTTTTATGTCCAAATCCAGTTTGAGCATTCGCTGTCACCTGCCCCTGGCTCACCCAGGGCCTCCATTCCATGGCTGGCCTTCCTCCCCACTCTGCTCCATCTGCTGCCTCCTCTGTGGGCCCCTTTTCAGCACCCTTCTGGTAACCAGGGTCCCCTTCCTCTTGTGGGTTCTTCAGGATCTCACTTCCTCGCTGGCTTCGGTCGCTGTCCATCCTGAGCCTCAGAACCAAATTCCCAGCCGCACCCTGGGCACCTCCACCATGAAGTCTCCCCCTGGCCGATCCCCACTCTACCCAACCTGCTCCTCATGGGTCCTCAGCAACCCCAGAGACCTCCCGTGCCCTCCCCGCCCTCCCCTCCCATAGCTAATGAAACCCAAGCCCCAAGCAATGCCGCTCCTGAACACCTGTATTCAAGAATCATTTACTCCCTACTCCCCTCACCCCAGACTGCTGAGCAGGCTGCTAACGCACCCCAGCCCCTGCCTGAGGTCAGGCCCCTCAAATCCATCCTCATCCAACTCAAATGCCCACATGCTCAGTGCACGCCTGGGCCGAAAACTCCCCATTAACTTCCTGGCTCTTAGGATAAGTTCAGACTCCTGACCATGTTGTAGCAGGACGAAATGATCTAAATGTCCATGGACCCTCTTTCCAGGCTTGTGCTTGGCCTTCCTGCCCTTCTCCCGCTAACCCCTGGGCCCCCCTCCTCCCCACCACACTCACGGACAAACTCTACTTTTTAACCATCCTGAACCAACTCTCAGTTTCTGGAACGCTCACGTGCTCTCTCACTGTCCACGTGCTGTCTTCTCGGCCTGGGGAAGACTTTCATCTATCTTCCCAATTCCTACTTACCCTCAGCTTAGGTGCCACGTCCCTTTGGCAGCATCCCGACTCCTCTGGCCCAGATGGGGTGTCCCTCCCAACCACTCCCCCAGACTCTCCAGATACTCCACGAGGGCAGGGACTGTGCCCACCTGGCCCACCAGGTCTCCCTGCATATCACGCTTGTCCGGATGCTAAATAATCGCAGTTACATACAAGAATGCGGATGTGTGATGTGCCGTGTGCCGGCAGTAACTGGCACGGGGGGGCCTCCCTGAATACAAAGCTAAACCGTCCCGGGCTGTGTGCATGGAAAGTGTCTGTTATCATGGACAGAGGAGCCTCTGGGCAGGGCTCCAGTGGGCGTGCACCCTCGTCAAAGCTCAGGATGGAAGGAGGCCGTGATGGGCTGTGGCTGGACCCTGGGCCAGGACCCAGCTGGGACCGAGACTCTAGTGGGTGGAGAACCTCAGCAACCGTACCCTGCCCCCAACTATCCATCCATCCCCACAGCCAAGAAGCAGCCGAAGCGTCCAGCATGCATGGCTAGATGTAGCCGCCATATATGCCTTAGTCCAGTATCATATCCCCAGTAGTTAGAATGGTCCCTGGCAAATGGGTGCTTAATAGAGAGTTGTTGTAGGGGTGCATGAACGGATAAAAGCAATCCTGTGGCCCTGACGGGTGGGAGAGGAGTGCATAGTTCCAACAACCCAACATCAAAGACACAACAGGAAGGGTCAGAATGCTCCCCAAGGCCCGTCTAGACAAAGAGGACAAAGAGCCCCACGTGGCCACCACCAAGCAGCATGAAGGAAGGACACTGCTGAGCGGTTCACCTCAACTAAAAGGAGAGTGTGTTCAGTGCAGCACCCATGCTACCGACAAGGCCCCGACTCACTCTCTCCTGATTCAGACTTTCAGCAAGGGCAGCCCCCATGCTGGGACAGCATGCTGCAGTCTGCAGACCTTTTTCAGCTCCTTTATCATCTTCGCCCCCCCCCATCCCCCACAGTCACTATGTAGATGAGGAAACTGGGAGTTCCAGGGCAGAATGGGTCAGAACAAAGCCCAGGCCTCACACTGGGTGGGTGGATGGATGGATAGATGGATGAGTGGATGATGGATGGATGGATGCATGCATGCACGCATGGATAGAGGGATGGATGGACATATGGGTGAATGGATG
>NC_058409.1:6875255-6921812 GCF_002201575.2 Neomonachus schauinslandi | reverse complement strand
GGATGGACATATGGGTGAATGGATGGACAGATAGACGGATGGATGGACAGATGGATGAGTGGATGGATGCAGACATGGATTCATGGACAGCTGGATGGATGTCAGATGTTCAGATGGATCACTGGAAGTCAGATGGACAGATGGATGGTCAGAAGGAAGAGAGAGAGGGAAAGGGAGGGAATGAATGTGTGATCAACAAGGTTGGACAGTCCCCGACTTTGCTGGAGAGCAGAAGACTCAGTGGAGGTAGCTGGTCACTGGTTCCCCAATTGCAAAGCTGACAGATCTCTCATTACTCATAGGCCTCTTCCAAACCCCCCAGCACCTCCCTAAGAGCTGGCACCCCTGACTCCTCCATACTCTCCCTCATCACTGAAGAGTTGATATCTGATATACTAAGGACAAAGGACAAAATCTGGGTCATTTTGGACCATAGCTCAAAGCCCTGTTGATGTACTTGGGAAGAAGGCATCTGTGACAGACACACTTCTAAATGTGACAAAGCAGCATGAACCAGTTTGTCTCCATGATTAATGAGAACAGACAGAATGGGAACACGTGGATTTGGGAATTAAGTGGACCAGGATTCAAAGCTCAGCTCAGCCCCATACTCAGCTATGTGACCTTGAGCAAGTCCCTTATGCTCTCTGAGATTCAGGGTTTCCATCTGCAAAAGGGGATGATGATACCTACTGCATACCATGTTTGTGAGAAGTAAATAAGATGATACTGTGTGCACAGGGCTAGCACGGAACCCGGTTTATGGCAGACAGTCAATAAACGTTAGCTCCATGTCATGCTATCTAACTGAACAGGCAGTATTATGAAATGACTTGACAGGAATGAAGTGTTAAGATTCAATTTACTCCACCCAACTATTCAAGACCAAAATCTAAGAATGAGGAAGTTTAAATGTCCGTCAATGGAACAGATGTACAAAGTGTGGGATGTACCTACAATGGAATATTATTGTCATGAAAAATGTTTCATATTCAAATGTGCTAAGTAAAAAAAAAACAAAAACTGGACACAAAAGGCCACATATTGTAAGATTTGGTTGATATGAAATACCTAGACTAGGCAAATTCATAGGGACCCAAAGTAGATTGGAGGTCACCAGGGGCTGGAGGGTGGGAGAAAAGGGTTACAAAGTTTCTATTTTGGCTGCGGAAAAAGTTTTGGGAGTGGAGTAGACGTTGGAAACAGTTGCACAACATTGTAAATATAATTGATGCCACTGAATGGTACACTTAAAAATTGGTTACGACAGAAAATAGACTTTACCACAATAAAAGAATTTTTTTAAAAATGGGAGGTCTGAGCAAAGTAACAATTCTCCTAGTCAGCCTAAAAAGGGAGAGCACTACACGACTTTGTGTTGTATAAACATTAAAAACATTTAAAGTTAACTAGATGAAGGTGTCTTTTTGCCCTTTGAGACCTGCAATGTGTTTTCGGTTTATGAAATGAAATTTGGAAACATGACCTGGATGTTTTGCTTTCTGTAATTTGGGGGCAGGAGAGAGGAGAACGAGAAACACAAACCAGGCAAGTGACTTCTTCTGGAAGACAACCAACCATGGAACAGGATTTTTCCCCTCTCAAATTAAGCCCCATGGATTCAGCCCACATGAATTCCAGTCAGAACCTATTTTAATGGGGACAACAGTCTGGTCCCCTGGGACCGGGAAAGGCCTCCCCACCTGCCCCATGCAGCCAGGAGATGGTCTGCACACGGCACAGACCCTAACCCGAGCTGTTCAGTGAGGGACACCAGGGACACCCACAGCCACCCTTAGCCCACGAGCTGTGTCCACATGTCTTTTGAGAGAGAATGCACCCAAGGGTAGGCGATGAGCTTATATGTGAGGGCAAGGGGGCAGTGCTGGAGGGCAGGATGGGGGCGGGGGCTGCCTGTCATCATCAGGCAGTCTGCCGACATGTGCCAACACCACAAATCATCATCGAGGCAGGCACCAAGCACTCATCACGGGCACTGCCCAGGGATCAGAGGAAGCTTAGAGACACTGCTCATCACTTCCGCCAAAGGGCATGCTTTCTCTTATTTGCAGCTCCCCCCCGCCACTGTCTGGGAAGGGAAGGTCCGTCTTGAACCCTTAGACACCGAGCATGGGTGTCACGGTATAGCTCTGGCACAGAGACAGTTCTAGTAAGGGGCTGTGCACCCCTTGCCCTATAGTCTCTGTCTCCAGCACAGCCTCCAATCCGGGCGCAGAAGTGAACTTGAAAAAACTCCATGATGTGGACACGTTCCAAGTGATCCATGTGGCCCCAGACCTCAAGATGTGTCACTGGAAGGGGCCGGGCAAGAGCAGCTCCAAAGCCCTGTTCCTGCTTAACCACGGACATTAATGTGCATCCTCTGTGTCCATGGAAGCACTCGGGTGGGTGCTTTGTATCATTTTCTTTCATTCACTGCCATGCTTTATCGGCACGTGTGATTATTTCCATCACCAAACCAGCAGCGCGTGTGAAATCCGAACCAACGTACCCAGAAAAAAAAACGAAATGAGATCTTGAACGACGAACAACGGGCAGGAAACTCTTCTCAATGTGGTCAACACACATTCCAGATCCTGACGTCCCTGAGACGGGGCCACAACACGACACGGGGCTCCTTCTGAGGGGGGGACAAGTTCTGGTACAGGGACCATGAACACGGCTTTCGCTGAACTGTCTTAGTGACGTCCTGAGAACTTCGAGGTCCTGGCTAGGGCAGCTCATTTAAGACCTCTAAGAAGGACCTCTAAAATGCAAACACCCATGGGAATGAGCATCAGTAGGGCACTCTATCAGCCAGGATTTTTTATCTCCCAAGGTCAGAACTGGGTCGCATTAACTTAAAAGGCAAAGAGAATGCATTGTCTCCCTTGACTGACAAATCCAGGCAGATTCGAGTACCGCTAGATCCAGGTGCTCCGATGACATCACCATCACCATCAGGACTCTCCTTCCCCACCTCTCAGCTCTGGTTTCTCTGTGTCAGATTCATTCGCAGCAGAACGGAGGAGGGCCAGCCATACTCTGGGCCCCAGCTGCTCTGGGATTACATTATACCAGCTTTGTAGCCTTAGTGGAAAGAGACCCTCTCTATTTTAAAAGTCCCAAGAAGGTACGCCTGGGTGGCTCAGTGGGTTAAGCATCTGCCTTCGGCTCAGGTCATGATCCCAGAGTCCTGGGATTGAGTCCCGCAGGCTCCCTGCTCAGCGGGGAGCCTGCTTCTCCCTCTGCCTCTGCCCCTCCCCCATGCTTGTGCTCTCTCCCTCTCTCTCTCAAATAAATAAATATTAAAAAAAAAAAAAGTCCCAAGAAAAGTCTGGTATCTGCCTCTTTGGGGGCAGACCGGTTCTTGTGCTTATCACTAGATTCTAGTGGGGTCAGCCCACCCTAAGCCATAGCCTTGGAACAGGGAAAAGGGGTGCTGTCACCAAAGGACGGGGGACAGACGCAGTGTTGTCCAGCACAGGCAGACATTCTGCTCATGGCCGGGCCCTGACCTGACCAGCTCCTGGCCCTTGCCAGCCTCCTCTTCTCTGCCAGATGGGGCCAGCTGACCACCCCCTGCTGATTCTTCCGCAGCTCTGGCCCAGCTTCTAGACCCGCCCGGCCTAAGGCAGGCAGGCCATGCTGGCTCTTGCCCCGATGTCTACGCTGAGGGCTCTCCAACACCATAAAACAGGATTTTCTTTTTTCATAGAGTTCCCTGTCTAGAGTCTTACATGCCAAGTAGGACTGATTCACTCTGACTGATTCACTCAGTGACTGATTGACTCACTGACTGATTCACTCACTCATTTCCCAGCTGTTCGTGAGCCCCATGCTCAGCTTCCGTACGTGCTCCTGTTCAATCCACATAGTTCTTTAAGGTAAGTGCTCCTCTCCCTGTTGCAAAGACAAAGAGATTCAGGCACCAAGAGGTTGAATGACGTGGCTAAGCTCACACGGCGAGTGAGGACAGGCTACAACAGTGGTGCAAACCCCAAGACCCTGAGGCTTTGCCTAATAAAACCCGTGCAAAGGGGAACAAGATGATGGGTCCAGAACTCACAAGAAAAGCTTCGCTGATATAGAAGAAGACCCCACAGTACACGTGGGGCAAAAGCCCAAATGCGTGAAAAGCTGAAGATGGTAACAGCCTGAGGTAACAGACAGACACAGCCTGGACAGGCTGAAAGAAGCTGAGGGTCCAGGGAGTTCTGGGGAGGAAGAATGCAGAGAGGGCTGGAGTAATCAGAGGTGGCTTCCTTGAGGAGGTGAGTGTGGGAGGACCTTGAAAGTGGAAAGCCCCTGTGGGATGCTTCTGGGCCTGCGTGGCTGTTAGGATGTGGGCCTGGAGCAGGCAGGGGCTGTCACCACTGCTCCCAGAGGAAGACCCCACCTCCGAATGAAGCCGACATAAGTACACAGAGGGGGGAGGATGCCAAGGAGTGCTGGTGGAGGTGTGGAGCCACTGGGGGGCAGTGAGGGGCCAGCGGGTGAGTGCGCCATGGGGTCCTGCCATGCCTGAGCTTGGGGGCCGGGGATACGGAGGCGGAGCAGGCTGGCCTCAAAGGGCTGGAACCCCGAAATAGGGGTTCAGACTCAGAGCTGCTGTTCCCTCAGCCATGTGGCTCTGCTGCCCAGATGTCAGGTCAAAAAATGGCAGTTTGGGGGGGGTTCAGGAATGATTCCATCATGCTGCTCCTTGGCCTCCAATTTATTACACCGAACAATGTGTGAAACTGTTCCTATCTCTACTTATCCTCCAGCTGCTGCCATCGAGAAAGATGGCCTCATTTGCTGAGTCTGCGGGGCGCCGTGGTAGGGGAGACTGCTCGGCCATTCAGAGCCAGGCAGGGGAGAGGGAGGCTAGGCCCAGAAGCTAAGCGCCCCCCAGAGGGCATGTGGTGTAGGAAGGGGTCAAAAAGCCGAACTGGAAAAGGTGGGGTGACATTCCCCAGAGGGGCACCCCAAAGGGGTATGGACAGGCAGGGCCTGGGGATGGGGGATGGCAGGCGAGCTATGCAGGGAGCGGGTGCTCGGCAGCAAAGGCCAGTGGCTCTGGGGCTGGTCTGAGTCCAATCTCATTCAGCCCGAGGTCAGTGAAGGAGCAGGGCAGCATCCACCGCGAGGAGAAAGCTATCTTAATGTTTTCAGGAACACCAATCCCTCACAGCCTCCTGACGGCCAATACCAGGAGGCCTGGCCTTTCCCACTTTTCCATCTGTCTGTCTGGAGAGAAGCAGCTAACCCCCTCGCCTCCCATGCCTGGTCATCTGCCAGCAGTGACAGGCCCCTGGGGCACACACCTCAGCCCCGTGGGAATGGCTCCTACTTGGGGTCTATTTCCAGGAGGCAGCTGGCCCGGATGGTTGCTGGGTCACAATCTCGTTCCAGGCACATCCCTGGGTACACACTGTCCTCGTTACTGTGCCCAGCTGGGGTGGAGGTGCCTGCCCCACCGAGAGCTGGGACAACTGTGTCAGCCTCTGAGGTCTCCCCTGGGACCCGGCTACAAGCTGCTGCTCAGGGCCCCCGCTCGGCCCCCCTCCCCGAGGTAGTGTGGATACAGAGGGCTCCCCACACCTCTTCACTACAAATGGCTAAAGGCGGCTCGGCCCAGCCAAATGCAACCTCTCCTTCCTCGGATAAACAGTCTGAAATGGCAGGTGACAAAAGGAACCGTTTCCGGCATTTCTTGGACATTAAATAGCTATGCACACCTGTGTGTGTGCACGCACATACCAAGGACTTAAGTATAAATGGATCAGAAACACCTAGATACTTTTCTTAAAATACAAGTGAATTTAGGGGCACCTGGGTGGCTCAGGTGGTTAAGCATCTGCCTTCGGCTCAGGTCATGATTCCGGGGTCCTGGGATCGAGCCCTGCATCGGGCTCCCTGCTCAGCGGGGAGTCTGTTTCTCCCTCTCCCTCAGCCCCTCCCTCCCCCGCTCATGCTCTCTCTCTCAAAGAAATAAATCAAATCTTTAAAAAAAAAAATACAAGTAAATTCTAAATTCAAGCGGAAAAGCCGAGCCCACATGTGGAGTCTAGGCAAACACCCAGCTTTCGGCTAAGACATCTGGCTCTCTCTAAGTGCAAAGCAGATCCTGTCTGGCATCCACATCCAATGGTCACTCACCCCAAGTGCGCTAATTTGCAGCTCTGGGCCTTCTTCTATCTCCTGTTCTAGCCCTCGGCTCGCTTGCCTCCTAAGACCCTTGTCCCTTACTAGCAACAAGTCCTGGCTTAAATATTAGCCCTTTAACGAATTCTTTCTCGACTCAGCCCATTCACCATTATTCACTCAGCCCTCATTGATTTAACCTACTCCCTGTGGAGGATTATCTGTTGAGTCTGACTATTGAGTCTCTACTCCTTCCCTGACCATCCCCACCCCCCGCCTTTCTGACAATAATAGCATCATTTCTCCCCCTTCCCTACCCCACCCCAGTTCACGGGTTGGGTGGGACCAAACCCCATCCCCTGCTCCAGCTACAAGAATGGGCACACATCTCTGGCCTGGTGTTCTCCCCCACCCCCCTGCGACTAGACACAGTAATTGGTTCCAAGACCAACAAGCGGCTTGCATTCATTAAATGTGGGTCACTCCTAAGACGTTTGCGAAAATTAATGCAAAAGAGGTGCTCTCAATCCACCTGAGCCTGGAGTCGGTGGCAGCCCATCTTGCCACCACTTAGAGAGGGCATATTAGTCATCTTCGGCCGCATGACAACACGACCCAAAACATAATGTCCTAAAACATCAATGAATTGCTTCTCATGATTCTGTAGATTGACTGGGCTGTGAGGGGCAGTTTTGTTCCACGTGGTGACAGGTGAGGTCATTCGCGGGGCTGCAATTCAGTGGAGAGCTTGAGGGGCTGGGATGTCTGTGACAGCCTCCCCTCCACGGTCTCTCTCCATGTGGCCTTCTGGGCTTCGGTCAACTAACCTTAAGCTGCTTCCTAGCTGGGTGGCTGGGTTCTATGAAGGGAGTTCCACCAGCACAAGCCCCAGCATACAAGTGGCTTGTCCTACTGTACACGGACCACACTTGCTAATGTCCAATTGCCCAAAGCAATCTGCACAGCCAAGCTCAGAATCAATGTGGGAGGGGGCTATGCACGGCATGAATATCAGTTTCTGTCACTGACCAAGACAGTGGCCAGCACTGTCTCTATGCCGAGACCAGTGTAGACACTGACACAGGCTGAAATCAGACGTGGCTGACTCGGCTAGGTGGTAGTATTCCTGGTTGTCTGCCTCCCCAAGAGAACTACAAATTCCCAATGGATGGGGCCAGACCTTGGGCCTGATTTTTAACTTATTACGCCCAACACAGTGCTAGGCACATAAGGAACGGTCCGTAAAAGCTCATCGATGAACTCACCTTAGAACCCATTGACCACATTGTGGGGAAGTCAAGCGGCCACACGGAAATCCAGATGCAGCTCCAGCTGAGGTCCCAGGGAACGCCCCCATCCCCTGCCAGACATAGTGTGAGCCTTCAAATGATCCCAGCCTCCCAGCTGAGACCACCTGTCCTCACCAAGCCCTCCCCATATTGCGGATTCATAAGCAAAATAAACATCTTAAGTGACAAAATTTGGGGGGTAGTTTGTAACCCAGCAATAGATGTGGAACCTGGAACCAGAAGGAAGGGAATTTTGAGATAATATAGTGCAATCTGGCCATTTGACAGATGGGGAAAAGTCCAGAAGATGGAAGCGATTTGCCCCATGGTGGCCCAGGGAAGGACATGAACTCCTATGTCTTGATTGTAAGTCTAACACTCTTTGTATCGCCTACCTGGGGCTGATGCAACACTCGTTCCGACCCCATTCTCCCTGACCTCTCAGTGAAGATAAAAGTCTGCAGCAAAGGATGGAGGGATGAAAAGAAAAGGAGCCAGGTTCCGGAAACATCCTTGAGCAGCCACACCAGCCCTGGGCTGCCCACCTCCGGAATTAGCAAGCAAGGAAAGTAAATCCCTGTGAGTTTAAGTTAGGGTTTCTGTTATCTGCAGCCAAATGCATGCCTAACTGATACACTGGCTTTTCAGGCTGCACTGGATTCAAAATTCCTACCGTGGTGTTTCCAACTTTTTGTGGTGCTGTTGCCAAAACCAAGTAACCAAGCTAAACCATGAGAAGCTCCAGGGGCAAGGTGAGAGAGCGCCCCACCGCCCTGCATATTGCCAGAATGTTCAGAGCAAGCTGGTCCTCGCCCATCCTCAGCCTTTGAAGCTGACTCAGGCGGGCCCCAGCATCCTGAATGCTCGCTCTAGCTGATGAAGAACCAAAGATGCCTGGTGATTTTCTCAGCACCTACAGTGACTGACCTCCAGCACCAGCCGCGCCGGGGACTGCCACAGCCCTCAGAGGGGGTGACGAAACAAACTGACAACCAGAACAGGGGAGGCCCCTACTCCAGTGCGGCCACACGCTGCACCCCCGTGAGCATGCGCACAGGCTGGCTGGGGCCCGTCCTCTGCTGACATGGGCGGGGTTTGCTCAGAGACACGCCCCCCTCCTTAGGCTCCCCCACCCCCACCCGCAGCTGAGCCCTGAGGTCACCCCCCGTGCAGAAACCAAAGCTGACCAGGCGCTGACGGGAGGCTTTACGCCAGGCACATTTTTTCCTGAGTCTGTTTACCTGGCCATGATTTAGTATTATTCCTTTTAAAATAATCAGGTTTTCTTTAAAGATTTTATTTATTTATTTGACAGAGCGAGAGAGCACAAGCAGAGGGAGTAGCAGAGGGCGAGGGAGAAGCAGGCTCTTTGCTGAGCAGGGAGCCCGACGGGGGGTTGATCCCAGGACCCTGGGATCATGACCTGAGCCGAAGGCAGATGCTTAACCATCTGAGCCACCCAGGCGCCCCTAAAATAATCAGGTTTTCAAGAGAAACTTCCATGGCCGTGTCTTGGGCAAGACCCCTGAGGATGGCTTAACTTTGGGGCTGCATCCATCTAAAAAGCAGGAGCACGGAAGAGGCCTTTTTAGGAGCAGCCTTGCAGAAATGAAACAGCAGGACTGTCCTTCCACCGAATGCGATGTGCCCTTGGCTAAAAGGGCCCCCAGCATGCCTGGGACAGACTCCAACGGACCCCTGACAAGTCTAAGCTCCCAGAGCCGCAGCTGACAAAGGTGCCTGCACCTGTCACCTCAATTGAGTCATATGTTAGCCCCATATAAGTGACTGTCCCCATTTTACAGATGGGGAAACTGAGTCTTGAGGCACTGAAGGGATTTGTTCAAGGCCCCAGGCAAGTGAATGGGTACTATGGATTGAATGTTTATGTCCCCCGCCCCCAAAATGATTGCGTTCGAGCCCTAACCCCAATGTGATGATATTTGGAGTTGGGGCCTTTGGGAGGTGATTAGGTTTATGTGAGGTCATCCGCATGATAGGATTAGTGCCCTTAGAGGCAGAGGAAGAGACCAGAACTCCCTCTCCCTCCACAGCCTTGCTGTGTGCTCACAGGGTAGAGAGAGAGTTCATCTCTCTTTTCCTCGTAACCATTTTTAAGTGTGCAGCTCAGTGGCATGAAGTCCATTCACACGGCTGTGCAACCATTATCATCCGAACTGAAACCCTGTCCCCATCAGTCACCTGCCGGTCCTCCCTTCTCCCAGCCCCTGGCAGCCACCAGTCTACTCTCTGTCTCTGTGAACTTGACTCCTCTAAGTGCGCTGTACACCTGGAATCAGTCTTTATCCTGTTGTGATTGGCTTACTTCACTCCACACAGAGTCCTTGAGGTTCATCCATGTGGTATCAAGTGTCAGAATGTCCTTTCTTTTTGAGGCTGAAATACATGTACATAGTTGAGCCCTGAACAGCATGGGCATTAGGGGCACCAACCCCTGTGCACTCAAAAACCTGCGTGTAACTTCTAACTCCCCAAAAGCTTAACAACTAATAGCCTGCTGTTGACCAGAAGCCTTACCGATAATGAAGTCAATGAACACATATTTTGTAAGTTAAATTGTTATCATATCATGTTTGTAAGTTAAATATATATCATATTAATTTTAGGGGGGGAGGGGCAGAGGGAGAGGGAGAGAGAGAATCCCAAGCAGACTCCCCACTGAGCATGAAGCCCCACACGGGGCTCGATCTCACGACCCCGAGATCATGACCTGAGCCGAAATCAAGAGTTGGATGCTTCATCGACTGAGCCACCCAGGCTTCTTACAATAAAGTGAGAGAAAAGAAAATGTGATGAAGAGAATCATAAGGAAGAGAAAATGTATTTTCAGTGCTCTGCTGCAGATCAATGGCCCTGCACAGTCCAAATCATTTTGTTCAAGGGTCTGGTCCACTGCACATTTGTGTATCCATCCGTCTGATTGACCATTTATCATCATCATTAGTGCAGAGGACCTGAAATGGGAGCTCTTCCTCCCTTCCCACCACCGCATCCCAAATGGCTTTGTCACTTCTCAGCCTGTGGCCTTGGTCTAGCAGCTGCACTTCTCAGAACAATTTGTCCAGAAACACATGAGCAAGGAGGCGCACCACCCGACCTATGGGGGAGGGCCAGCCGTGTTTTTCATCCTGACTTCCAGCTCATCAGGGGCCAAGGCTTTGGGTAAATCCAATAAAATGATGCAGCAGAAAATAAAATTTTTAAAACCAAAAACATGAAAGTCCTCGCCCGTGTTTTTTTTTTTTTTTTAAAGATTTTATTTATTTATTTGAGAGAGAGACTGAGATAGAGAGAGCATGGGGGGGGGGGTCAGAGGGAGAAGCAGACTCCCTGCCGAGCAGGGAGCCCAATGTGGGACTCGATCCCGGGACTCCAGGATCATGACCTGAGCCGAAGGCAGTCGCTTAACCAACTGAGCCACCCAGGCACCCGTCGCCCATGTTTTTTATTATTAGATTCAACAGACATAAAATTACCACTTCAATTGCTATAAAGGTTTCCAAATTCTCTCAGTTTCTATCCTAATCTTGTTACAGGCCTATAGCAAACGGTTCCTAGGCCAGCACCCACTGGCAAGCGGTGTTTTGAGTAGCAGGGCCTGGAGCACAGTTCAACAGCAAGAATGCAAACATCGTAAAGGCACATCCATAACGCAGTCGTTAAATACTCTTTGGTATATGTGTGTTATGGTTTTGCAATAAAAAATAATGAAGCCTGTGAGTCAGCAATTCCACTCCTGAGTATATAGCCTAGAGAAATGGAAACACATGATCACACAAAAACGTGTACGTGAATGTTCGTGGCAGCTCTATCCACTATAGTCAGATAGCGGAAACCCGGATGTCTATTAATGGGTGAAGGGATGTACAGTATGTGGTATATCCATGCGATGGAGTATTATTCGGCCTTAAATGGGAACGGTATATGGTGCACGCCACATGAAGGTGAACCTGGAAAACATTATGCTAAGTACAAGAGGCCAGACACAAAAGGCCACATCGTTAGGATTCCATTTATAGGAAATGCCCAGAAGAGGCAAAAGAGAGAGAGACAAAAAATAGATGAGCATCAAGCAGGGGGAGCGGCAGGCAGAGAGAGAGGGAGAAGCAGGCTCACCGAGCAGGGAGCCCGATGTGGGGCTTGATCCCAGGACCCTGGGATCATGACCTGAGCCGAAGGCAGATGCTTAACGACTGAGCCACCCAGATGCCCTGAATCACACATTTTAAACAGACGAATTATATGGTTTGTGAGTTCCATCTTTTTTTCTTTTTAAAATATTTTTTAAATTATTTTTTTAGTAATCTCTACACCTGACAGGGCACTCGAACTCACAACCCTGAGACCAAGAGTTGCATGCCCTTCTGACTGAGCCAGCTGGGTGCCCCTGTGAGTTCCAGCTTAATAAAGCTATTATAAAGACATAACAAGGGGCGCCTGGGTGGCTCAGATGGTTAAGCGTCTGCCTTTGGCTCAGGGCATGATCCCAGGGTCCTGGAATCGAGTCCTGCATCGGGCTCCCTGCTCGGGGTGGTGGAGGGGAGTCGGCTTCTCCCTCTGCCCCTCCCCCCAGCCCTGCTCATGCTCACTCGCTCTCTCTCTCTCTCGGTTGCTCTCTCTCTCTCAAATAAATAAATTAAAAAAAAAGACATAATGAGGCAGAGTCCTACAGCTATTAAAACAAATGAATTAATTATTTAAAACCTTAAGAAAGGGGCCCCTGGGTGGCTCTGTCTTTAAGCATCTGCCTTCGGCTCAGGTCATGATCCCAGGGTCCTGGGATAGAGCCCCGCATCGGGCTCCCTGCTCCGCGGGAAGCCTGCTTCTCCCTCTCCCGCTCCCCCTGCTTGTGGTCCCTCTCTCGCTGTATCTCTCTCTGTCAAATAAATAAATAAATAATAAAATCTTAAAAAATAAATAAAAAATAAAACCTTAAGAAAATCCTACATCTGGATGTTTTGACTAGTGACTTCTCCCAAACATTGAAGAAGGGAGCAACGCTAAATCTTACACTATTCTCCCAGACAGAAGAAATGGGGGTAACATTTCCCACCTCATTTTATGAGGCCAGCATAACCTTGATACCGAAACCTGACAAGAGAGAAAAAGGAAACTTCCAGGCCATTTCTCTACGTACAAAGACAGATGCAAAATCCCCAAACACCATGTTGGCAGATTGGATCCAGCAACATATTAAAATCACATACCCCATCCAAGCAGGGTTTCTTCCAGGACGCCCAGAGCAGTTAATGTTCTAAAATCAATCAATGTAATTCACTGTTTTGACAGGAAAAAAAAAAAGGAGAGCTATCCTACGATCAGCTCATAAATGCAGAAATGTCACCGGACAAGTTGTAACACCCAATCCTAACTTAAAAAGACAAACAAACAAATCTCTCCGCAAACTAAGAAAAGAAGACTTCTTTAACCTGATTAATATCTGCAAAAACCCTAAAGCAGTGGTTGTACTTAGTGTTTTCTGAGCTCGGTTATGAAACGGGATGCCTGGTCCAGAACTGAGAATCCTTCTATTCAGCACAAGGGAAGATCTGACCCAGAGCAGTGAGTCCAGTAAAAGGAAATAAAAGGCACAGAAAAGGAAATAAATAAAACTCTGTTTGGAGACAAGATGATAGAAACTATGCAGAAAATCTAAAGACTGTTGACCTATTAAGTGTTACTCGGAGATGCCAAGGCCCCTGGAAACAGGAGCCACATGAAGAATTCTCGGCAACAAACAGAAAACAAATTTCCAAAACTATTATCATTTCAAAGAGCAGCCGAAGGCAAAATCAGAGAGGAAGACAAACCGTGAGAGACTCTTAACCATAGGAAACAAATTGAGGGTTGCTGGAGGGGAGGCAGGTGGGGGGATGGGGTAACTGGGTGATGGGCAGTAAGGAGGGCACTTGATGTAATGAGCACTGGGTGTTTTATAAGACTCAGGAATCACTGACTTCTACCTCTGGAACTAATAATACACTATATGTTCATTGAATTTACATTTTAAAAATTAAAAATTAATTAATTAATTAATTAAATAGCAGCACTGCTCAGAAGAACCCCAAATCCAGAAACTGTCCAAACGCCCAACAGCAGTGAAATAGTGAAATGAATAAATGCGCAATCCACAACCACATGCGGCAAAATGGCCAAATCTCATCACGTTCCATGAAAGACACAAACGAATCTATACGGTGTGATTCCATTCACGTAAAGTACAAAACCAGGCAAAGCTAGTCTGCTATGTGAGAAATTGGGATAGGAGTCACCCCCCATCCCCCGGGGGCAATTGTGGGGGCGGGGGTGGTCTCTGGAGGGTGGGTCATTCGCTGTTCCTTGCCTGGGACCCAGGAGTGTGCTGTCTGCAAATTCACGGAGCTGCAAATTTAGGATATGTGCTTGGGCTATGGTAAGTTCTATCTGGACAAAAAGTTACGACAAATAATGAGGCAGACATCGGAGGAGGGACAGATCTGTTGATGTTACAGTGACCAAAGCTCCTAAGGGCTGCAGAGACCCAGAATATTAGCGGCGTGCATATTCACCCCCTTTCTTGCCGCCAGAAGCAGAAGGAGCCGGAGACAGGAAGGGAGACTTTTGCACTGGAAAGAGTGAAAGCCACCGGTGTGGAAGGAATTGTTGGAAAGGGTCCAGGAAGGCAGAGGGAAAAGCGGGGAAGCTGCCCCAGCTCCCTGCCTGGAGTCACGGGTTGCTGTTTATTTGAACGGGTCCCCACGGAAGTGTGGCCAGGGGCCCCTGGAGCCCATGCAGGTTGGACTGACAGAGAACTGTAGCTTTAAATTGAGAAGACAAAAAAAAAGTGCAGAATACCACACATTATTTTATTTCTGCAAGAGTTCAAATGTGTGCGTTTGTAAAATATTTACATCCAGGGAATGGGACTGGAGGGGGTGGAGAGGTGGGCGGCAGGGGACAAGGGAGACTTTTCTTTGAACTTCAGATCTGTGTTGTTTTTGAGGAGGGGGGGTAATTTTAAGAAGCACAGTTTGCTTTTATGATAATAATTTTTTTTTTAATAAAAGGAGGGCAGTGTGCTAAGAAGACTGGAGAAGGGGGCCCTGTGGGGAGGTGGGGACCTTCAGGAGTAAGCAAACAGTCCGTTCTAGGTAGGAAGGGAGGCACTCCATCATCAAGAGGCGCCCTGGAGACCAAGTGAGTCAGCCCTGGGGGCTGGGGGAGATTCTGGGCAGAGGACTCGGCACCAGCCTGAAGGGCTCAGAGCCCCACCCCTGGTGGGGACAGAGTAGACACACCTGAGTTCACCAGTCACTCCCCCCTCCCTCCCCCCTCCCTCACCTCTACCTTCTTCCACCAAAGCAACCCCCCTGCATTCACCCTCCTGCAAACTACCCTTCCCGTAAACCCTCTGTCCTGAGTTCATGCCCCCGCAAGCCCCCCACGTGCAACCTACCCCACCCCACAAGCAGAGAAGGGGCCAGTGTCCAGGTAGCAGAGCATGGCCCTCACAGACCCCTCCTGATGGGGCTCCCGGGTCCCAAGCGGGGAGGAGGCAAGAGGAGAGGATGTACATTTTGGGGAGCAAACAGGCATGGGGGTGGATAGAAGGCACTACCTGTCATCCTGGAAATTAAGCCCAAGTCCTATTGGGGGGTGCAGGGTCGGGGGGGCAGGCACTCCTCACCTTCCTCAGGAAGCAGCCCCCTGTGTCCTGTCATGCCCCACCCCCCCATACATACATTCCCTGAGAAAGTGTTAAGACCAGTGCCAGACCCTCCCTGGACACTCGGAGGACCACAGTTCCCTAGTAAGTGCGCCACTCCTGTACACCACTGACCTTCAGCGAGCACTGGGGCCAACACAGCCCGCCTCTGTCCCCGCCTGCGTGACAGGCAGTGACGCTCAGGGGTACAGTCACTGTCCGGTCCTTCTGTGGGTGCCACAGCTCCGGTGCATTCCCCACCCCGCCTCCAAGTCACCTGCCGCCCCCACCCTCCCAGGGGCATGTGGTCTTGTCTACACATTTTTAAAGATTTTTTTATTTATTTGAGAGAGAGAGAGAGAGAGAGCGCATGAATGGGGGGCAGAGGCAGAGGGAGAAGCAGACTTCCCACTGAGCAGGGAGCCTGATGCGGGGCTCGATCCCAGGACCCTGAGCTCACAACCTGAGCCAAAGGCAGAGGCTTAACAGACTGAGCCGCCCAGGCGCCCCCAGGAAGGCTATTTCTTAAGTGTTCCCTGGTAGGGACTATATTTCAGACACAGAGCTGTAAGTGCCCCAAGGCAAGGCAGCAGGAGCGGATCTGATTCACAGGGAAGGGACCCTGGCCAGCGCCAAACCAAACACAAATGCTTCCAATCATCGGACCCAGGGCCAACTCAGAGCTTAGCCGAGCCAAGCCCTGGTCAGAGGGAAGCCTCAGTGAGCAAGGAGAAAAAGCCAAGGGGAGAAAACACTGGAAAGAATGGAAAGAGAGTCAGTATCAAGTTTAAAAACAAAAAGGAGTCCAACACCCCTCGAAGGGGCTTTCCCATGGTGGCGGGGGTGGGGGGGCGAGAAGCTACCCAGCTCCTGGACAGGGTAGAATTCCAGAAGGACAGTGTCAGCCCTGGCAGCTTCCTTAATAGATTTTATTAGCCTTTCCCTGAAACCATCCTGGAACAGACCTGTCTGTCATGCTGCAAATCACCCAAATGTATTTACAGAAAGAGCTGAGTTCTGCGTGCTCCCTTTGCAAGGGCTGAGTTTGTCCTTGTTTCCTGCCACCCCAGCCAACACCCGTGGAGGGTCTGTTACCAGCCCACCGTGCAGCCAGCGGATCCTGAAGAAAGCATGTGGATGGATTCTTCCAGGAGAACCACCAGGAGGAGAGTGACTTCAGGCAGAGGAACAACACGCAGGTTCTGGTTGCGAAACTAAGTTGTTCCCCAGGGCATAGGATTTGAGATAGGAAGGTGATATGATGTGAGAAATGGGTGCAGGGAAGGAGGCAGGAATCCAATGGAGAAATGCCAAGACACAGATTGCACACTCGATCCTAAAGACGGTGGAGAACGATGGAAGGCTTTGAAACGGAACATCACTTTGCCCCCGTCCTGAGGAAGGTCTGGAAAGGACAAGAGCCGATGAGGGTCTGGAGGAGGCAGTGGTGGATGGATGGTGTAGGAAGGAGTCGTCAACATATGGGAAGCAGGTAAGATAACTGACTGGATAGAGAGCTGGCGGGCGGGGATGAGGAGAACCCCAAGAGAATAAGAGATGAAGGTGTGACAGTAATTTCATGGGTCAACTTGGCTGGACCCTGGTGCCCAGATATGTGGCCAAACATTATTCTGGATGTTTCTGTGAGGATTTTTTTTGGATGAGATTAACACTCAAATAGGTGGACTTGGAGGAAAGCGATAGTCCTACATAATGTGGGTGGCCTCATCCAGTCAGTTGAAGGCCTGAAGAGAACAAGAGGACCGAATTCCCAAACAAGAGAGAATTCTCCAGCTGACTGCCCTTGGACTTCATCGGCAACAACTGCCCACGAGAAAGATCAAAACAATGTAAACATTATCAATCTGATCCCTGAAAACAATATCTCATTTTACTGGGAATTTCCACAATTTATTCATGACAGATGATCTTTTCAAGTGCCCTCAGCAGTGCCTGGCACAGAGTGGGTGCCCCATAAGTATCCCCTGAAGGAAAGTGTCACCATTTGTATTTTTCATTCATATTCTTTGCCCATTCTTCCACTAAAATATTTGACTTTTCCTTATTCTTTCGCAAGAACGTTTTACATCTCATGAATATTAACTATACATTTACTGTATATGTTGAATTTTTTTCAGCTTTTTATTTATCTTTAAACTTTGTTAAGGTGAGATTTTCTATGCAGAAACTGTAAGCTTTTTTAAAGATTTTATTTATTTATTTGTCAGATAGAGAAAGAAAGCACAAGCAGGGGGAGCAGCAGAGGGAGAGGAAGAAGCAGCCTCCCTGCTGAGCAAGGAGCCCGATGTGGGACTCGATCCCAGGATCCTGGGATCATGATCTGAGCTGAAGGCAGACTGAGCTACCTAGGCGCTCAAAAATGTAAGCTTTAAGCTTAAAATATTTACAAAAGTATTTTACAGTATGGCAGGGTTTTTCAACCTCGACACCACTGACATTTGAGGAAGGGTCATTTTTTGTGTTGGGGGCTTTCCTGTACCTTGCAGGATGTTTAGCCACATCCCTGGCCCTCCATCCACTCAATGCTGGTAGCATCCCACCACACCCCACGTTGAGACAAACCAAAATGCGTCTGAACATTGCCAAAACTTCCCCGGGGGCTAAATCTTCCCTGGTTGAGAACCACTGCCTTATGGTTTCTGACTTCAACATTTAGAAAATCTGCTTCTTCCTCACAATTTTTTTCAGTGACCTACTGTATTTTTGTCTTGCCCTCCATGGTTTCATTTTTCACATTTAAGTCTTCCATCCATGCGGAATATACTTTGGCATACGGTGTAAGGTGAGAAGCCATATATGATGATCCCATTGAACTTACCCTGAGAAAAGGCAATGCCACCACGTGAGCGACTCCTGATCTGTGGGACATTTAATAATCCTAACCTCCAAAGTTACATGACACCCCACGCAGTGAAAAGTTGCACCTGTCATCCAATATTTGGCAAAGAGTTGGCCAAGCTGAGGTCAAGACACTTTGAGTCCTCTCTTCCCACAGCTTCAGGATTCTCAGCTACAACAAAACCAGATGGCGCTCAATAAATGTTGGGTGGGTGGGGCAGGTGTTCCAGGAATGCGTTCACTGATGGCTGTTTTACCCTTCCCATAATTTATCCCAGCTTCCAGGAAACCACTTGCTTCTGGAATCTTCTGGAAAATTCTGAGGAATCTTCCATTTTAGTAGAAAAAACACCAGAGTGGGTGCTTGGCTTTATGTCTCACTTCTGGGTGCTTTCCAGTCATTAAAAAAAAAAAAAAACCCAACCCTAATTATCCATTGCTTTTAAATTCCCGTTAAATTTCTATAGAATTTAATGAATATAGTGGGCTCCCTCTGGTGGTCACAAGAAAATCTCCAAATTTCAGCGGACAGCACATAGTTAAACCCCAAGACTTTACTTAAGGGACATGGTATATTTCGTAATTAGCAGACTCAGGATAGCTGGACGATGCCCTCAGAGAAGACCTCTAATTAGCCTCTCCCATCCATCAGTGGGTCTGCTAATTGGTTCATGATGCCACTCACTGTCCAAAACCACGCTTACCATCTTCCCTTCCAAATCCCTCTTCAGGGATTTCCTGTCTCTGCTCAGGGCATCGCCCCCCCCCCCCCGCCCCATAGCCTCAGGCACCTCTATCCCCTCCTGTGCCCATCCATCCTGTTTGTAAGTTCCGTCCACCACGTGGCCCCGTGCCTCCTGCAGCTGCTCCCTGCCATTCAAGTTCTCATGACCTCTCCTCCACAGAAGTCATCCAGCAAACGCGCATCGTCCCTCCTTTGCGTGCCCAGCACCATTCTAGGCTCAGGAGACCCGGCAGGAAACGAGACAAAGACCATTCCCCACCCTGAGCACCCTCTCCAGGGGGCTTCTCTGCTGGAACCAAATCTGCCTTCTGGTCCTTACTCCGTGCTGTTTCTGGGGTCCTCTTAATGCTGAACTCTACAGACATTCCCTCAGCTGTGTCCTCCCTTGGCATAACACCCACATCCCTCTCTAACCAGGACCCACCCCCTCACCTCCCACGACCACCTTCCAACCAAACAGAGCGTCCCGTTGCCTCCGCTCAGAAGGGTAGGATCGTGGAATGTGTCCCCTGTCCCAGCTGGCTGAGATGCCAAACAGTCTTTCAAAACCCTGCCCGGCTATCATCTTCCCCCTGCCCAGGTCCTCCTGATCTGAGATGATCTCTCCCTTCTTCTTCTTTTTTTTTTTTTTTGTTCCTACAAGACTTTTTTTCTCTCCAGGCTCTTCCCATTCTTAGGACGGTCAAGTTCTTGATTCTGCCCCATGCCTCTCCCAATCTTTGTCAATACTGCCCATAGGAAAAGCACAAAACAGGGGTAGGGAGAGATGAATGAAAGAAGGAACAAATATCTAGGCATAATGGAGTGGGCACCAGAGACCATCCTCCAGTGTTCCAGTCAACAACCAAGCAAACAAGATCAGGCACACAAATTAACTCCTTCAACTCTGTACAGTCTGATGTAGCGGGAGAACTGCCATCAAGCTGCTGTTTTATATCATAACTTCCAGCCAACTAGGATTTAACAGGTTAAAAAAAAGTGTTATTTTTAAAATTCTCTGAATAAATAATTCAAAAGGGGGAATAATAATTCCTTCACTAAACTCTTTCCTATGCCAACAACCAAACAGGCGGAACCAATGTAACTTGTACCTCTGTTCCACTCTGTAACATTTGCTGTAAACTATCCATGAAATGTATCAGGTTCAACATCACGCTCTCCTGCTCTCCTCCGTAGGATTTCACTCCTCTGCTCAAACTGCCAAACGCTCAGACAGAGCCATGCATTTCTAATTCTGATTAATCTGTTCATCGGTGCACATCATTTGGAAACCCCATGCAGCATCTCTGGTATATTTTGCAAGGATATAGCAGGGCTAGAAAAAGAAAAGTATTGCTACTTTTCTGAAAAATTCCTAACAAACTTCCAGGGCAGGTGGAGCCCGGGGTGGAAACCAGTGTGAACTGTGTGAAGGGGGCAGAGCCCCAGGCTTTGCACTCATCCTTCTGGATGCCTTTTAGTGGCTGACTGGAGCTCACCGGTTACAGGTTTCCTGTTCCCTTCCTGTTCTCTCCCTCCTGGGCTCTGTCGCCAGCTTTTTCTCACCCACGTCCCCGAAGAACATGCCAATTCGGTCTGCCAAGCCTTTGTTCTTTCCCTCCAGAATATTCCCAGACAACCGCTAACTTCAAATCTCCTCTCCCCATCTCTCTCTGGCGGCCCTGCCGGACATCAGCGAAAATCAAGAAGGTAACAGGCTGCGCGGGTGGGTATGGATCAGCCTGGGGACGGTGGATCTGAGTTAATGGTAACCACAACTCACTCACTCTCAGGAAGGAACAGAGGTCCTGTTCAAAACAATTTACATGCATTAACTTACTCAATCCCTGGGACAATCCTATGATGTCGCTACTACTGGAAACCCCATTTCACAGATGAGAAACTGAGGCAGCAGAAGGATAAGTGAGTGAGTGTCCAAGGTCATGGAGCTGGTGAGTGACAGGATTTGAACCGGGTGGTCTGGGTCCGGAATCCAAGCGCTTGGTCACTGGGCCAGGCTGACTGTTGGACAAGTTCAACAGAGGGAAAAGACCCCTTCTGTGCCCGGAGTGGAGACCAGCCTCTGGTCAAACCCAGACTCTGTCTACAGTCCCCAGCTGAGGGCCCCCTGGACAGGGCTGGCAGGCCGCCCCCGGAGTGGTAAGCTCTTATTTATGACTGCCCTGCTAAATCCATTTTGTCTTCTTCTGGGAACGGCACCCTGGGAATATTCCTTATGGTAACTACCCTGCCCGTTCTCAGCCCACATGGCTCTGGCAGGGTCAACTCACCCCACGAGGCGTTCCCCCAGGTCCAAGAACAGGCACGTGACCCAGACCTGGCCAATCAATGCAGCCCATCCTCCAGGCACAGCAGTGAATTTAGCGATAGGCATTAGGAGAGTTAGCTAAAGCAAGCACTTTTAACACCAGAGTGGCCCATCCCGCAGGACATGCTGGACCGGACCACACGGCAGAGTCGAGTCAAACCCAGGGCTCTCCAGCTCCAAGGATAAGCCCCTCCGTTAGGATGCTCCCGGGTCACAACTGTTCTGAGCGCAGTGGGGCCGGGTTGTGCTTGTGCCTTCCTCTGCCACAGGACAGCTAGGGGGACACCCCTACAGAGCCCTTCCTGCAATATTCTAGAATTGCCGCTCTGAGGGCAGCCTCCCCCAGCAGACTGTGGGGCTCCTGTCCATCCAGCCCGACACCCCCAGGCCTGGCGGCGGTCTGAAATATACATAAACTACCTCAAAAACCTGGCCGCCTGAAACCAAAGCCACTAGCCACATGTGGCAGTTGAAATTCAAATTAAGTAAAAATCTGAAAATTCAGTTCCTCGCTGGTACTGGCCATGTGTCAAGGGCTCAGCAGCACACGCGGCCACGAGTGGCTGCTGTATTCGCAGGATATTGCCCACCTCCACATCACAGAAAGTTCTGCTCTAGGACAGGTAGGGCCTCTAGAAAGGCGAGCAGGAGAACTGGGGAGAATGGGGAAGGGGAATTATTCTTCGCAGGTAATCTTTAGCAGTACTTGAGCTTTTTTTTTTTTAAGCACATCATATACCATTTCCTATGCAAAAATGACCACTTTTAAACTTTACGTAGCATTTGTAAACTCTCAGCTCATTTTTAGACATGTAAATAAATAGGTCACACGAGAAAAGGGTGTTGGAATACCCCAGGGTGAGTCGCGGGTGTCCAAAGCTGGAGCTGTCTGCTTTAGGAGCACAGAAGGGTCTCTTTGGGCAGGTGAATGAGAAAGGGCGGCATGGGGGAGGGGGGCTCCCAATCTTGATCTTCCCCCTCCGCAACCTCAGGGTCCTCTGGGTGATTTGCATCTCAGCCCACTTTCAGTTCCTAGGGCTGCCACACCAAATTGCCACAAACGAGGTGGATTAAAATGACAGGACACGGATTCTCTAGCAGTTCTGGGGGCCAGAAGTTCAAAATCAAGGTGCTACCAGGGCTGGTTCTTTCTGAATCCCCTCCGCACCCCATCTCCAGCTTCTGGTGGCTGTGGGTGAGCCTTGGCCCTCCTGGGCTTATAGATGCATCATTCTCGGTCCTCCCAAGGCCTCCACTGTGTGTCTCTGTGTCTCAAATCTCTCCCTTCTGTCTGATAAGGACACTTGTTATTGGACTTAGGGCCCATCCTGAATCCTGGATGACTTCATTCAACCCTCTACACCGTTTTATAGATGAGAGGGGCAAGGCGCAGGCCCCTCCCTTGCCCGAGGTCACGGGGCCAGCTCAGGGCACAGCCCTGCCAGGCCTCCTGCCCCTGGCTCTGGCAGGAGGCTTGCCCCCGGCTCTGGCAGGAGGCCTGCCCCCTTCTTGGCTCCACGACTCCCGCTGAGGGCCCGCTTCACAATGGGCAACACATAGAAGAGTCTCTCCCTTCTCTGGCCTCGCTTATCTGTTTTATCAGACCTCCTAGGATCTGACAAAAGATCACACAGTCTCCAGGCCGTGAGAAGGAACTGGGTGGGCAGGAGGGGGTATCTGCAAGTATCTCAAATCAGATGGGGCCCCAAGCTACAGAGGGCAGTTTGCAGGTCCAGACTCCAAAAGTCTGCAGGGCAGATTAGAGCCCAGAAGAAAGGGAGTCAGTTTGGTTTTGAGTGCTCGGAAAAAAAAGACCTCTGTCCTTTTTATGACAGGGAGAATGTCCAGCCTACGGGGTTTTGCATCGATGAAGGTCTCTGGTCCAAAGGGCTCAAGTGAGTCCTCCAGCTCGAGGTGACGGGGAGAAAGCAGGTGTGGACATGGGTGTGCATCAGGGCCTGGCCACACTGGCCACATGACCGTGCTGAGGACACCTCCCAGGACAGCTTGAAGGCAGCCATGAGTCCCTCTGACAACAGAAGCACAGTGCCGACACCCAGCAGGGCACCCCCTCCAGCGGGACTGGGGGTTCTGACCAGCCTTTTAGCCCCCAGAGTCTTCCCTGGGACCCTCTTGGAGCCTCTGTTGGTGGTTCAGGACCCCCAAGGGAAGGCAGGTCACAGGACTGTCTCCGGGTCATGGGCTTTGACCTATACTCAAATACGAATCTCAAGTCTACGGAGCCCACTCCCATATTGTTATTCATTTTTGATAAAGACCCTGAGAGTTAATAAGCAGCAGACCAAGATTTGTCTCCGGCTCAGATTTATTCAGGAGCTCTGCACCCCCTCACTGCCTCCTTCTCCTTCTCTCCCCATCATCTGTATCTAGGACTTTCAAACTTCCGGTCAGCAACGCATAGCAGGAAACGCATTTCAATCACCATCCAGATCATATACTCCAAATATAAATAGCTCAAACAAAAACTTCACTCCAATGTGTCTTTATTCCAGTCCACAGCTAGTTCAAAATTTCAAAACACTGGCTGCAACCCACGGAACTGATTTCATATCCTACAAACGCTTTGTGACACCCAGTTTAAAAAATACTTCTCCACATAACTCACATGAATTGACATCCATACAGCACTCAGAAAGAGGAGGAAAAAAAAATACAAAGAAACACAAGAGGAATCATCCCTGTTCTATGTATTTTGCAGATCGTCCAAAAACTCATCTGTGGATCTGGTTCCCCCACCCTTTGAATCACAAAGTCTGACTTCCTGATCTGCTAATATGATGTCATTGCTTGTCAAGTCCTTTTCCCTCCTCTTAAAATGTTGGAGGTACTCTTGAAGACTAACTCAAGCTGGCTCATAAAATCCTCCCTGAGTGAATTTTCACACTGCGAGGTTCACCTCTGCAGAGATCCCAGGGCATCTCCCAATACATGGAGATGATCATTTTCCAGGAACTTTGTGTCTTGGCCAGCTGAAGTGGACTGAGAAAAGCCTGACAACTTGACTAGTGGATGGAGTGATGGCAAGGACAAGGGCCCCGGGGCTCAGCTCCTGTGTTCTCCACCTTGTTCTGCATGGTGGGGAGTCTAAGAAGTATTGCAATTTTCAACTCATTCACTGGTAAGGTATGACACATTGTTTGATAGAGGATAATTCTAACCCAGAAAATACCAGAGCCAAGGCTGCAACACCTAAATTCTCACTGATGGTCTGTGCAAAGCTCCCATGAGGACCATCAGAAGGCCTGATCGGACTCAGGATTCAGCCACAAGGATTGGGAATCCACAGATCCTGGTCTGATTCACAGCCATCCTGGCTGCACCATCAAAACCCAAGACAGACGTGATTATCTGAATCATTCAGACCAAGTTCCCATCTTCCTTCCTCTACCTCCACCTGAAGAAACCAAAACCGAAAAACCCTATATTCACCAGATTCCTTATTCGTCCTGTCGTGTCTGAAATAGAGCTGGGGTCACAATGTTAATACTGTGTGGATGGTCGAGGCCTGTTTCTCGGTCTTTGAAATGGGACGGCTGTTACTTTCTTAGTATCTACGCCTTCATTACAAGTCATTTCTAACACACCACCATCCTCATGAAACCAGGTCAGGTAACCTTGCTAGAATCTTTGACTGGTAAGCTTGTCAGGGAAGACATAGAAAGGAAGACCCCGGATGGTCCATGAGCTACAACAGACAGCCTGAAACCCAGGGCCAGCCTCTTGACCACATGCTTGGCAGTTCTGAGCACACAGAAGAGAGGAGGCCCGGCCTCGGGTAGTCAGGGGCCCACAAGGATCAAACATCCACTTACCTGGCGGGCAGACGCAGGCGGTCGGCGCTTCTCGAACTGTCCGGTGCTTGGCCAGTCCCTCCAACTTCTGAACCAGAAAAAAAAGAGAGGGGGAAAAAAAACAAAAAAACGAGCATGAGTTTGAGAGAGGACAGGGGCAAAGGTGGAAAAATCAGCAAAGACCGATGTATTGGAAAGATCGACGGTGAGGCGGGGAGGTGGCATTGTTGGGCATATAAATATATTTCTTTTTACAAGGGGGTTCAGTGCTACAGATAGTTTTAGTATGAGAGGAGAAACAAAAATAAACATGCAGCAATCACTTGGGAGTCCCTGAAAAGAAGGTGGCAGGTTTCTGCTTTGTTACAGCATTTTCTTTCTTTTTTTTTTTTAATTTTTTAAATTTTTAAAAATGATTTTATTTTATTATTTATTTGAGAAAGAGAGAGCATAAGCAGGGGGAGGGGCAGAAGGAGAGGGAGAAGCAGACTCCCTGCTGAGCACGGAGCCCGATGTGGGGCTCGATCCCAGGACCCTAGGATCATGACCTGAGCCGAAGGCAGACGCTTCACCGACTGAGCCACCCAGGCATCCAGTTACAACATTTGCAAACACGAATCCAGAAAAGTCAGAGTGACCGTGTAGTCCGCGTGAAGAGTGGAGGGCTGAGCAGAGGGAGGCTGGGCCTTGGCAGCCAACCCTTGGTCCTCAGATTGGATCCGAACCCAGGACACCCTGGGCCCGCTTGCTGCAGCCCCCACAGCCCATGGGGCCTCAGACGCTAGGCCCAGACCTA
Source organism: Neomonachus schauinslandi (assembly GCF_002201575.2). NCBI lineage: Eukaryota > Metazoa > Chordata > Mammalia > Carnivora > Phocidae > Neomonachus > Neomonachus schauinslandi. The sequence continues at coordinate 6,896,169 of NC_058409.1, read as the reverse complement.
ATCCGCCCTGATGACATCTTCCTTCCTTCTCACCAGCAGGGATCCTTGGCCTAGAAAATTTGGCTCAGACCATTTAACAATGGACTGTGCTACATTTGGGGGAAGGGAAAAGAATTACCTCAGAAATGGGATCAAACATCCCAGCTCTGCTATTATGCTAACTCAAAGTACGGCTGTGGCATAATCATCACCTGATGGACCAGTCGGAGCAAGCTTGGAGGCCCGGATTGCCGTTCCTGCCTCGCACATAGGGGACACGCTTGGAAAAAAAAAGAAATTAATCCCCAAACCCAAATCCAGGTTGAGGAGAGTGAAATGACGGGCCCATAATTCCCAAACAAGTGAAAACTTGAGTCCTAACAAGAAAAAATAAAGTATATTGGGGCGTCTGGGTGGCTCAGTCGGTTGGGCGACTGCCTTCGGCTCAGGTCATGATCCTGGAGTCCCGGGATCGAGTCCCGCATCGAGCGGGGAGCCTGCTTCTCCCTCTGGCCCTCCTCCCTCTCATGCTCTCTCTCTCTAATATATAAATTTAAAAAAAAAAAGAAAAAAGAAAGTATTAACCTTTCCCGAGGAAGCAAACACGTAAAAAAAAAATCTCCCTCAAAGCAAAACAAAGCAAATCCCAAATGGGATAACTTGAGCGACACAATGTGATACTACCACCAGAAGATTCCAACATAAAAATGTAATCTTTCTGGGGATACCCAGGGGGGCTCAGTGGGTTAAGGGTCCGATTCTTGGTTCCAGCTCCGGTCGTGATCTCGGGGTCATGCTATCGAGCCCCACGTCAGGCTCCGTGCTCAGCACAGGGTCTGAGTGAAATTCCCCCCTCCCTCTGCTCCTCCCACTTGTGCTCGCTCCCTCTCTCTAAAAATAAATAAATCATTTAAAAAATGCCATCTTTGTCCATAAGAATAAATAAATAAAAATTTAAAATACCTTGACAGCAAGCAAATAAAACTGTTGTTTTTAACTTTTTTTTAAGTCATCTCTGTGCCCAGCGTGGGGCTGGAACTCACAGCCCTGAGATCAAGAGTCGCACGATCTACAGACTGAGCCATCCAGGCGGCCCCCGCCCCCCAAACTGTTATTTTTAAAGCACTGCTTTAGAGGAGGTGCAAAGGGCACCCCCAGTTTTGAGCCCCTGAGCACCAGGCCTGGAGTTGGCACAGGAGAGAGGACTCCAGCTGAGCTCGGTCTGCCTCTGGCTGGAGCAGCCCTGGACCAGGAGCTCGGGCCACCTGCCAACACTTCCAACCGCACCCTCATTTTACAGATGGGCCACAGCGGCTGATGCCCACCAGAGATGGGGTGAAGGCCTGCAGGTTTTGACGGAACACAGGGACGTGGTTATGCACCCCAGGCAGAGGCTGCGTGGCAGGAGTACCGCGGACAGGCAGGGGGCAGACGGTGCTGCCTTTAGCTGCGCTGACTTGTCCATCTTCACTGCACCTCCCCAGTCTTCCCCAAGGCCTCAGCTTGCCCCAGAAGTCAGGACCTGGCTAGGCTCCTGGACACAGGCTCCCAGCTCCCAACTGGACCCCTACCTGTCATGTACCCCTGCTCTGGAGAACCTGGCCCAGAGTGACCCTAGGAGCAGTGCAGGCAGCCCCAGGCTCCAGAGGCCCCCAGAGCTGCCCTGGGCACCCCCCTCCGGGGGTGGGTGAGAACAGCTCCACTAGCAGCTGCAGACAGCAACCCCCCAAGCCCTACAACCCGCCCCCCCCCCAGCACACCCCCCCCCCCCCCCAGCTGGGCAGGCCCTGTAGCCCACTATCCTGATCAGAGCACGGATGCTGCCCGCCGATGCAAATACAGGCTGGAGCGGGATCTCAGAACTCACTTTCTTCCCCTCCACTGTATTTGCAGAGACTATTACAGATTTCAAAATGTACACGGCAAACGAATCCAGCCTTCATCGTTTATGCCCGTCAGTTTGTGTGAGACGCTCTCATTTGTTTTTATCATGGCTAGACCGTCTAGAAGCCACACTCGCTTCCTTGTTTGAAACCAAAGCATTTAAGGCTAAAAACCAATTTGCTTTTAACAGTCGATCACATCTGGGCCGCTCTCCTAAAAGGGAGGGACGCTTTATCAAATACTGATAGGAAGCACAATTACTTCCAAACTGATCTTATCGTAAAATAAAAAACTAAACAGGAAACTATGGGAGGGGGGAATAACCTCATTGTTAATGCTAGTAGGTGAGGTCATAACGTAATGGGACCGAGGTTTTGTTTGGTTGTTGACTCTAACTCCGTCTATGCGGGTGTTTCTCTGGATTACACCGTGAATCTGCAGTTTTATCTGCTAGTCCCCTGCCCCCCACCCCCATCCTCCCTCTCCAGGCCCCTAACTTTCTGTGGGTTTGAAATGCCACTGCTATGAACAACTTTTGAATTAGAAACCCAATCTCACAATCTTTATTTCCATGCTTCGCTTTTTCTTCTTTAATTCTAAGAAAATATTCTTTTGTGTCCAAGTTTGTAAAAATGATTTAAAGGCCTCAATTTTTTTTTTTTGCCTTCAATTATCTGGCAGCACCCCTCGCATCTGCAAACAATATGGTCCTGGTTTTGCATATGCAAACATGTCCTGACTCCAAAAGTAAATAAAGGAGGAGTTTTTAGAGAATAGACCCTGAGACTTTGGGAGCGTTCCCTCCACCAGCTACAGAGGAGGAGAACTTGAAGTTTGCGGTGGGGGAGGGGCAGCGAGCGCGGAGGGGAAATCGTGGTTCTCAGAAAAGCATTACACTGTTAGATGATAAATATACTAATGACCTGTGGGAGCACTAGTCTGGGACGCTCCGCCAGATGTCTGATCACAGCCTCAAACGAGTGCATTTTGATGAAATATAGATTAATACACGTATAAGGATGTCCCTATTTATTTCTGTAAAATGGGACAAATAAAGCCACAAAGCCATTCCTATCCTCTTTGACAGAAGATTCCTGCTCTAGGGAAGAAATCTCAGGAAAATAAAAATCAGCAGGAGCAAAGAATAGTACGCATGAATTTGCGCCACTCCCCCCCCAAACAGTGGGAGTGGTTTAGAAAAGGATGGCCAACTGCCCCCTGATGAAACTGTCATATTTCGTGAAATGTCATTAGGAACACTATGTAGCAAGGGGGGGGATGTTTATGATATCATAAATAAAAGGTCTCTATCTGTGTAAAAATTTAGGCATGGGGTGGCAGCAACTACCAAAACATGAACCCTCCAGGCTGTCGAGATTCTGTGTTGTCAGACCATCTTCACAGTTTAAAAAAAAAAAAGCGTGGAAGTAAAAGAAGAACCAAAATGAAGCCCTCAAGTCTCCCCACCAAGGATAATTTGTGAATGATGGACAGATGATTCTAGCACCACAAGTACCATTTTACAGAAATAATCCTCTGGCCTCCTCCCGTCCCCACAGGGAGGGGCCCCTGCATGCATTGTCGATGGCCCCAGCATCCCAAGAGGACAGTGAGATCTGGCCTCTGACATTCTTTTTTTCATACCTCATCATGGAGATGAGGAGGATAACAAACACAAAGTATTATTACTGAGTTACTGATTACTTATAATGGGCCAGGCACTGTGCCAACAGCTGTTACCTCATTCAGACCTGCCAAGAACCTTCCCCAACCCCCTCCCCCCACATCACCACCACGAGGCGGAGTTTATTATTATGCCCATTTATGGATGAGAACATTGAGACGTAAGCATCAGGGTGGGACCTGCATCCTGCTATCAACCAACTTGAATCACAGAGCATGGCAACCTCTGCTTACAAACAATCTTCATATCCCAACCAACCAAACAAACAAAAAGTTTCGATCCACCACCAGGCCAGACAGAACGAAAAGGGCAGAAATCAGATCCGAGGCTGCTGAAGGTTGAGGAATGTGAGGTGTGAAGTACAAGGAGACACATGGAGACAGTGTGAGGCTGATGGAACTGTTCTGTATGGCACTGAGGTGCTGGATACACAGCTCTGTGCATTTGTCAAAAACAGTAAGACTGGGGCACCTGGGTGGCTCAGTCGGTTAGGCGTCTGCCTTCAGCTCGGGTCATGATCCCAGGGTCCTGGGATCGAGTCCCTCATCGGGCTCCCTGCTCAGCGAGGAGCCTGCTTCTCCCTCTGCCTCTGCTGCTCCCCCTGCTTGTGCTTTCTCTCTCTCTTTCTCTCTCAAATAAATAAATAAAATATTGGGAAAAAAAACAGACTGGACGTCACAAAAAGTGAACGTTAATGGATACACATTTACTTTAAAAATCAACCAGGATATCGGAGAATCCCTGGATGAAACGTAGGCTGTGATGAATGAATCTAACTACATTAAGACTGTGTGAGATAACCTTGAGGCAAGTGGTGGGGAAAAGCATGCAGCTGACCTAAGTAACTTTGCAAAACAGTGTTTTGATTGAGAACTATCAGGCTCAACACAAAAGGAGCCATACAGAGATGCTGTACTCTAGCAACGAAAGTTGTTTCTCACTTTCTCACTGGGCAACGGGCATTAAGAGGGCAATTTTGAAAGGTTAGCAATGTTGAAACTACTTTACGTATACATTAACATTGAACGAGTGAGTAAATACACTATGGGTGATGAGAGCCAGGCTTCTTGCTGTCCAAGAAAGAAGTTATAAATATGCAAAGGGGGAAAGACAGAATGATCCGTGTGGTGCCGGATGAGTCAGAGACACCACTAAAGGTCACATCTAATGTCCACAGGAAGAGACATACAGAAATAATCATAGGTATGTATATATAGGGGAGTGAATATTCAGGCATATATATGCTAGCTGTGTGCAGAGAAGACCTACGACCAAGGACATCCTGGAAGCAGCAAGCACACCCAGGACCTGAATCTTGGTGTCTAAATACCATTCTTCAAGAAAAGGAACTGGGCTCCTTGGAGAAATAGCTGATTCTAGACCCAGGACAGGAAATATACAAGATGAACCTCAAGTGTCTTGTAGTGGCAGAAAGGAAGGAAGCCCTTTTTGGAAAAAAGGAGGTGGAGGAAGAGTATGTCAAAGAAACACAAAACCTACCTGAAAGGGCTCAGAATGGCCAAAGCTGGAACAACTTAGGCAACAAAATTAATAATGCAGTATTGGATTATAAGCCAAAGAATAGGTTAGAAACCCATGAGTTCATACTGACATAAATGATTGAATAAGTAAGTGGGAAGAGACAAATTTTCCAATAATATATGTAGATATGCCCTCTCCAGGAGGTGGAGCTAAATTCCCTTCTTCCTGAGTGAAGGCTACACTCACTTCCTAAAAGCAGAGAAAGGAAAATAGTGACTTTATAATGTGGAAATCTGGCAGATACGTTAACCAAGTGGTCAAGATTAATGTCATCAGCGATAGGTCATGTGACATCAAGGACTCCTGACATGAGCCATGACAATGGCCATCCACCATAGTGCTATTCTTCCCAAGCCCTCAGAATCCAGTCTAATCATAAGAGCAGCCCAAACTGAGGGACAGTCTACAAAATACCTGACCAGTATGTCCAAAATTTGTCAAGGTCATGAAAAAGAAGGAAAGACTGAGAAACTGTCATAGACCAGAGGAGACCAAGGAGACATGACAACGAAATGCAATGCAGTATCCTGGGTGGGGTCCTGGGACAGGAAATGGACTTTAGAGGAAAAACCAGGGAGATCTGAATAAAGTCTATAGTTCCCTTCTTAAAAATGGGTAAAAAAAGAAATCACAAAGTCCCTTAAGACCCACTAAGATACAGCTTTGTTATTTTCTATAACACATCTACTTTTTTAAAAATTGAGGTGACATTCACACAGCATAAAATTAAAGTGAAGAAGGTTAAAGTGAACGGTTGGTTGCACGTGCAACTACCCCTTTATCTAGCTCCCTCTTTCTAGTTCCAAAACATTCTCATGACTCCAAAAGGAAATCCAGTGCCCACTAAGCAACTGCTCCCCATTCCTCCCTTCTCTGAGCCCGTGGCAGCTGCCAATCCTTCTGTCTCTATGGATTCACGTATTCTGGAACAGAATTACATAATATATGACCTTTTGTATCTGGTTTCTTTCACTCAGCATAATGTTCTTGAGCTTCATCTACTCTGTAGCATGTATCAGCAATTCATTCCTTTTTATGGCTGAATAATATTGCATTGGGTGTCTATACCATGCTTTTTTCATCGATTCATCTGTCAATAAACATATGGGCTGTGTCCACCTAGATGAATAGTGGGATATTGTTACTAAGGAATTGGACCTGGTCTTTTTAGTTAATAGTAATTGTATTAGTTTTTAATTGTTGCATAACAAATTGTCACAAAATCAGCAGCTTCAAACAACACATATTTACTAGGGTTTCTGCGGTCAAAGGTCTGGACACAGACAAGTTTGGTTCTCGGCTCATGATTTCCTGAGGCTAAAATCAGTGCATCAGCTGAGTGTTTCTTTCTGGACTTCTGGGTCCTCTTTCAAGCTCATGTGGTTCCCTGCAGTCTGTGAGCCCCATTCTCTTGCTGGCTGCCGGCCAGGGGCTGCTCTCAGCTTCTAGAGGCCACTCACAGTTCCTTGACATGTGGCCCCCTCCACACACCCTCTCACGCTTCAGATTCCTCTGACTTCAGGAGGGGCCCAGTCCCTTCTGAGGACTCACCTGCTTATGTCAGGCCCACCAAAGATAAATGTTGTAATGAACTCAGTCAACTGATTGGTAACTCAGTCCCGGGAGTGATCCTATCATAATCACAGTTCTGCCTACACTCAAGGGGAGGAGATCACACAAACTGTGTACACCAAGGGTGAGAATCCCAAGGGTTGTCCTAGAATTCTGCCTGCTAAAGTAAGGTATCACAGCTAATTTCTTACTTTGGATGAATGTGCTATGGTTATGTACATATGTAAGCATATTTTTCTATAAATCTAAAATTATTCCAAAAAATTTTAAAAGCCACATCATGGATTTCTACTTCCAGGCAAGATGGAGTAGTGCAACTATATTTATCCTCCTGCATGAAATAGTACCACCAAAAACCAAAACAACAACAACAACAAAATCTGCAAATGAAACATAGGAAACACAGGTTTTGAAGACACTGATACCAAGAAGGAAAGGAGAGTGATCTCAGACAGAGAACAAGGGCTCCAACTTCCTGCCTGGGGAGAGTTTCCAGGCTGCAGCACAGGGAGGGAAAACAGACATGGAGCCTGGCAGCCTTCTGAAGTTGGAGAGCTGGAGCCAGAATGTCCACAATAGCCAAACTATAGAAAGAGCCCAGATGTCCATCGACAGATGAATGGATAAAGAAGATGTGGTATATATACACAATGGAATACTACTCAGCCATCAAAAAAATGAAATCTTACCATTTGCAATGACGTGGATGGATCTAGAGGGTATTATGCTAAGTGAAATAAGTCAATCAGAGAAAGACAATTATATGATTGCACTCATATGTGGAAATTAAGAAACAAAACAGGGGATCATAGGGGAAGGGAGGGAAAATAAAATAAGACGAAATTGGAGAGGGAGACAAACCATAAGAGACTCTTAACTATAGGGAACAAACTGAGGGTTGCAGGAGGGGAGGGGGGTGGGGGGATGGGGAAACCGGGTGACGGGCATTAAGGAGGGCATGTGATGGTATGAGCACCGGGTGTTGTATGCAACTGATGGATCACTGAACTCTACCTCTGAAACTAATAATACACTCTGTGTTAATTAATTGAATTTAAATAAAATAAATGTTTTTTTAAAAAAGAGATGGACTCCCATGCCAGGCAGTTGGGGCTGCAGAGCAGAGGACCCGAGAGAACCAGAGACCTGGGAAGGTTCTTTGCAGATGTTCCATGGAGCACTGATCAGTACATGGGGGAGGCGATGACCCGAGGCCAGGGGAAGAACCACCCAAAAGAATGCAGGGAACAGCACGGAGCTCTTACACGGGGCTGGGAAGGGTACCCACTCCCCCAGCCAGATAGGTGAACTCCCTCATTCATGATCATAAACCAGTGAGTAGAGCACCAAGAAGGGTCTTGCCTCAGAGATAGGGAGTAATCAGTCCTAGACTACCCATGGCTCTGGTTCCACCTAATGGATCCTAAAATCAGGACCCAAAGGATCCAACTATTTCCAAACAACTGTAACTCAACAAAGCTCATGAAAATTTACAGAAATACAAAAATATTCAACACCCATTGAGGTAAAAATTATAACTTTTGGCGTCTAATAAGAAATTACCAGCAGGAAAACAGACCCCATAAAGAGAAAAATCAGTGAACTGAAACAGACCCACAACTGCCACAGAGGTTAGAATTAGCCCCCGCAGACTTTGTAACTACATGGAACACGTTCAGGGAGTTCAGTAGAGGCGTCAAAGATACTAAAATATCTGCACTGAAATTCTAGAGGGAAAACTACCATGTCTGAGGTGAAAGACAGGACAGAGGGGATTGATGGCAAGATTAGACACCGCAGAAGAGAAGATTAGTGAACCTGAAGACAGCAATAGAAATTATTCAAAATGAACACAAAGAGAAAGAATGAAAAAGAAAAGAAGAAGAAGAGCATCAGTGAACTTTGGGTCTTCAAGTGCACAGATGAGTGGAGTCCCCAGATTGGGAGAGGGAGAGAGAGTGAGAAAGGGAGAGAACAGACAAAAATATGTGAAGCAGTGAGGGTCAGAACATTGTTCAAAGTTTGATGAAAACCATAAACCCACAGATCCAAGAATCTCAGGGAAACGCAAGCACAATAAACATGACAAAAATCACACCAAGGCAATTGCTTCAAACCAGTGATTAAGAGAAAATGTTAAAAGCAGCCAGAGGGAAAAGGACGCATTACGTGAATACATAGAACTCTTGTTCTATTTATGCTGCTGGTGGGAATGTAAAATGATACGATAACTTTGCACAACAGCTGGACAGCTTCTTGAAAAGTTAAATCATACACCCATCAGACGATCAACCACCTCATTCCAAGGTCTGCATAACCAAGAGACACAAAGCATTTGTGTCCATACAAAGACTTGTACACAAATGTTAACAGCAGCTTTATTTGTAATCACCCCAAACTGCAAACAACCCAAATGTCCATCAACAGGTGAGGGGATAAACAAAGGATGGCATCTCTCTATGATGAAATAACACTTGCTAAGGGAAAAAAAGGAACTAATAATATATGCAAACATATCAATGCATCTCTCAATAAGTATACTGAGAGAAGGAAACCAGACACCCCACCCCCTGTAAAAAAAAAAAAAGCATAATTTTGTGTCATCCTATTCATATAAAAATCCTAAGAAAAAAGATGATTCAATAGTGAGAGAAATCAGCAATACCTGGATGGCAGGTGGGAAGGGACAGAACTCAAGGGGGCAGGTGAAGCTTTTGAGGGTGATGGATATGTGCACTACCTTGACTGTGGAGATGGTTTCATGTTTGTACCCATATGGTCACAATGTCTCAAATTGTAATTTTAAAATATTTGGAGTTCATTACGTGTCAAAATACCTTTGAAAAATGATAAAAACAAAAACACTCTGGCCCTGGTTCCCACAGGCTTGCCCCCCAACCCCTAGGGTGGGGGAACAGGTGTCCTGGGGTCAGAAGGCATCACTTCACGCCACCGGGCTTGGGGTTCCACCTCGGTGCAAGGTAAACCCCGCCAGAGTCAAAGGAAGACAGTCGGTGAGAACAGCTAGCCGAAGCCAGGCGTTTGGCAGGAGCTCAGACACGTTTCTCTAAGGGACGTGGGGTTTCCTCAGTGACTCCCACTGGCACGCTGAGTGACTTCCAAACCACATGGGCACACATTTCCTTGGGGGTCCCTGCTCAGTCCTGAAACACGTTGGCATGCTTTGAAACATTCAGTGTGCAAATGAGAAGCAATTCTTCAGCAATCGTTAATTCGCGTTCCTATTTATTTATTTTTCAAAGATTTTATTTATTTGTCGGAGAGAGGACATGCGCGAGCACAAGCAGGGGGAGTGGCCGGCAGAGGGAGAGGGAGAAGCAGACTCCCCACTGAGCAGGGAGCCCGATGCGGAACTCGAACCCAGGACCCTGGGATCATGACCTGAGCCAAAGGCAGACACTGAACTGACTGAGCCACCCAGGTGTCCCTCGTGTTCCCACTTATGATTTTTCAAAGACACACATCCCTTCCTGTCAAAATCTACTAAGATTCACCACACAGGCTGACAGGACGAAATCCTATCCGCAGACCTGGGTGGGGGATGGACATTCTCCACCACGGCTTTCGACAGGCTGAGGACAAAGCCTTCTCACGGCCCAGCCAGCCTTCTCCCGCAGTCCGGGTCACCGAGCCAGACCCTGCCACAATCCCCACCCCGAGGTGGCCTGCTTCCCCTGACCCTCGCCTCTCGGTCTCGTCCACGCAGAATGCCTGTGGTTTCTCCTGGCCTGTCATCTGATCTGACAGCGTCTCAGGCTGACTCATGTCCCCTCAGAGTCCGTATGTTGAGGTCCTAACCCCAGTCCCTCAGAATGTGACTGTATTTGGAGACACGGTCTTTAAAGAGGTGATGAAGCCAAAATGAGGTCAACTATGAGGTGGGCCCTAATCCAGTGTGACTGATGTCCTTCTAGAAGAGATTAGGATACGGACACACAGAGGGAAGACCATGAGAGAGGACACAGAGAGAGCACGCTCATCTGCCAGCCGAGGAGAGGCCTCAGGAGAAACCAACCCAGCTGACACCCTGACCTCTGGCTTCCAGACTCTTCTGTTGTTTATGCCCCCCTGACTGTGGTACTTTGTTAGGGCACCCTGAGCAGACAAAGACAGATGGGGTCCCCCCAACACCCCACCCGCCTCCTATGGGGACAGATGGGTGAGCAGGCAGTGGGGAGGCTAGAAGGACATGGACGCCTGACCTCGGAGCCAAGTGAGGGCCCACAGGCCACAGGAGTCATTGAGGGTGGCATTCAGGGTCGATGGGGAGCGAGGGGAGGGAGATCCCACTGAGGCTATTTAGGAAGATGAGCAAGAATGCAGAGCTGCTGAGTCTGCCTGAGGCGCGGGGTGACAGGACCCAGAGAGACCAAGCATCTCCAGAAGGGCCAGGTGCTAATGGAAGGGGACAGAAGAAAGCCCAGGAAGGAATCGTCCCAGGACCACCCAGCTGGGATGAGGCATCTTTCTCCAGCTCACCCCATTCTTAGCCCCGGGGATGAGCCTTGCTACAGGCAGGGGGAGGAGGAGGAATCGGCCCCAGGAAGGGCCCTGGCCCCGGAGGTTAATGGACACTCCACAGGCAGTATTAGCAGAGCGGGGAGCAAGGGGAGACCGATGGCTCACTCACTGTCCTGGGAAGTGAGTGTCACTTCATCCTCAGGGAAGCGGAGCGAAGCAGACACTGGCACCCTCTTTCCAGAGGAGGAAGGAGGGGCTTGGAAAAGGCAACGCATTTGTCCCCGGCCACTGCAGCTGGCTTAGAGGCAACTCCAGACACAGACCCAGATCTTGCTGCTCTGGAGCCCGCAGCAGGAGCTGGAAGGCCCAGTGAAAGGGGCTTTTAGGAGGACCCGGGTGGGACAATCTCTGTGGTGCGTATGTGCCCGCACACGCCCATATGCACACCCACGGGCACGCATGCACACACACACGCATGCATCTATATGCACACATTCATGTGTGTGCACACTCACATGCAAGCACACTCACACACATGCATCTATATGCACACACGTGCGTGCACACACACACATGTGGATCTATATGCACACACTCAAAGGCGCATTCACATGCATGCACTTTCACACGCATGCATCTATATGCACACACGTGCATGCACACACAGATGCACTCACGTGCGCATCTATATGCATACACTCAATGGCACATTCACATGCATGCACACACTCACGTGCATGCACTCACATGCATGTACACTCACATGCATGCACCTATATGCACACATGCATGCACACTCTCACATGCACACACACTCACACACATGCATCTATATGCACTCATGTGAGTACACACATACAAGCACGCACACTCACACGCACGTATCTATATGTGCACACTCAAAGGCACACTCACATGTACTCACATGCAGGCATCTATATGCACACACTTAAAGTCACTCACATGCATGCACACACTCTCATGTGCATGCACACTCACATGCATGCATCTATATGCATACACTCAAAGGCACATGCACATGCGTGCACACACTTTCACACACATGCATCTATATGCACACACGTGCATGCACACTCTCATATGCACACTCAACGGCACACTCACGTGCATGCATGCACACTCACATGCATGCATCTGTATTCACACACATCCACACTTGCTCTCACGTGCATTTGCACTACCTGCACACACTCTTGTGCCCTCCAGACCTCATAGTGGCTCACCCTCACACACAGGCCACACACCCCAGTCCAACTGCCACGTGAACTTGCCCTTCATTTGACTACACTATACCATGGGGCTGCAAAGAAAATGCCGTGGACGGAGACGGAAAAGGCACCATTAAATCAATGGACAGACCACGTTTTTGTGTGTGTGAAGATCCTCCTGGGAGGCCCAAAGCTGGGTAGGTTTTATTTAAACTGTCTCCTAAAAACCCCAGAAATCACTGTAATTGCTTTATGACTTGTTTCACAACTCAAAGTTGGAGGCAAAGTCCGTTTTAGAAGCTGAAAATACCCATTTGAAAGCGCTTCCCCCCAACCCTGATTTTGCGGCTACATCAAAAAAATAAAGATTTTCTCATTTACCAATGTGACTTGAAGCAGATGTGTGTGAGGCCTCTAATCCATCAGGTTAATCATGAGCATTTGGGGGGTGTTCGTGCCATGTTGTGTAACCGCAAGAACAGACTTATTATTTAAAGCAAATTTATTAGGTGTTCGGGTGCCCTTTCACAATGAAAAATCCATCTAATAATTTTTGTGAATAATTAGGTTTTTATTTTGGTCATAAACATGAATTTGTGTGTGTGTTTAAATGAAAAAAATCTCATTCCGCTGAAACGAGAAACTGGGGGGGGAAATGGACTTATGAAGCCAATTCAGCCCCTGCTTTTCCTCAGTGACCAAGCAGTCCCACTTCCCATCACTGACGCGGACACTGGACCTGGGTTAATACCATTTCCACTTCTGTGTAGCCTCCGGGGGCTGGTGGAATCCCAGCGTTAAAGGGACCATGGAGCCTCCTCTCCAATGTAAATAAGCATATACATGTGCCTTCTGGATGCACCCAAAGAAAGCCTTCCACTAGGAACAGCCATGAGCGGGACGTGGATGACATCTGGGGCACTTTGGGCCATCGGCTTGTTTAATCCCCATGGAAACCTCATGAGGCACGTATTATAATCCCCATTTAACAGCCGGGCAGGGGCGCCTGGGGGGCTCAGTCAGTGGAGTGTCTGATTCTTGGTTTCAGCTCAGGTCCTGATCTCGGGGTCCTGGGATCGAGCCCCACGTCGAGCTCTGTGCTCAGTGCACAGTCTGCTTGTCCCCCTCCCTCTCTCAAAGAAATAAATAAAATATTTAAAAAAAAACCCCACACACAAAACAGATGGGCAAAACAGAGGTTTGGAAAAGCAGTCATTTACCCGAAGTGACACAGCTCGGATCCGCTTAAAGTGTTCCCTGCCATCCACACGTCTGCCCCCTACGGAGGGTGTCCACACTGGCAGGAAAGGCTGCTGCCCTGGGCTCGATGACTGCTTTCTGCAGCTGTGAGACTGAGGGAAAGGGCTCAGGACCAGGAGTCAGGTTGCTGGGGTTCAGACAATCGCTGCTACCTGGGGCCAGTCATTGCCCCTTCTGCCCAGGGTGAATCCTACAAGAGAGGCACTCCATCGCCTCCAGGAGCACACTGACGCCCCTTCCTTTAAAACTACATCTGCAAATTTATTTCTTCTCTCAAGGATTCGTGCTTTGTCCTGAAATCTATTTCTGGACATGATGAAGCAATGTCTTCTGAGGGCCTGTGTCAATTAAAGATTAATCCTGATCCAACACGTGGGAGAAAATTGAATGAGGAAGGAGCTGGAGGTCGTGTGTGGCCTCCAGAGAGCACTCCCCAAACCAAATTATGTTTGTTCGCGGACTTAGAAAGACGTCATGGGAGCGCAGTGGGTGCGATGCCTGGCACTTCCAAAAAGCTATTCCAGAAAGGGGTCGGTGGCACCAAACCAAAACAGGAGCCTGAAATCACTGCGATGAATCGTCAGTGTTTCTGGATCTTGTTTTAAGGCTTTCTTTGTTATCAGTTGCCTTTTGCTTTCAACAACAACAAATCCAACTGAAATTAAAAATCCAACCAAAAGACAGATGGACTCCACGCTGTCCATCAGAAAACGTGACTTCACAAGGGTACAGTTTTGGAATACCACAGGCAGATAAACGAGCCTGGCCTGGACAAATCTGGATATTCTAAAAAGGAAACAAAAAACAAAGCCCTAAAGATGTTCCTCTTTAGGCAGTTACTTACATCCTAGAGAATAACAGAAGGAAGACACTTGGCCCAGGATGCCACTGGCTGCGCCATTTTCTGTGCCAACAAAAATGTGGAGGAAGCCTAGATTCTGGGTGGACAGAAAGACGCAGATTCCATTGATGGGGTCAGATGCAGCTGTGAAAGACTGTGCAGCCCCTGGAAAAACATTTTTGATGTAAGGTCGGAATGCACACACGCAAGCTATACATGGTGCACGCTCTGCGGTTAGCATTGGGTGGGTGTAAATCTCCGAGGATTAAGGACTGGACGAAATTATGCAAAATGTTAAAGAGTCCTTGTTTTAGGGTGGTGGGGTTATCAATAACATGAATCATGTTAAAGCAACATACACTTTGGGGTTTTTTGTTGTTTTGTTTTTAAGAAAAGGAGGAAAGGGAAGGGTAGCCAAACTGGCATGCTATTGCCCAACACTGGGTCTAACATCCTGGATAAGGAGGTGGCCACAGCTCAGCAGCAGTGGGAGCTGGAGAGCCGGCGAGCACGGCAAGGGGCAAAGACAAAAGGGTCTGCACCTAACCCCGCAAAGAGCAGGTTTGGAAGAATGCCATTTTCCAGCAACACCTACCAATGCCTCATGGTCAGGGATAGAATTAATTAGGGGAAAGGGAGAAACGTGTAGAAATCTGGTAGAGGATACGGCTTCTCTGAAGGTATAGGATTATACCAAAACCCTGTGGGGCCCTGAAGGTGAAGGGCAGGGGATCCAGTGCCCAGAGCTCACCCCTGTATTGAAACCTAATCTCCAGTGTGATGGTATTAGCAGGTGGGGACTTTGGGAGGTGAGGAGGAAACGAGTGTGGAGCCTCATGATGGGATTAGTGCCCTAACTTGGGGCTCAAACTCACAACCCTGAGATCAAGACCTGAGCTGAGATCAAGAGTGGGACGCTTAACTGATGGAGCCACCCAGGTGCCCCGATAAATCCTCTTTCTAATTAAAGCCAGTCCAAGCTGGGGTCCCATCACATTGCTATTTGAAGGTGCAAGAGTCCAAGGACATGTAGAAAGGCTGAATCTAACGAGATGATGCTCCTGAGGGTACAGGGGACATCTTGCTCTGGGGACCATGGTTATAATTGCACATGCTCTGGAAGGGAATCTGGGGGCCATGGTGACATATGGCTGCTGAGAAAAGCCACAGAGACCCATGGCTGGGGGTAAGGGAGGACAAAGAGGAGAGCTGTCTGGGCACATACCTAATGGGTACAGGGCTCCATACAGCAGTCTGGGTGTAGTGATCTTGTCCTTGCAGTGGCTGAGCCAGTTTCTCCAGCCTCACAGCCTCCTCCACCTACTGCAGGGTGACATAGGTATTCCCACTTCCCCACTATGGGGTCCACTGAAGGGTCCACTGAAGGGTTAAAGACCATAAGCTGCCAAGAATGGCGTTGTGCCAGAGAGAATCCCCGAACGCACCAACCTTGCCTTTGACTCTGGCTGGGGGCAGAGCTAGAATCAGGACCCCAAAGGAAACAGAAATTTTGTGGCTGAGGAATGTTCCCAAAGCGGGTGTGGGTATGAAAACTGTGGTAGGCCAGTGGATGACCACCCCCCCAGCACATCCCCATCCTCCTCTGGGGTCACCTTCTACAGGCCCCACCTGACACTGCTGGTTGTTCCCCAAAACATTCCCATTCCTCCTTCCTAACAGAGCCGCTATTCTCTTCCAGTGGCAACGTGCCCAGCCCCAGGGGAGAAATCAAGATTGGTCCAAGCCTACTATGGCAAGCCCGTTACCCTTGCCAGTGACGGGATGATGGCAATCGTGGGCGCTGGCTCTGCTCGGCGGCCATACGGGGAGTCTTCTGAGAGGTGCTGGGAGCTTCCCCCCCTCTGACTCAAACAAAAGAGAAAGCCTCTTGAGAAGAGGACTCTTTCTCCTGCCCCCTTCCCTTCTACCTCGGTTACTCTTGTGTGAAGATACGAGCTCGGAGCTGCAGCAGCTGTCTTGACACCATGAGGAAAAGCCCAGAGAATGGCAGACACTGACCCAGACCCACTGGTGGCCGACTCACTGAACTAACTCAGAACTGCCGACTAACTTCCAGGCTCCTCTGGTTACACAAGATAATTCAATGACTGTATTGTTGAAGGCACCACGCTCGGCTATTCCGCTACTCACCATCAAAAGCACACTTACTGACCAATGCCTTCCTCTATATTATTGTATTTGCTTGTCCCTGCACAGGTAGTTGTGAGCTGCACATTAGGAAAGAGGTTGAAGAGGTTAGATGACACAGCTAGTAAATGGTAGGACCAGAGCCCTTCTCTGCCTACTGGGATAAATTCATTCAGTTCATGGACGACCCAACCTCAGGAGCCATGCCGCAAACCTTCGAAACCAGTATGTAAAGGTCCCATTCAAACATTTCCAAAATACGTTTGCAAAAGAAATGTCCT
This sequence comes from Neomonachus schauinslandi, assembly GCF_002201575.2. NCBI lineage: Eukaryota > Metazoa > Chordata > Mammalia > Carnivora > Phocidae > Neomonachus > Neomonachus schauinslandi. The sequence goes on along the minus strand of NC_058409.1, from coordinate 6,879,267 downwards.
GACAGTTGGCTTGTTCTAAACATGCTGCTACCTTTTTTAAAAAAAATTTTTTAAAGAATTCTTTTTTTTTTTTTTAAGATTTTATTTGTTTATTTGACAGAGAGAGACAGTGAGAGAGGGAACACAAGCAGGGGGAGTGGGAGAGGGAGAAGCAGGCTCCCCACGGAGCAGGGAGCCCGATGCGGGGCTCGATCCCAGGACCCCGGGATCATGAATTGAGCCGAAGGCAGACGCTTAACGACTGAGCCACCCAGACGCCCCATGCTGTTACTTTTTAAAGATTTATTTATTTAAGAGAGAAAGAGAAAGAGAGGATGAGTGTGAGTGGGGGAGGGGCAGAGGGAGAGGGACAAGCAGACTCTCTGCTGAGCGCCGAACCCGATGTGGGGCTTGGTCTCAGGACCCTGAGATCATGACCTGAGCCGAAACCAAGAGTCCATTGCTCAGCCGACTGAGCCACCCACACACTGCTATGTTTTAATACTCTGGTTTCTCTTCAGATTGCATAAATCTTTCGCCTTTTCCTAAACATGTTGCTATTTTATAAAGCTCTCCCAAATTGCTTCCCCACCAAAAAATTAAAAAAAAAAAAAAGAAGAAGAAGGAAAAAATAAAGGGAGAAAGTAAGCATGCAGGAAGTCACCAGAAAGAAACTTTTTGGTCTGGGAGCCAGGAAATGTCAAGGAAACAAATGGAGCTATGATTGACCCTCCCATCTCCTGTTGAGCCATGGATTCAAAAACTGGCTCTTTATTAACATGTTCTCCATAGGGCAGTCCTGACAAGTGGCAGGCCACCGCAGAGGCCGAGAAAGCTGCATGTGATTCTGGGTTTTACGGTAATTTAACCAATACATGTAGTAGTTGATGGTAGGGGAGAAAATTGAATTTTACCCTGAGTCTCTGAGTTTTTCTTGTTTTCAAACTGATTGGTCTGGACAATGGAAGACCAGGAGCCAAAATAAATCCATTGTAAGCTGGAAATGCTCTCCTCTGAATACAGCTAAATATTTCTTTAATCCTTACATTAAATTTGTTACTGGATATGAAAGCTATTTTATTTACTCTAAAATTTAAGCTGTTGTAATACTGTAATTATAGGTGTAATGAGTGGGGGGCTGATTATTACTTCGGCAACCTATCTAAGGCACCTTAAAAGCATAATATCAGATGTTTGTTGTGCATTTATATTTTCGGGTCATAATGAAGATACTATCGTTAACGACTTTTTCATGTTATGAAAACCATTTCTTTCATTTTTGGATCATGGGAAGGGTCTTTAGTAATCCCAAGTTAGCATGAATATTCCTTTTTTGGAGCTTCTGTATCTACATTATCAGGCACAGCAGCCAGTCCCCCCAAAAAAGTTATGTCACACTTCTGTTCCCAAGGGAACAAAGACATTGGGTCCCTTATTAACAGTGGCTTTTGTTGGCTTATTTTGTAATGTTTTTTTCTGATATTAAAGTTGTGTGTGGTTGGCAAGGATTTCTCTTCCTCAATTTGGATGTGGTTTCTGCCTCTGAAACTCGGAAAACAAGCTTGTTGATAAAGGACAAGCTGAAGGCACCCTCGCATGCGTAACTACTTCAGCCACAGACTCAAAAGACGCTTCCCTGAAAACAAATCGGAGCTGAAAACCATGTTCAAGTTCAAATGTTCTTCCCTTCAGAGATTTTCAGCTCAGTATTTATTTGTCCTTCCTATGTAATGGTTCAAAAAAAAGTATCTTCACATCCATTTAAAGCCAATTCCCTGGGCGCCTGGGTGGCTCAGTCGGGTAAGCATCTGCTTTCAGCTCAGGTCATGATCCCAGGGTCAAGGGATTGAGCCTCCTGTTCTCGAGTCCTCTGGCTCCCTGCTCAGCGGGAAGCCTGCTTCTCCCTATCCCTCTACCCCTCCCCCTGCTTGGGCTCTCTCTCTGTCAAATAAATAAAATCTTAAAAAAAAAAAAAGGAGATAAAGCCAATTACCAACTCCTTGAGGTGCACCTCCCACACCCTCCCCCTCCCACCTCAGCCAGGGGCTTACATGTCCCATCCAGGGACATTAGTGAGAAGAACGGCTTGTTGCAGGAACAGACAGACTAGACCGGTGCCCTGGGAGAGAGACGGCTTCTCACAGGGGACCCCAAACAGCCAGAAGTTCAACTCCAAGTGCATTAAACCACGGCATCTCTGACATTCCACCCTCCAACCTGTGCTCTAAGCGCATACGCTCTTCAACTAACTAAACCCAACTAAGCCAAGTTTAGTTAGCTGGTAGTACAACTTGCCCATGGACACACATCCTGTGCTCACGCCAGCCTGCGGAATGCTGCAGTGAATTTCAAGTGGAAATCCCTGGATGTGAAATTTGCCCTTGGCCTTTCTAACAGAGAGCAGAGAGACTGGGACGGAGACAGAGACATGAAGTCCCACCCAGGTAAAATCAGTGTCGCAGGAGGGGGGCAGAATGAAGCCACTGCAGTCTCTCCCCTCAGATCCTAAGCCTCAAGGTCCAGGACTTGCGAATCCACCCTTTTCAGCAGGGGCTGCTTTGCCAGGGCATCCGCCCTGTCCCCACCACCATTAACCTGGACACAATTGGCAAATTCCTTGTAAAAATATTTTACTGGGATTTCTGATTCACTCGGTCTGGGCTTGCAGTTTATTTTTACTAAGAGGGGCCTCCTCTTGGAAAGAACGGCTCCAGTTATTGCAGTAACAGAAATGTTACTGGGCCTCCATAAATCAATTCAACACCCTGGTCTCCAGGGATTTGCCAAAAGATAATGGGCTGCAATTATGGAAGCTTCAGCACCAGTCGCCAGCGGGGCTCCGGGGAGATTTCCGAAGTCTGTGGGCACTTTGAAGACTAAAAGAAGGAAATCAAATCACGAAGCAGCAATTCTGCCCCAAACCACGCTGCTGGAGGAGAGGTAACGCTGGCTTCAATTAAAGTCATAAGGAACAGGTACCCGGGATTAGAAGGTGTGGCACAATCTTCTCCCATTCCCTCAGAGATTCCAAAGGCACTCAACCATGGATACACAGGGTGATACATGAATAAAATCACAGCTTGCACAGTTGAGGGGAAACGGTTAGTTACAGGCTTGGCCTACCTCTCCTCTACCTTGAAACCCTGGCGCTTTTCCTGCTACAACTGAGGATGCGCCTCTGGGCAGGATACTTGGGATCTGCTTTTCCCAGGAGGAAGAGGGTGGCAAGGGAGGTGAGCACAACCAGGAGACCCCCTGGCCAGTCCACCTGCCTGTCTCATTTCTAAGGGGAGGGGCACTGCCGCACAAAACATGGAGGTTTTCATTGAACATGATGGATGGGTGAGGGTTTTGCAGCTCCAAAGGTAGCGTCTGCTTTGAAGACACACAACCGCAACCCTAGTAGAAGTGTCACAGCGTCTCATACGGCACTTCCAACGAGCGCCATGAAAATTCAGCATGTATCTGCATCGCTTGAAACCAGAATTGGGCTTTTTTTTTTTCTTCCCGTCATCCTACCAGGTTTCGTAGGCACTGGGTGCGCACTCAGCTCCAAGAGCCCCAGAACACAGCATTTCCAGGATGGAGCTGCTCGGAAACAAGCCTTTCCGGAGGGAGGTGGACAGGGAAGGTGGGGCTGACCGGGTCCCTGCAAGGGCCCTGGCCGTCAGGTCCGTCCGAGGCTTCCCTCCGCCCTGGCCGCCGGCCTGCTGGGGAGCCCGCGCTTCTCCAGGTACACCAGCCCAGGGCACAGTGGTTGCGAGGCTACCGGGGGCGAGTCACCCACACGACTCTTCCCACACGAGCCTGGTCATTCGTCCGGCGGCACCGAGGAGCCAGGCGCTGAGCGCCGGCGGGAGGCGACCGGTCGGAGCGCGCACCCCCGTGGAGACTCGCCCCCAGGTCTGTCACAGTTTCTAAGTCCGTAGGCTTTCCTCTCCCTCCCAGCTGCTCGTTCCCGAAACGGCACTTCCAGCTCGCGTTTCCCGCGGCCGCTGCGCCCTGGAACGCGGGAGACAGCAGGAGCCCCCCC
>NC_058409.1:6809196-6874855 GCF_002201575.2 Neomonachus schauinslandi | reverse complement strand
GGCCGTGCGGAGCCGCGGGCGCGGGCTGGCGCGGGGAGCCGGCGGCAGAGCCCGAGGCACGAGGTCGGCGGGGCGCGGGGCTTGGCCTCCGGGCAGCAGCGGAGCGCGGCGCACGCCCCCCTCTCCGCCACCAGCTTCTCCACAGCGGCCACTTTGGGCAGTTTCCTCTATGCAAATAGACCCTGCCAGAAAAGGAGCGGGGACCCACCCAGGGGAGGAGCGGCCCGGCCGGCCCCGCGCGGCGAGGGGCGGGGGACGGAAGGGAGCTGGCTCCTCCGAGGCACCCCCCAACCCCCGCGCGCGCGCCTGGCCGACCCCTGGCCCGGCGCGGACCTCCGCCTCACCTGTCCCCGGCGCCGGGCTGCACCCCACTGCCGCGCGCGCACCTCCGCCGCTCCCCAGGCCCAGGTCCCCTGCGGTCCCGAGAGGACTGCGGTGCGCCCGGACCCTCGGCGCCTTCTGCAGCCCACCTCTGGCTGGAGCATCATCCGTGCCTGGGGGAAATGCACTTGTGAGTTCACCTTCCCGACCCCCCCCCTTTTTTTTAAGTTCAGAACTTCAAACCCCGTGGAAAACTTAGTGAGTCCAGCCTGGATGGTGCCCTGGCGCCGCTCGGTGGCTGAAAGCGATCTCTGCGCACTCGCGCTTGGAGACGCAGTCTGGGTTGTGATCTCGCCAAGCGGAAAGATGCCTCTTAGAATCTTAGGGCTCTCACCATTTATTAGGTGCTAGACATGTGGTACTGGGAGCAGAAATCGTAGGACCTCGCCGCTGATCTAGAGAGGGTTTGCATTTGAGAAAATCGAGACTATCACAAATAGAAAAGATGGGGGGAAAGAGCTCCAACTTTTGTTCAGATGATGGCTTAATTCCGCAGTGGAAGCCCAGTTCGGCCAACAGTAATAATCCAGTATGCACCGCATTGAGCCTATCCCGCGGTCCTGCTGCAGACTTAGATCACAGGGTTCAGGTAGGAAAGCCTGAATGTAGAATGAAGAGGCCCTCACGGTCTTTCCAAGAAAAGGAAGAAAGGCTGGAAGTCAGGCAGGGTCTCTGCGTGGTCACACATTCATTCCTACCAGGTGTATTTATATCCTAAAACGGGTCTCACCATAACACTTCCACTAAAGCCTGTAATATTCAAATAAAATCACAAACTAACTGCTCGCTTGGATCTTTGTGATTTGGGCAACTCCACAACCTTTTTTTTTTTTTTGAGAAAAAGGCCTGTTACATCTTCCTTCTCGCTCTCTGGATATCTGGATTATTCATTTCGGTGGCTAGATTACTCATCTCTGAAAACTGTTGAGGACCTCCAGCTGACATGTCCCTCCTTACTCCCTTAATCCAGAGGGGGAAACCACCTCTGAGATTGGAATAAAACAAGTGATTGGCGTCTTACCTCTGCAACTTTGTAGCTGTGACCTTCCTTAGGTAAATTGGGCTTATGGTTAGGTGATTATACAGAGATAGATCTTGGGGCTATGCTAAAATCTGGCATGTGCCCAATAAATAGTCTGAAAAGTACTTGCTAAGCAAACTAGATTGTCTACTCGGGAAGAGGCCAACGCCAGATTATAGGTTGGGACTTCAGTCTTACTACAGACACATGGGCTAATTGCCCATCACCTGTGTTAATGTTACTGCATGTCCCCATGTTTGTAGCAGCATTATCTACAATAGCCAAATTATGGAGGCAGCCCAAGTATCCATCGACTGTTGAATGGATAAGGAAGAGGAGATATATATATATATATATATATATGATAGAATATTACTCAGCCACAAAAAAGAATGATATCTTGCCATTTGCAATGACATGGATGGAGCTAGAGAGTATTATGCTGAGTGAAATAAGTCAGAGAAAGACAAATACCATATGATTTCATTCATATGTGGAACTTAAGAAACAAAGCAAACGATCATAGGGGATAAAAAGAGAGAGAGAAATGAACCAAGAAACAGACTCTTAACTATAGAGAACAAACTGATGGTTACTAGAGGGGAGGTGGGGTGGGGGGGGATGGAGGAAACAGGTGATGGGGATTAAGGAGAGCACTTGTGATGAGCACCGGGTGATGTATGGAAGTGTTGAATCACTATATTGTATACCTGAAACTAATATAACACTGTGTGATAACTAACTGGAATTTAAATGAAAACTTAAAAAAAAAAGCCAAGCTCATTGATCTGTTAGGCCTTTGCCCTCGCCTACTACCTCACTATCTGGAACATTCTGCTCTCAGATCTTTGAACAGCAAGTTCTTCCTTCAGGTCAAGGTCCCCAGGTTCTCAAACCTCACTGGCTCTGAAGGACCTTCCCAGGCTGCCTAACCTAAGGCATCTCTGAGCCCACCGGCCCCCTCCAAAGGATTACTCGGGGGATCAGGCCACTTATCACTGTTTGAAGTTACCTTTTCATTAGCAAGACCTTTGTCTTGCTCACCACTGTTTTCTCAAAAAACAGAACAGGATCTGACACATGGCTGATGCTCAGTAAATATTTGTCAGATGAATTAAGGCAAGGTGAAAATAGGTTTACTGCCTGCAGCTTTAAAAGCCAAGGAAGAAAATACTCTATCTTGCTTTTGTCAGTTGGGGTTCTAGAAGGAACAGATCACCTCCTCAGGCCTGAATGTAAAGACTCTTTACAAAGGGGGCCAGCTGAAGGGAAGCCAACAGGGGATGCTGAAGAAGCCCCCTGGGGTAGCAACAGTGGGGAGCATTACCATTCCAGCTGAAGGGGTGAGGAGAAGGAGCTGTTGGGGGGACCCTATGAACGCTCAGAGCTATAAAAAGGTCTGAACAAGAGGAGCTGTGGACTTCAGTTAAGGGACACCATGAGTTGGAAAGTGGGAGTTGGGTGGGGGAGATAATTTTATCTCCTCCTGCTCTCTGATCTGCTGGATCTCCTGCCTCCTGCTGACCAAACCCACAGGGCAGGGAGCCCAGATGATGCAGTGCAAGAGGTGAGCCTGCTAAAGACAGAGAGTCAGAGAGATGAAGAGCAGCTCTATAGAGGGAAAAAAGAGAGAGAGAGAGAGAGAGAGAGAGAGAGAATCTCCACCACATTACCTAACATGCATATAGCACTTAGCAAGCTCAATACAGCTACGGCTGCATCTGAATGGCTAAACTGTCAGCAACAGGTACTAATCCTCAGGGAGCCCAATTGGCCACTTGGTGGCAAATCAACTACTTTGGACTCCCTCCATCCCAGAAAGGCCAGCACTTTGTCCCTCATGGGGATAGCTAGCTATTCCAGGTATGGGCTGGTCTTTCCCATCTGTAGAGCCTCAGTCCGTACCGTTGTCCTGACAGACAGCCCAATCCATAGGTATGGAATCCCACACAACATAGCATCTGAGCAAGGGACCCACTTGACAGTGACTGTGGAATCCATGGGTCGGATTACATCCTGCACCAGCACCCCCATGACTCACTGGGGGATTTTGTACTTGCTGTCCTCACAACTGTGGGTCCTGCAGGGCTGGAGATGCTAGTTCTCAAAGGGGTTACACTCTCTCCAGGGGATGCAGCAGGGGTCCATTCAACTATAAGCTATGGATGCCACTCAGGGCATGTTGAGCTCTGTGTCCAGGGACCTGAAGTCAGAGAGTCATCATTTTGGTGGGGGTGAGTGATCCTAATCAGCAGGAGGAGATAGGGCTGCTTTTATACAGTGGGAGCAGGGAGGAATATGCCAGGCACCTGGTGATACTCCTTTGCCCCCTTGTAACTGTGAACAGCAGTGTGCAGGAACCCAGCCTGATGACTGACAAAGGCGCAGACTCTCCAGAATAAAAGGGACATTATAAAATATTTTATTAAAAAAAGAGATTGTTTGGGTCAGATAGGGTTGATAACCATTGCAGAAGATCATAAGTAATGTTGATCGTGAAAAAGTTCAAATATGGGGCGCCTGGGTGGCTCAGTGGATTTAGCGTCTGCCTTCAGCTCAGGTCATGATCCCAGGGTCCTGCGATCATCCAGCTCCCTGCTCAGTGGGGAGCCTGCTTCTCCCTCTCCCTCTGCCCCTCCCCCTGCTTGTGCACTCTCTCTCTCAAATAAATAAATAAAATCATAAAAAAAATTAAAAGTTCAAATATGTTCAAAATGCTCTGTTTAAGAAAGCAAGGGTACTTACTCATTTTTGTTTAATTACTAAGAAAAATGTTTTAAATTACACTATACGGCTTAATGGGCTAAGCTTCAATTACCTGAGGAAGTTGTTGCATAGAAAAAGTGGTGTGATACAGTGGAGAAAACACCAGGTCTTGACGTTAACACCTGGATTCTAGTCCCAGCTCCACTGATATCTCCCAGCTACTTTCTATTTTGGACCCGCAGTTTTCCCGTTTATAAGATGGAGATACTGACAGAGACTAGATTTCCTCTGCCTGAAACAACTAGGAAGTGAGGCAAACTCTATGAATTGGCAGTTGTCAAGACACTGGACACCAGGCAGTGAAGGCCAGCCATCCTTGGACAATGGGACTGACCCATTTATTTTACTGTCGGGAGATGTTTTCAGGTCACGGTGCAGGGAGAGGGACCCGGGCAGAGCCACCCTGGGGTGAAGAGAGAGAGAGAGTGTTACAAGTCCAAGAAAGCCAAGGTGGTTAGAATTTGCAGGCTAGGAGAGTGGAGAGAGAGACCATCATCACATTTTCGAGGAAACTACCTGAGGTCGAGGAAGAACCACACAAAAGGACCAGGAAGGAAAAGCTGGTCATTCACAGGGCATTGGATAGAGTAAGAGATTTTGCCTCGGTAGTAGGGAAAAAAAAACAAACAAACCCAGTCCTACACCAAATGCTACTCTGGTCCTTCCTAACCAAGCTTAAACCTCAAACCTAAAACGATCAAGCTGATTCAAGCAACTTAATCATGTCTCATAACAAAGCTCAATTACATAGGAAAATAAAAATATCCAGTATCCAACGAGGTAAAACAAAAAGGTAAAATTACCAGGCATGCAAATCAGCAAGAAAATATGGCCTATAATAGAAGAAAAAGCAATCAGTCAAAACTGCTGCCAAAATGAGATAGAATTAGCAGACAAGGATATCAAAAGTTCTAACTTTATTCCATAGACTCAAGGAACAAAGAAGAAAGAATGAACATGTTAAGTAGAGACGTGGAAAGTTGGATTGCATTTTTAAGAACTAAAGCAAAAATCTAGAGATTAAAATGAGAGTGTTTGATATGAAAAATCCAGCGGATGGGATGAAAGGCAGATCAGACACTGCAGAAGATTAATGAACTTGAAAATAGAGCTATAGAAACTATCCAAAATGAAACAGGTGAAAAGATTGCGGGGGGAATGAGCAGAGCGTCAGCAAGCTCTGGGACAGTTTCAAGTAAGTAACTGGAGTCCCCAGGGGAGAGGACCAAAAAAATTTTTGAATAATCAATGGCTGAAAAACAATTATAAATATGATAAAAACTATACACTCACAGATCCAAGAATTTTAAGGAACCCAAGCATAAAGATCATAAAGACAACCACACCACCAAGCACATCATAATCAAACTGCTTAAAAGGAATGGTAAAGAAAAAAACCTTAAAAACAACCAAACAAAAAGACATGTACAGAGGAATCAACACAACAGTAAACTTTCCACTGGAAACAGTGCAACCCAGAATAGAGGGAAACAGTATCTTTTGTCAAGCCAGAATTCTATACCCAATGCAAGTATCTTTCAAAAACCAAAGTCTCAATAAACACTTTGATCCAAAAGCTAAAAGGATGTATTACCAGTCAGCCCACAATAAAAATAAATGTTAAAGGAAGAAATTCAAGCGGAAGGAAAAGCCATAACAGATGGAAATATGGGTTTACATAAGGGATTGAAAACCTCTGGAAATGGTGACTCTGTGGGTAAATATAAGAAGTCTTATTTAAATCTCTTTAAAAGATAATTGAGGTCTTAAAACAAAAATAACAGTGTACTGTGGGGTTGTAGCATATGGCTAGTAAAATGTGTGATGACAAGAGTACAAAGCTCAGGAAGGGAGAAATGGTAATTTACTGTTAGAAGATCCTTTTGCTTGGGGTCGTGAGTTCAAGCCTTGTGTTGAGCTCCACGCTGGGCGTGGAGTCTACTTTAAAAAATATATATATATGTGTGTGTGTGTGTGTGTGTGTGCGATCCTTTTGCTATATAAGTGAACTAGCATAATGTTACTTAAAGTCAAATCGTGATAAGGATGCATACTACAAACTCTAAAGCAATTGGTAAACACAACCCCTCTGCACACACACACACAAGGAGAATTGTAGGTAATAAGCCACCAACAAGGGGAGCCTGAGTGGCTCAGTCTGTTAAGCTGCTGACTCTTGATTTTGGCTCAGGTCATGATCTCAGGGTGGTAAGATTGAGTTCCAAGTCAGACTCTGCACTGGGCGTGGAATCTGCTTGAGATTCTCTCTCTTCCTCTGCCCCTCCCCCTGCTCATGTGCATGATCTGTCTCTCAAATAAATAAAATCTTAAAAAAAAAGAATATAGGGTATAAATTAAGAAATTATGAAAATAATAGCTACCATTCACTAGAACTTCATGTAAATTATTTCATTTAATCCGCACAATCACCCTTGGGAAGTTAGGTATTAGCACCCAGTTCACAGATGAGACTACAGAGGATATGTACCTTGCTCACCTATCTGAGTAATTCCAGGGTATGAATCCAGTGTGACTCTGCAGAAAAGCATTGCCACACCGACCAGATTATTCTAATATGTACAGTTGTGAGACACACAAAGTAAGGTCAATGTTTCTGAAGCAATTTTAAAAATATAAAAAAGAAATAGTAAGATCTTTTAAAATTAAATTCCTTTACCAATGACATAGGCCTGTTCTTGTTATTCATTCAAAATCGTACCTGCCCATGTTGTCTTCAGTTAAGAGTAAATCCAGCAGCTTTAAAAAGCACTGGATTTTTTGGGGGGCGCCTGGGTGGCTCAGTCGTTAAGCGTCTGCCTTCGGCTCAGGTCATGGTCCCAGGGTCCTGGGATGGAGCCCCGTGTCGGGCTCCCTGTTCAGCAGGAAGCCTGCATCTCCCTCTCCCCCTCCCCCTGCTTGTATTCCTTCTCTTGCTCTTTCTCTGTCAAATAAATAAAATATTTAAAAAAATAATAAAAGCAGTGGATTTTTATAACTTTAAAAAAACACATAAATTTCATTTATATTTCTAATTGGAAACATTTTAAGTCATGGGGTGGGGGAGGGGCATGGGAATGCCCCCAAATCTACAATTAATCTTTAATTCATCTCATTACATGTAACTACCATTAATAGTATCTGAAAGAACTAAGTCTGTGAGGTGCCTGTCTCAAAGGATATTTTCAGGTGGTTTCAAGTCTTCATAATTAAATCTATGTCTGTCTTGTAATGATATATAATTTCCCCCAAAATTGCAAAGCTTAAACCAAACTAAAACAAGGAAAGGAGTGAATATCAGAAAATATATCTGAAGAGTAGACATTCTTGATTGGTAAAAACAAACAAATTTCTTTGAAAATCCTAATCTTTAGCTGGAGATGGCAACCTCTTAAAAATGGTAAAATGATCAACTCTTTTAATAATTAAAATTGTTGGGCACCTGGGTGGCTCAGTTGGTTAAGTGACTGCCTTCGGCTCAGGTCATGATCCTCGAGTCCCGGGATCGGGTCCCACATGGGGCTCCCTGCTCAGTAGGTAGTCTGCTTCTCCCTCTGACCCTCTTCCCTCTCGTGCTCTCTATCTCTCATTCTCTCTCTCTCAAATAAATAAATAACATCTTAAAAAAGAAAATTGTTTTGCAAATTTATTTGCAAACATTCAATCTATTAAGCCAAAAATTATTGACACCGCTCTTGGTACTATAATTCGAAATGAATCCTTCTGACCATACTTGAAAATGCAGTTTGTTAAGAATTACTAGATGTTTCCATTTAAATTATTTTATCTGCATCAAGTTTTGTGGGAATCCCAAACTTCAAATTGGGGAGGATTTAAAAACTCAGTGCACCTTCCTAAGTTTGTTTTCATTCATTTCCTCATGTCAAGATAAGTTTTAGGTACTGATATGTGCCTACCTGCTGAAAACATAATTTTAGATTCAAATGACCATACAATTTTAACCATTTTGACGGTTGAAGCTACATATCAACTATAGTAAAGAAAAATGTGAAGATGGAATCTAAGTAATAAAACTTTCTATTAACCATTATTTTCCCATTTCAGCACAGCTCATTTCACAGTAGTGAACAAGAATCAAACTGATGGGAGTTTTGGACTCATTGAAGTGTGCTTTCACAGAAAGCTGGAATCTAGGAAACCTGAGGGTACGTCACAGCTCAGCCACAAGAGACTTGGCCAAATCCTTTCCAGTTTCCGTAGCATCTAGCTCTTCAAGATTACTCAGAGGAATAGTTTTCAATTTTACGAAATGTAAGACTTCACAGGGTAATTTGCTGCCAAGTAATCGTGGCTGTCAATTTTATTTATCTGCTCTGAACATTCTGATGAATGAGTGGATGAATGAGAACACTCGAGAAATAAGCAGGAGCTGAAAACACTGCAGACCACCTATTTAGCTGCACTTTAAAAAATGCCTCATAAAAACCAAGCTTTCAAAATGGACTAGACTGAAATGTAAGAACTGAGTCCATAAATTTCCTAGAAGTAAACACAGGCTTATCCTGTGGTGGGTGCTTATCCATCTGGGTGATGATTTTGTGGATCTGACGCTAGAAGCAAAGGCAACAAAACCAATAATAAACAAGTGGGACTTCATCAAACTTTACCTCTGCACAGCAACGGGCATCATCAACAAAATGTAAAGGCAAACTAGTGAATGGGAGAAAATATTTGCAAATCGTGTATAGGATGAGGGGTTAATATCCAGTATGTGAAAAACTCCCACAACTCAAAGGAAACAATCTCATTAAAAAATGGGCATGACCTGAATAGACATTTTTCCCAAGAAGACATCCAGATGGCCAACAGACACCTGAAAAAATGCTCAACATCACCCATCATCAGGGAAGTGCAAATCAAACCCACAGTATCACCTCACATCTGTTAGAATGGCTAGTACCAAAGAAAGAAGCAAATGTTGGCTAGGAAGTGGGAAAAAGGGAATACTTGGGCGCTGTCGGTGGGAATATAAGTTGGTGTGGCCACTCTGGAAAACAGTATGGAGGTTCCTCAAACAATTAAAATAGAGCTACCCTATGATCCAGTGATTCCACCTTTGAGTTATTTGTCCAAGGAAAAAGAAAACACCAACTGAAAAGACGTATGCACCTCCATGCTCACTGCAGCATTATTTATGATAGCCAAGATAAGGAAACAACCTAAGTGTCTGTCGATGGGTGAGTGGATAAAGAAAACATGATACACGTGTGCGTGCTCTATCAGCCATTAAAAAAGAATGCATTTTGCCGTTGCAAACAACATGGTTGGACCTTGAGGCATTATGCTAGTAAGTCAGAGAAAAATACTATATGATCTCACCTGTGGAATCTAAAACAAAAACCACTACCAAAAAACCAAAACCAAACTCAGACGTTGATGGTGGTTGCAGGGGTGGGGGGAGGAGGTGCCAGGAGGTGGGCAAAATGAGTGAAAGGGGTCAAAAGGTACGACTTCTGGTTATGTCATGGTAACGCGGTGTACAGCATGAGGACTATGGCTAATAATACTGTATTTTTTATATTTGAAAGTTGCTAAGAGTAGATCTTAAAAGTTAACACAAGAAAAACATTTTGTGTGGTGTGGATGTTCAGATTTTACAATATATACCAATAATGAATTGTTGTACACCTAAAACTAATGTTAATTATACCTTAATTAAAAAAATTTTAGGGCGCCTGGGTGGCTCAGATGGTTAAGCGTCTGCCTTCGGCTCAGGTGATGATCCTAGGGTCCTGGGATCGAGTCCCTGCAGAGCAGGGAGCCTGCTTCTCTCTCTGCCTCTACCGCTCCCCCTGCTTGTGCTCTCTCTCTCTGACTCTCATGAATAAATAAATAAAACATTTAAAAAAATTTTTTAAAAACAAAGGACTTCAATATTTTTTACAAACTATGAGGCATCAGATTAAGAAAAATACCTAATTACAAATGATCTATATTTATTCATTGGCCATTCTAAACCTTTCCTGTGAGTGCTTGCTGAAGCTCCGGCACGATCAAGTGAAAATCTGGTGCTTTCAGAAAGAGTTCAGAAGCACAAGGATAAAGCCATAGGACGCTGAGAGCTCACAGAAGGGAAGGCTGGCAGTAAACATTCACATAGTGATTGATCCCAGAGGTAACACCCTAATACTAAAACATTTCTTCTTAATTTACTGAGATTTCACTTTATTTTCCAAAATTCTAGGAACTATGCCTAAGAATTAGCCAACACTGTGAAGAATGTAAGTACTTTTTTTTTTTTTTTAAGATTTTATTTATTTATTTGACAGAGACAGAGATAGCGAGAGCAGGAACACAAGCTGCGGGAGTGGGAGAGGGAGAAGCAGGCTCCTGGCCGAGCAGGGAGCCCGATGCGGGGCTCGATCCCAGGACCCTGGGATCATGACCTGAGCCGAAGGCAGACGCTTAATGACTGAGCCACCCAGGCACCCAAGAATGTAAGTACTTTTGAGAAGAGAAAGGGGGTTAACGATCTTTAATTTCTTAGAAATAGCATGGATATTTCTTTCTTCCCACATCCTAAGTTCAGCTACTCCGAGGGAGGGAATTCTTGATGGAGGAGAAATTCAACATTAATTTGGGAACTTGAAGCACTTGTAGGGAAAAGAGCAGAGGCTTGGGTACTACAGAGCCCTGGTAGCACGGAAACGGAGGGAAGGTAAAGGATGGCAGGCACCTTAATCTCCATAGCAACATTGCTAGATCAGGGAGAACCTTCTCATCAAATGCTCCTTTAAAAAAACCTTGTTACACATCCAGCTAACAGACACACATGAAAATATGTTCAACATCACTCATCAGAAAAATACAAATCGGAAGCACAAGGAGATACCACCTCACACCTGTCAGAATAGCTAAAATTACAAGAAACGACAGGTGTTGGTGAGGAGGAGGAGAAAGGGGAACTCTCTCACATTCTCCGGGTGGGGGTAGGGGGGTGCGTGGGGATGCAAGCTGGTGCAGCCACTCTGGAAAACAGTATGGAGGTTCCTCAAAAAATTAAAAATAGACCTACCCTACAACCCAGCAATTGCACTAACTAGGTATTTCCCCAAAGGATACAAAAAAACTGATTCGAAGGGATACATGTACCCCAATGTTTATAGCACCATTATCAACAATAGCCAAACCACAGAAATAGCCCACATGTCCACCAATTCATGGATAAAGCAGATGTGGTATATGGATACAATGGAGTATTACTCAGCCATCAAAAAGAATGAAATCTTCCCATTTGCAACGACATGGATGGAGCTGGAGTATAATGCTAAGTAAAATAAGAGAAAGACAAATACATGGTTTCATTCATACAAGGGATTAAGAAACTGAGCAACCGAACATAGGAGGAAGAAGAGAGGCAAACCAAGAAAGACTCTTGATGACAGAGAACACACAGCTGGTTACCAGAGGGGAGGGGGATGGGAGGATTAGGTGGAAAATAGGTGATGGCGATTAAGGCCACTGATTGTGATGAGCATCTGAGCACTGGGTGTTGTATGAAGCGCTGGACTGATGAAAATTCTACACTTGAAATTAATACTATACCGTACATTAACTGGAATTCAAATAAAAGCTTGGGAGAGAAAAACAAACACCTTGTCACAACTTACAGTTCAACTATTATGAGGGCAGTTACTGTATGTGGCCTGCATCAGAGGCCTGAGATTAATTTCTGCCATGATTCTGTGGTAGAATTTCAGCTTTCTTAAATTCCTGGTCAACTTCAGGAACAGGAGCCTAGTTAAATTGGCAAATGTCTCCTGTGAATAATGCAGGGGACCCAGCCTGGTTTCACTATTTGTCATACAAGAAAATCCCATATGTTCTATGTTTAAAACACAGACAAACTCAAATCTTTGTGTAAAACACATAAAAATGGCAGTATTTTTGACAAACAAACCTGTATCTGAATAATCAGTTATGGATTCTATAACAAAAAATATTTCTACCTAGCAGTTCTTGTTTTTTACTAAATTAAGTAACATTTGCTTAGTTTCTACTGTGAAGACAGCTAACAGTAAGAAAAAAACACCTACAAGCAGACAGTTTATCATGTTAACCAATTATAGTCTGGAAATTTCTGCAGAGGTTTCCATAAAAATTTTAGGTTTGTTTATTCTAGCTCTGTGAAAAATGCTGTTGGTATTTTGATAAAGATTGTGTTAAATGTGTAGATGTGTAAATGGCTTTGGATAGTATAGATACTTTAATGATATTTGTTCTTCCAATCCATGAGTGTGGAATATCTTTCTATTTCCTTGTGTCATCTTCAAATTCTTTCATCAATGTTTTATAGATTTCAGAGTACAGGTCTTTCACTTCTTTGGTTAATTTTATTCCTAGGTATCAAAATTTGTGCTGGGCCACTAGTCTTATGCCAGATCCCCTGAAGTGCTGTGGTGGCTGGGCATTGTGTGCTGGGGCTGCTGGGGCTGCAAAACTGGGCACTAATAGGGACACACAAGAAGATGGCTGGGCAAAACTGGGCCTGTAGCGTGGTGGTGTCTGGGGTCATGCACCTGGATGAGGTGCAGTGACTGGGCACTGTGTGCAGTGGCAGCTACGTACCTGGTGGCTGGGGGGTAGTCCATGAGGGTGCCTCAGGGCATGTGGCAGGGTGCAGTGTTGCAGAAGTGCATGGGGCAGCAGTTCAGGGTGCTTACATGGCTTTAACAAAATTTGGCCTGAACCCAAGGCTGAGACCAGCAAGCTCGGAATGGGACAGTCCTCAGAAGAACACACTGTGAACAGGTCAGGCAGCGAATGTCTGTGCAGCCCCACTTTCTGCTGGTAAATTATGGGGGGCAGGGGAGGAAAATGGTGCCTGCTAGCTCCCTCATTCTCAGTGAAGCCCCTCAACGTGTTCCAAAATCATTATGAAGAGAGCTCTCTCCCATTTGTCCCCCGAATTTTTAAACTGCAGTTTTTATGTTGCCTCTCAGGGCAGGCTGCTGTCTCCTTAAGGGTGGTGACCCAGCTATAGGCACCCAGGAATGCCCAGTGCCAAGACCTCCAAATCTCCAGGTGCCCAAAGCCACTGGCTTTATAAACTCATGGAATTCAGCCCCTTTGGTTTCTAAAGCCAGAAACCATGGGAGTTAGTCCTCCCTGTGTGAGTTCCCTGGTGTGAGGGGAAATTTCTCTGTCCTTTCGATGTGAGCAGACTCCTGCACCTTTCTGGCCTTTCTAACTTTGCAGTTGCAGCTTCTTCTCTATATTTAGTTGTGGAGTTTCTTCTACCAGTCTTCAGATTGCTCTATAGTTCACTGATTTGGATGTGGATGATAGCTAGTTGAAAAGGTGGGACAGGGTGAGCTTAGGGTCTTCCTACTTTGCCATCTTCGCAAGCTCCTCCCTTCTCTTTCAGAGATGAACTTCAGACATTACTTACAACTTCCTACTTGCCTTTTATAGTGCTTAGGGGTGCTTCTATTGCCAGGAATATGAGATAGAGGAAGACATGACAGGGAGATGAGTATGTGCCACAAGACCTCTAAGTATGCCTGGAGTCTATTTCTAGGGGGATCGGAGAAGACTGTGATTCAGACCAGTCAAGGATACATGGAGCACAGTTTCAGGCTCAGCCTGCACTTGAAAATCAAGGATTTAACTTGAGCAACTGTCAAATGGGCTGAACTATTTTTGTATGTAACCCATTTCCCTTTATTCACCAAGTTGAATTTGAGATGATAAAATCCTAGTTAGTCAGAAAACATCTTAAACAGGAAAATTATCACTCTTGATGAATCCTGAGTGGTGTCCTTGCATCACTGTGAAAATTAAGCTTTGTATTTCTCATGGAAAATTATTTTTAATTGTGATTTTTTAAGGTATTCAGCAGCATTTACAGCAAAAGTTTTCCTCATGTTATGGTTTCTGTGCCATGGAGTGAGAGTTGTGTAAAGCCTGGTCTCTCCCCTTTGCCTCTCTCACTGTCTTGAGTCTTTCTGGGCCACAGCCAATTTCTGGCTTGGACTAAGGTTTGGCAGCATGGGCTGGGCAGAAAGGAATGACATCCAGAGAGTAGAGGCACTTTGTACCAGTTTTTCAACCTGGTAGAAGGAGAAGCATAGAAATGCTCATGGAAGTGGGTAGGGGTGGAATAGAGTGATGGTTTTTGTTAAGAGGAAGACATTTGACTTCTAAAAGATGGTGCGGTGTGTTCATTCACCATAAAACTTTCTCCACAAAACATATAGCAATAGTAGATAAAATATAAAAAGAGAAAACAACGAAGATAAAACTGGTTTCAACTATGAGGTTTTAAAAATAGTGAAATAGGAATAGAGAAGTGCCCGATAGTGAGCAAGACTGAAAGCCTGGGCTTGCTGAGATCTGGTCTTGGACACACTCAGGGTGGGCAAAAGTTCAGTCCTGCAGGGTGAAGTTCTGCAAATTCCATGAAAGATAAAAAACAAGAGCTAGCCTTTTGGGATGGGGCCAAGGGTTGGGGTAGAACTCCACATTAAAACCCGAAAAGAAACTGAAAAGCTGACTCTCAAGTGCCTTCTGAGGCCTTAGTTCTGGTGAGTCCCAGGACTGGGGAGATACAGATGGAACTGGTGACTGGTCACTTAGCCTTACCGTAGTGCTGACTTCGTGTAGGCAGCAATAACAAATCCACACTTTAAAAAAAACTTTCAGGACGCCTGGGTGGCTCAGTTGGTTAAGCGTCTGCCTTCGGCTCAGGTCATGATCCCAGGGTCCTGGGATCAAGTCCCGCATCAGGCTCCCTGCTCCGTGGGGATCCTGCTTCTCCCTCTGCCTCTGCCTCTCTCTCTCTCTGTCTCTCATGAATAAATAAATAAAAAATCTTAAAAAAAAAAAACTTTCTTCAAGATGTGTTGCCCAGAATCTTGGAAGCTAGCAATAACCAACCACTTAGCAGACTGGGTTGGTAGGTGCATGTTTTTAGAGAGGGATATGTGTGGGAAAGACAAAAATGATGATAATAAAATAAAAAATTAAATCTCCCCTACAAAAGGAGTTGAAAGCAAATAAAAAACTAAAACATCAGCCAAATCAACAGTATAATTTACTCAAGATGAAATTCACAATATGAAAGAACAGACAAAAAATTCAAAATACTATTTCAAAGTTATGTGAAGAGGAAATTAAAAGTGTATCTTTCACAAAAATAGAATACAAAATAGTAAACCAAAACCAGTCATAAATGAACTACTAATGAAAATCCAGAAATAAGCCCACAAATATATGGTCAATTAATTTTCAATAAAGCAGTAAAGAATATCCAGTGGGAAGAAGTCATTCTGTTCAACAATTTTCCAGAGGAGTTGGGAAAACTGGACAGCAACATGCAAAAGAGTGAAACTGGACCTCTTACAACAAACGCCAAAATAAATTCAAAATGGAGCAAAGACCTAAATGTGAGACTTGAAAGTATAAAAATCCCAGAAGAGAACACAGGCAGTAAATTCTTTGACATCAGCTGGAGCATTTTCTTTCTAGATATGTCTCCTGAGTCAAGGGAAACAAAAGAAAAAAAAAAAACTGTTGGACTACATCAAAATAAAAAGCATCTGCATAGTGAAGAAAATAATCAACAAAACTAAAAGGCAACCTACAGAATGGGAGAAGATGTTTGCAAATGACATATCCAGTAAAGGGTTAATATCTAAGATATATAAAGAACTGTAGGGGAAGCAAGATGGCAGAAGAGTGGAGGACCTCCTTTCATGTGGTCCCTTGAATTTAGTTAGACACCTATCAGATAATTCTGAGCAGCTATGAATTCAATCTGAGATGTAAGAAAAGAATTGCTGGAATTCTACAAATAGAAAAGTGACCACTTTTTGCAAGTGAGAAGTGAATCTGAGGTGTTAGAAGATAAATGGCAAGGGGAGGGAGACTCTGGAAACTGGCTACCGGAAAGTCTTACAGCTCCAGAGTGCAAAATCAAAACCTTTAGAAATCTGCTCAAGTGAGAGCTGTCCCTGCCTGAAATGTGCTCAGGAGTTGAAGCAGGGCAGAATCCTAGCTGGGACACTGTGGCCTCAGGATCCCCTGGGTCACAGAAAGAAAGGAGGTACCTGAGCCAACAGGTTTCCAAGCATTGGAGCAAGGAAACCAGTCAGGGTCAGCGAGCCCAGGAGGGGGCTCTCAGCTCAGTTTACCATAGACTGAGAAATGTGGCAATATCCAGCAACAGCTCTCCATGAGGGAGCCATGCAAAGGGCAGAAACCCAGCAACCCTCTGCCTTCGCCTGGGAGGATCCTGGTGGGTACTC
Source organism: Neomonachus schauinslandi (assembly GCF_002201575.2). Classification (NCBI taxonomy): domain Eukaryota; kingdom Metazoa; phylum Chordata; class Mammalia; order Carnivora; family Phocidae; genus Neomonachus; species Neomonachus schauinslandi. The sequence goes on along the minus strand of NC_058409.1, from coordinate 6,858,421 downwards.
ACTGCAGGAGCCTGCAGAGTTTGGCACACACAAAAGTGAAGAATGCTTATCCCTGAAGGTTTACTGATGAGAGGGACTGGGATCTTGAAGCTCCAGGGCTGGAGATCTGGGTACGGCCATTTTTATATTCATCCTCCAAAGAAATGTAGAAAGCCTTCAGGGAACAAAAGCCACATAGAGCAACCCGAAGCAACTTACACTGAGCCCAGCCCCCTGGCAAAGGTCAGTGCAACTCCAACCAGGCAAAGTCACCTGAGAATCAGTGCAACAGGCCCCTCCCCTAGAAGGTCAGCTGGAAGAACAGGTGAACACCAAGTTTATGGAGCATGCAGGACTGCAAAACTCCAGCTCTAGGGGAAAATACTATATAGAATTTGAGGTTTTTTCTCATGATTTATCTTTCAGTTTAAAATTTTCCTTTTCCTGTTTTTAATTTTTCCTTTTCAACTGGTTTTTTATTTTGTCAACTCTTTGTTTTTAAGTTTTAACTTTCATTTTTTACATTTACATTTTATAGATATAATCTTCATTTTTGGCCTCCTTTCACTGTATTCAATTTTTATTTTTTCTATATATATAAGTTTTGCTTTCTTTACAATCTGGAGATTTAGTGTCTTCTGACAAAAAGACCAAAATACACCCAGGACTAAGTGTATCACTCTGTTTTGACCACCTTGGAGATTATATTCTCCCCCCACCCTTTTTTGTCTTTTTCTTTTCTTTTTAGTTTCTGACCTCTTAGGATTTGTCTAGTGTGTATTTTGCTTGAGTCATGGTTGATATTTTTTATTTCATTCTCTTGCTTGCCCATTCTTCTCTAGGCAAACTGACTAGAAGGAGGAATTCACAACAAAAGAAAGAATCAGAAGTAATACTCTCTGCCACAGATCTAATCCATATGGATATAAATAAAATGTCAGAGCTGGAATTCAGGAAAATGATTATAAAGTTACTAGCTGGGCTTGAAAAAAACACAAAAGACACCAGCTAATTTCTTAGTGCCAAAATTAAAAATGCTTTAAATGAGATGTAGTCTAAATTGGATGCTCTAAGAACTAGGGTAAATGAAGCAGAAGAGACAGAGACATGGAAAACAAGTTGATGGAAAGGAAGGAAGTGGAGGAATAGTGAGAAAAACAACTAATGGACCATGAGGGGATGCCTTGAGAAATCAGCGATACCATAAAGCGAAACAATATTAGAATTCTTGGGTTCATAAGGAAGAAGAAAGAGAGAGAGGGACAGAAGGTATATTTGAGCAAAACAAAGCTGAGAATTTCCCTAATCTGGGGAAAGAAACAGGCATACAAGTCCAAGAGGTAGAGAGGACCCCTCTCAAAGTCAATAAAAATGGTATATTATAATGAAGCTTGCAAATTTCAGAGATAAAGAGAAAATCCTGAAAGCAGCTCTAGACAAGAGTTTCTTAACCAACAGTGGTAGGTTACCATTCAGTTTTCCTTCCCTTCCCCTATGATCCTCTGCACTCTTTCTTATATTCTACATATGAGTGAAAACATATGATAGTTATCCTTCTCTGATTGACTTGTTTTGCTCAGTATAATATCCTCCAGTTCCATCCACATCAATATAAATGGCAAGCATTCATCCTTTCTGATGGCTGAGTAATATTCCATTATATATATATAACACATCTTCTTTATCCATTCGTCTGTTGATGGACATCTCAGCTCTTTTCACAGTTTGGCTATTGTGGACATTGTTGCTATGAACATTGGGGTGCAGATGCCCCTTTGGATCACTACCTTTGTATCTTTGGGGTAAATACCAAGTAGTGCAATTGCTGGGTCATAGGGTAGCTCTATTTTTAACTTCTTGAGGAACCTCCATACTGTTTTTCAGAGTGACTGTATCAGGTTGCGTTCCCACCATCAGTGCAAAAGTGTTCCTCTTACTCTGCATCCTTGCCAAAATCTGATGTTTCCCATCTTGTTAATTTTAACCATTCTGACTGTTGTGAGGTGGTATCTCATTGTGGTTTTGATTTGTATTTCCCTGATGCCAAGCAATGTGGAGCATTTTTTCATGTGTCTGTTGGCCATTTGCATGTCTTCTTTGGAGAAATGTCTGTTCATGTCTTCTGCCCATTTAGTGACTAGATTCTTTGTTTCTTGTGTGCTGAGTTTGGTAAGTTCTTTACAGATCTTGGATACTAGCCCTTTATCTGATATGTCATTTGCAAATATCTTCTCCCATTCTGTAGGTTGCCCTTTAGTTTTGTTGACTCTTTTGTTGTGCAGAAGCTTTTTATCTTGAAGAAGTCCCAAAAGTTCATTTCCGCTTTTGTTTCACTTGCCTTTGCAGACGTGTCTTTTTATTTATTTATTTATTTATTTATTTATATTTTTTATTCTTATGTTAATCCCCATACATTACATCATTAGTTTTAGATGAAGTGTTCCATGATTCATTGTTTGTGCATAACACCCAGTGCTCCATGCAGAACGTGCCCTCCTCAATACCCACCACCAGGCTAACCCATCCTCCCACCCCCCTCCCCTCTAGAACCCTCAGTTTGTTTTTCAGAGTCCATCGTGCAGACGTGTCTTGAAAGAAGTTAATGTGGCCTATGTCAAAGAGGTTGCTGCTTGTTTTTTCTACAGGATTTTGACTTGGGTCTCTAATTTAGGTATTACTACCTGAAAATTTTAGTCACATGGTCATTTTAAAAACAAAACAAAAAAAATAGATATTTTTCCTCTGATAAATAAAAACATAGAGAATGCTTACCACTGAAGATTCCCACTGAAACAACTACTGAAGCATATACTTTAGTGAGTAGAAAGTGAAACATAGAAGGGTACAAGATACCGGAGAGACCTCAGTTACTGCTAAAATATAACTGAGTATAATTATCTACTAATTTTTAAAAATTTAACAACTCAGTTTTTGTGTTTAAAGGACAGGTCAAACAAAATTTCCCCTGAATAGCAACTTTAAAAAAAAATATATATATATTTATTTATTAGAGAGAGAGCACAATTGGGGGGAGGCACAGAGAGAGGGGCACAGGCAAGGCAGAGGGAGAGGCAGAGGGAGGGGGAGAGAATCTCAAGCAGCCTTCCTTCTGAGCACAGAGTCTGATGTGAGACTCAAACCAATGATCCTAAGATCATGACCTGAGCTGAAGTCAGATTCTTATCTGACTGAGCCACCCAGGTGCCCCAACCAAAACAGCAACTTTTTGCATAATCAGAAAAGAGACAAAAATGATGATTTGGGTGGGGGGAGATGGTAGCAAAGTAGGAGGACCCGCGACTTGCCACATCCCTTGAACATAGCTAGATAATTATCAAATCATCCTAAATAGCCCAGAAATTGACATGAAGACTGACAGAACAAACTCCAAAACTAAAGAGAGAGAAGAGGCCAAATTGAAGAAGATAGGAAGTGCAAAGACCTGGTATAGGGGAGAAACAGATTACAGATGCTCTGGAGAGGAGGGAGCTGTGATTGCAAAGAAGGGAGAGAGAGAGAAACAGGGAAACAGGGAACATACATAGAGAACATTTCCCCAAGGCCATTGGCTTGGAAAATAAGAGTGGCTGAATTTTGTGTTCTTGCAATCAGTAGCGTTTAAAGCCTGGAGTTTTGAAAGACACTGGGCTTGGGTGGGATAGAGCCTTGGGGGTATTGCACTGCTCCTGGAGATAAGGCAGGAAAGCATCCCAGGGGCAGAAAGTGATCTGAAGAATTCCTGGGGCATACAGGGAGGAGATTGCTCACTCTTCTCCGAGTGCATCCCTGAGAAGAAGCATTCACAGAGCTGCCTTTCCAAAAAAAAAGGAGCTCCTCAGGATCATTTACCACTCTTGCTCCTCAGTAAAGCATAGAACCACCTGTGGGAAGCGGTGCACTGCAAATATTGGCTGCGTAACTTGCTTACACCAAGTTTTAACACCCTGTGCTCCAGCGGGACTGCACTTCTCACTCATGCTTGCGTCAGTCCCAGCACAGCAGGCACCTCACTTATAACACCAGCACAAACCACTACTCACACTACGCATGGCTTCAGTTCTGGTGGAAGTGGTGACAAGTCTCATTTCACAAGCAGAGTAGAGCATACCAGGTTAAAACTCACCACATTCAGGCCATGTCCCAAACACTGCCCACAGCAGGCAAAGAGAGCCTCTGCAGATAACAGCCTTTGGCTCTGGTCATGACCCCAGGGTTCTGGGATTGAGCCCCGCATTAGGCTCCCCATTGAGTGGGGAGCCTGCTTCTCCCTCTGACTTTCCCCTCACCCCGATCCTGTTCACTTGCTCTCTTTTTCTCTCTCTCTCTAAAGAATGAATGAATAAATAAATAAATAGATCTTTTAAAAAATTTTTATTTTTTAAAAATTTATTATTTATTTATTTATATGCAGATAAAAACACTGCTACACAAGAGAACTACAGGCCAATATAACTGATGAACCTGGATGAAAATTCCTCAATAAAATATTATCACACCAAATCCAACAATTCATTAAAAAAATCATTCACCACTATCAGGTTGGATTTGTTCCTGAGTTGCCAGGGTGGTTCAATATTCACAAATCAATAAATGTGGTACACCACATTAATTTTTTTTAAAAAAGTATAAGAACTATACATTCTCATCAATAGATGCAGAAAAGATTTGACAAAGTACCACAACCATTCATGATAAAAAACCCTAACAAAGTAGGTATTGAGGGAGCATACCACAACAAAATCAAGGCAATATATGAAAAACCCACAGTTAATATCATTCCTGAATGGAGATAAACTAAGACCCTTTCCTTTATGGTCAGGAACAAGACTGCGATCTTCACAATCACCACAACTATTCAAACACACCTGGAAGTCCAAGCCACAGCAACCAGACAACAAAAAGAAATAAAAGGCATCCAAACTGGCAAGGAAGAAGCAAAATTGTCAATATTTGCAGATGACATGATACTCTATGTAAAAAACCAAAAGACCACCAAAAAACTGCTAGAACTGATAAATGAATTCAGCAAAGTCAACATAAAGAAATCTGTCTATTTCTATACACTAATAATAAAGCAGCAGGAAGAGAAATTAAGTCCACTTACAATTTTACCAAAAACAATAAGATACCTATGAATAAAACTATAAAACAGGGGAAAGACCTGTACTCTGAAAACTATGAAACACTGATGTAAGAAATTGAAGCTCCCCAAGTTCTTGCCAGACACGTCTCCAAAGGCAAGGGAAAAAAGAATGAACTATTGGGACTTCATCAGGATAAAATGTTTTGCACAGCAAAGGAAATAGTCAACAAAACTAAAAGGCAATATAGGGAATGGGAGAAGATATTTGCAAATGATATATCAGATAAAGGGCTAGTATCCAAAAACTCTATAGAGAACTTATCAAACTCAACAACCAAATAGCAAAGAATCTTGTCAATAAATGGGCAGAAGACAAGAACAGACATTTCTCCAAAGAAGACATCCAAATGGACAACAGACACATGAAAAAATGCTCAACATCACTCGGTATTAGGGAAACATCAAAACCACAATGAGATACCACCTTACAATGGTCAGAATGGTTAAAATTATCAACAGAGCAAACAGCAGATGTTGGCAAGAATGTGGAAAAAGGAGAACACTCTGTTGGTATGAATGCAAGCTGGTAGAGACACTCTGGAAAACAATATGGAGGTTCCTTAAAATTTAAAAATAGAACTACTGCAATTGCACTTCTAGGTATTTATCCAAAGGGTACAAGCATAGTCAGTGAGTCAAAGGGGGCACATGCACCCCAGTTTTTACAGCAGCAGTGTCCACAATAGAGAAAGTATGGAAACAGACCAGATGTCCATTGACAGATGAATGGATAAAGAAAAAGTGGTATTTATATACAATGCAGTAATACTCAGCCATCAAAAAAATGACATCTTGCCATTTGCAAAGACGTGGGTGGAATTAGAAGGTATTATGCCAAGTAAAATAAGTCAAGCAGAGAAAGACAAATACCATATGATCTCACTCATATGTGAAATTTAAGAAACAAAGCAGATGAACATGAAGTGAAAGAAAACTAAGTTAAGATAAAAAGAGAGAGGGAGGAAAACCATAAGAGACTCTTCACTATAGGAAACAAATTGAAGCTGTTTGGAGGGACGGTGGTTGGGGGGGTGGGGTAATTGGGTGATGGGCATTAAGGAGGGCACTTGAAGTAATGAGCAGAGGGTGTTATATGCAACTGGTGAGCCACTAAATTTTACCCCTGAAACTAATAATACACTAAATGATCACTAAAGCGAAATCAAATTTAAAAAAAGAAATTGAAGCTGCCAGAAAGAAATGGAAAAACATTCCATGCTCATGGATTGGAAGAACAAATATTGTTAAAATATCTATACTACTCAAAGCCTTTTGTACACTGAATCACTATTAAAATACCAACAGTATTTTTCACAGAGCTAGAATAAACAATCCTAAAATTTCTATGGAGCCATAGAAGACTCCAAATACTCAAAGCGATCTTGATAAAGATAAGCAAAGCAGGAGGATCACAATTAGGGACTTCAAGTAATGTTATAAAACTGTAGTTAGCCAACATATAGTACATTATTAGTTTTTGAGGTAGTGTTCAGCAATTCATTAGTTGTGTATAACACCCCGTGCTCACCACAACACGTGTCCTCATTACTACCCATCACCTAGCTACTGAACATATTAAAAAATAAAATAATAAAACTAAAAAAATAAAACTGTAGTAATCAAACAGTATGATACAGGCACAAAAATAGACACATAGATCAAAGAAATGACACAGCTTCCTTGCCCCTTGAGTTGGGCTCAGTGAACAACTTGCAAGCATGTCCTGCATGATCCTTGAAGTCCTCAGAGGACTGAGCCCCACTTGTCCATAATAGTGACACTGTATCAGCTTTTTCCATTCATGTGTAACTTCACGCTTTTCTCTACATGCTTTCTGGGTCACTTCTCAAATATAATACATGCCTAGATGCCTAGCCCCAGCTATGCCAAATTAAGACAACTGGTGATGGTTGGGATGTGTAGAACTCTCTTCTCTTCTACTGATATTAATAACCTAATAGATATTAAGAGAATTGGGAGAGAAAATTAGAAAGATGAGCAAAACTAAAAATGAATAAAAAATTAATTTTGAAAAGAGGAAGGCCTGTTTCACAGCCAAGGGAGAGAGAAAAGCACAGAGAGATGCGTTATCTTGCATGATTCTGAACATTTACCTGGGATATATAAGTGATAACAAGATTGAAAAGGAAAGAGAAAATTGGTGAACCCTGGCATTTTATATCTTGCCTCCCATAGGCCAACGACATCTTGATGGGATGCTGTTAACTTTCTCAAGGTGCACAGAAAGTCCACAGATGTCTACTGCAGGCGGGCCTGGAATTCCTTCCGTCTTCTTGGTTTAGATTTCACCTATGAGTTGGTCTATCAGATGAACTTTATGTTGAATGAGTCAACCTCTTTGAGCCAGATCCTCCCCCACTGGAAGTAGGAATGAGCAGAAGATGAACAACACAACCCTATGCCAACTTGAGACCTCAGAGCAGAGCAAGGTAGCTGAGAAGCCATTTACTGATTTCCCAAGGAAAGTGGGTAAAATGGACAGAACAGTGCATCAGGGAGCTTCATCTCAAGGATGAATCTGAGCTCTTTCCTCTGATTCCTCTCTCAGAAAACATAGATGAGAATTGAAAGACAGCCAAGGGCACCCTTTAACACGGTCTTAATTGAGATAATAGGCTGGGTCATCTAATCATCCTCTCAATGCTTCTCAAGCTTTTCCAGGGCAAAATAACCACCCGCTAGATACTCCTCAATAATGTAGATTCCAATTTCCTACTTCCAAGGATAAGAATTCAGTCACATTTATAGGTGCTGAGAGACTAAATAGCAGACCATGGTGCAAAATTACAACCCTGACCCACAAACTGCAGCAATCTGCCCAGGAACCAACTGCCTTACTTATGATAAACAGTTCAGGAAGACAACTGCCACCAGTCCAACATGGAAGAAGTCGGATCGCTAAGTTTGGTAACATCTAGGAAGATAAACAATAATTCTGTAGAGATAGTCCCCAAATTAACAATTTTGGTTAATAATAGACAGCTCTCCTATATTTTGTTCCCACTTGCAATTTAGGACAAACCAGAGAAATCCGAATACAGACCCCAAACCAATCCCCCTGCTTTCAGTTAGCCTACCTCCAGCTTCCCCATGCCAACAGCCTCCAAGCAGAGCAAAGCTGAAGCTTCTCTTTTTTCTACTCTAAAGCTTTCCCACTCCTCTATCTGCCATTGAGACTTTGCCAAAATACAAGTGAGTGGCTGACTGCCTTGCTATAGCAAGCTTTGAATAGCTTTTTCTTTACTCCATCTGGGTTGTCTTCTTTTATTTTCACAGCGTTCAGTAATTATTTGTTGAATGAGCAATAAATAATAATTGAGTACAAAAAAGTATGACATCAATTGAGTACAAGTTTCACAGAGTAACTGACCAGGCTCCACTTCCTGTCTTGCATGATGAAACCCCCAGATTGTAGTTTCGATATTCAGTGGTGATCCTCTGTGATGATCACGTTCTCTCCCAGCCCCATGGGCAGGTAAGTGTAAAGACTCTGAGAGAAGTGTGGGTGGATATGTCAGGGGATAGCCCATGGGTGCCCTCTTCCTTTCTTTAGGTGCAATCTGGGGTGTTTTTCAGAATCAGGGCTATGGGGAATGAACTTTGTCCTGAATTCATTAATTTTTGCTTCTTCCTTGGTGTGGAGCTTCTATTCCCTCAGCTCATTATGAGCTGGGTAGGGTGCCCTGAGACATTGTTCTGCAATAGAGATATAAACCTGGGACATGATCTCATCATCAGTTTTATGAGAAACAGGAGAACCTCTTGGGTGGTTATCTCCATAAATTCTTATTTGGGGCCTTGGAGTTGGGACAAAAGCGTGTGTAAGAGCTTTTCCCAGGCCACCATTTGCTCACACATTGCCCTGAGGATTAGACCTTTGCATGCTTTTTGGGTCTGGCCCATCTCTGCTAAGATTCACAGGGTGGAGCAGAAGGTGAAGTCTGGTGAGCTGAATGGGTTGGGAAGTGCTGAAGGGGGTGAGGGAAGACCTGACAGAGAGATTAAAAGTGAATGGGGAGTGGGAGAAGTTTGTCCAACTTCAGGTTTCAGCCTAGAGAGTCAGACTGCACACAAAGATATCTCCTTGCTGTCAAGAGACAAAAGTTCTTGACATCAGAGACCAGTCAGATGGTAATCCTACTTTTCTTGGGCAAAATTATCATGGTTTATCCATTCTCAAGTCTCTGGACTAGTCAACTTTACTGTCTAAGTAGTAGAGTGGTGGATGGTTGAGATATGTCCTGAGAGGTATCGTGAGAAATGCATTTAGCATCAACATTTAGTTCTGTTGCAGTACTTGCACTGGGGAAACTTCATTAAAATCTAAATAGAAAAAAAAAGAATAAAACTGAATAAATAAATAAAATCAAAATCTCCTCTTAACCTAAAAAACCTTCCCCCAAAGTCACAAGAGAGAGGAAACAGTTTTATTTATTTATTTACTCAAAAGATTTTATTTATTTGAGAGAGGGTGCTAGAGAAAGCACAAGTGGAGTGGAGCGGAGGGACAAAGGGAGAAGGAGAGAAGACTCCCGGCTGAGCAGGGAGCCTGATGCAGGGCTTGGTCCCAGGACAATGAGATCATGACCTGAGCCAAAGGCAGATGCTGAACTGAGTCACCCAGGCACCCAACAGTTTTATTTTTGAACAAGTATTAAACCAAAGGGTGAGGTGCATCACAGGCTACCTGCTGAGAGCCTGCAAAACAGAAGGAATCTCACCCTTTTATAGTCAGGCAATGACAACCCATTACATACCAGCTTTTGAGATAAACAAAGACTAGTCTTCAAGTAAGAAGATCTGACAGTACCATTTGTCACAGTTCATTCACCAGGTAATGGGGGTGGCAATCTGTGTTAGTTAATTGGCTTTATCCAAATGGGGGGGAAAAACTTTTCACAGTTTACGGCAAGAGGTAGTTTTGCCACTTAGAGCAAGGTGCCTGCTGAAGTTAGGGTCCCCCTCTGCCACAGAGTCTGGGAGATAAGGGTGCTATCTTCCTTGATGATTACAGTTCCAAGAGATGGATCCCAAGTCCTTGAGAAAGACATTTCTGGGTCAGAACTCTGGCAAGAAGCTTACTTAGCCTTTAACAGGTTTAAACACCCAGGAGCAACAAGGAGCGTACAATGATAAGTTTTCTAAAGAAAATTCTCTGAGAAAGGAGGGGTCACTTCTCTCTTAAAATTTACATTTGTCCTTACACCTCTCACCCCCTTTCTCTCCTCCTTTCTCTTTGTCCCCCAATATTTCACCTCCCCTCTTAAATCTTTGTCCTACTTCTACAGCTATTCACCTTCCATTTATCTTTCCTTGCACCTTCTCTCTATCCCTTGCATTCTCTGGCTCCCTGGTGTTTTAGAGAAGTAAGTATCAAATCTTGCTGACAACTTTCTGAGGGCAGCTGAGAAAAAAAAAAAAAAAGATTTTCACTGCAGGAGGAAAGGGTGGGGCCATGTCAGAGGGCTGGGCTCTGTCTTTTAGAAGAAACAGGAGATGGGTATTTGGAGATGCCACGTTTCATTTGTTTGCTCCTTTGTTTTTTCTCAGGGTCTCAGCCATGGAGCTCTGGAATCACACCTCCCTATCAGACTTCATCCTTTTGGGCCTGTTCAGCTAGTCAACATATGATTTATTTCTTTTTTCCCCTGTCCTTCTGGCCTCTGCTGTGGCCTACTTGGCAACATCCTCTTCCTCCTGCTCATCCAGGCCAACAGGCAACTGCACACCCCAATGTAGTTTTTCCTCAGCCAGCTGTCCATTATGGATCTGATCATGATGGGCACAGTGGTGCCCAAGATGGCAGCCAATCTTCTGTCAGGCCATAAATCCATCTCTTGGGGTGCCTGTGCCACTCAGATCTTCGTAGTGGTCATGGTCGGAGGAGCAGAGTGTATCCTCTTGGCAGTTATGGCCTATGACCGGTATGTGGCAGTCTGCCACCCCCTGCGGTACCCTGTGCTCATGAACTGGAAGGCTTGCTCTTTCCTGGCCCTGGCATCCTGGATGGGAGGGATGTCTGATAGTGTGATTGATGTGCTTGTGGTCTTCAGTTTCCCCTACTGTGGCTCTCTGGAGGTGGTTCACTTCTTCTGTGAGGTCCCTGCCCTGCTGCGTCTCTCCTGTGCTGACACCTCACTCTTTGAGGATCTCATCTATGCTTGCTTTGTGGTCATGCTGCCGCTGCCCCTTGGTGGTCATTGGGGCTTCCTATACCCGGGTCCTCACAGCTGTCATTAGGATGCCCTCCACAGAAGGGAAACAGAAGGCTCTAACAACTTGCTCCGCCCACCTGGCTCTTTTGGGCCTATACTATGGAGGAACCATGTTTATCTACATGCAGCGGGCCTCCAATAGGACACCAGTAGGACACCGAGCCACCTCCATCTTCTACACCATTCTCACTCCAATGTTCAACCCACTCGTTTACAGCCTGAGGAAGAGGGAGGTAACAAGGGCCCTGAGGAAGGTTCTGGCGAGACGGGGAGTGTAGGCATGCTTGCCCTTCTGAGGCTTCCTATCTTGGTCTGCCCTTTCCTCCGCAAGCTCAGGCTCTCTTTTGGCTCCTCTTCTTCCTCTGTACTCATTGGGCCTCTCTGGCTGGTTGGGGCAAGCCTGTGAGCTGAGCAATCAGAAAACGATTTTGGTTGGAAGGGTAACAAATGGTACATGACCAGCTACATAATGAATCTTTCCCCACATTGAGCACCACAATTTCCATGGATTGAAGGCCCACAGATGCATTAGTTACATTTTCCCTAGGGCTGGTAAGGGAAGTCTTTATTCTGAGTTGGATGTTGAAAGAGAGTGAGGAGGGGAGCCAATGCAGAACTCATTTGTGCACTGAAATGTGGTACATGATGTTAGAATCTGGCATAGAGGAGCTGTGCTACCTTGGGCAAGTTTATTTCTCTCTCTACACTTCCATTGATTATCTTTACCATCATAGCTACCAGTAAAGTAAGTCCAACATTTCTGGCATTAATTACTTACTAATTACTTACTGAAATACAAACTCCATTTCCATGTATCTTATGTAATTAAACAACATAAAGACTTCTATGCCTTCTTGCAACTCTGCTTTACATACAAGTATTAAAGTGTAAAATCTCAAAGAAAAATGGCCGGAACATTTTGTAGTCTACCACTTATACTGATAGCCGCACACTGCAGAAAGTGCAGAAGATAAAAACAGGAACTCCATGCAAAGAAGGAACTTTGGGCTCAGAGTGATTTTTTTTTTTTTAGATTTTATTTATTTTAGAGAGAGAGAGAGAGACAGAGACAGTGAGATAGAGAGCACAAGTGTGGAGGAGAGGGAGAAGGAGGCTCCCCACAGAGCAGGGAGCCCGATGCGGGACTCGATCCCAGGACCCTGGGATCATGACCTGAGCCGGAGGCAGACGCTTCACCGATGGAGCCACCCAGGTGCCCAGAACTTTGGGACCAGAATGATTCTTGATCATTGATCATTGAGAAGACTGGCAGGAACTGGTTTCTATAGTTTCCATCACAGGGGCTCTGGAGGGATTTGGGAAAGAATCTCTTGATTCATGTCTTCAGCAAGATCTTCTTGAACTGGACCAAACATCTTCCCTCCATCACTCATTCACAATGCTCTCAGGAGACCTGCATTCACTTCCTGAGAGTCCATGGGAATATTGGGCACAATGTGGGGGTGCACATAAAATGGTGAGGGATAGGGCATGGTCCAGCCCTGGGGGAGTCTGGCCAGAGATAAAAAGTGTTCCAGGCAGAGACAACAGTATTCTTAAGCAGAGGGAATTGGGTCCACATTGCCTAGGGCCTGATAGGTCAGTGTAAGATGGTCAGATGTTGATCAGAGGGCAGAAATGATCTGCCCTAAGACTTCATAGAACCACTGAGGCTGTTGTGTAGGTCCATAGTGATGCTCATATAATAAGTCAGGTGAGAAATGATGGCACTTGGACGAGGGTAGAAATAAAGGAGGTGGCAGAAGTTGACAGGTTTTGGATATAATTTGAAAGTCAAGCCCACAGAATTTTCTGCCTTACTGGAGCTGAAGATTTTGTTATTTCACAAGTTTTTTTGAGGGATACAATGAGAAATTACATTTAACTTGTTTAACACTTTGAGCTCCTTTTATTAAAATGCACGTGTGCGAGAGGAGGAGCAAGATGGCTGATGGGTAGGAGACCTAAATTTCCTCTGGTCCCAGGAATTCAGCTAGATAGGGATCAAACCATTCTGAACACCTAGGAACTCAACAGGGGATCGAAGAAAAGAAAGCAACCACTTTCTGGAGGGTAAGACGTGTGAAGTGAATCCGAGGCGATATTTGGGATGATAGACCACGGGGAGGGGGCCTCCATCAGCCACTACTGGCAAGAGATAGAGCAACGGAGCACAAAATCGGAAGTTTTACAAGTCTTCTCCACTGAGGGATGTCGCTCCAGTGGCTAAGTAGGGGGGTGAAACCCTCGCTGGGATATTGTGGTCTCAGGACTCTCGGTGTCACAGAAAGACTGGGGGTGCCTGAGTGCAGCAGAACACCCAGGTATCGGAGCAGGGAAGCCGGCTGCAGAGACGGAGCCAAGGAGTGGGTTCTCAGCTCGGGGTTGCGATAAACCGTGATCTGCGGCACAGTCGGGCCACTGCTCTTCCAGCAGGGACCCAGCAAGTGGCAGATCCGGGGCGGCTCCCCTCCCTCTCCTGGGAGGAGTGGTGCGGAAGCACACCACAGGACCGGCTGGTTTTGGAGACTCCAAACGGTGTCATGTGCCAGAGATAGAAACGCTTGGTCACAGGCTGGGTGAGCAGGGAGTGTGGCCGGAGACCAGGGAGACGGGAGTGACTGACTGTTTTTCTCTGGGACTCACTGAGGAGTGGGGCCCCGAGGTCTCGGTTCCTCCCCCGGGGCAGAGATTAGATTTTCACTCTCATTCTCCAAAGCTGAAGGGAAAGCTTTCAGGGAACAAAAGCTCCCAAGAGCAAACCCGAGCAGATTACTTAGCCCGGTCCTGGGCAAGGGCGGGGTAATTCCGCCTTAGGCAAATGCGGAGAAAGGGGAAACCTCCTACACTGTTGGTGGGAATGCAAGCTGATGCAAGCCACTCTGGAAAACAGTATGGAGGTTCCTCAAAAAGTTGAAAATAGAGCTACCATATGACCCAGCATTTGCACTACTGGGTATTTATGCCAAAGATACAAATGTAGGGATCTGAAGGGGCACATGCACCCTGATATTTATAGCAGCAATGTTCACAATAGCCAAATTATGGAAAGAGCCAAGATGTCCATTGACAGATGAATGGATAAGGAAGATGTGGTATAGATACACAATGGAATATTATGCAGCCGTCAAAAGGAATGAAATTTTGCCATTTGCAACAATGTGGATGGAACTGGAGGGTATTATGATGAGCAAAATAAGTCAATCAGAGAAAGACATGTATCATACGATCTCACTGATATGAGGAAGTCTTAATCTCAGGAAACAAACTGAGGGTTGCTGGAGTGGTGGGGGGTGGGAGTGATGGGATGGCTCGGTGATAAACCCTGGGGAGGGTATGTGCTATGGTGAGCGCTGTGAATTGTGTAATACCGTTGAATCACAGACATGTACGTCTGAAACAAATAATACATTATATGTTAAAAAAGAAGAATAGGAAGGGGAAAAAGAAGGGGGGATTCCGGAAGGGGAGATGAACAATGAGAGGCTATGGACTCTGAGAAACAAACTGAGGGTTCTAGAGGGGAGCAGGGTGGGGGGATAGGTTACCTGGGGATGGGTTTAAAAGAGGGCACATTCTGCATGGAACACTGGGTGTTATATGCAATGAATCATGGAACACTACATCAAAAACTAATGATGTAATGTATGGTGATTAACATAACATAATAAAAAAATTAATAATTAAAAAATAAAATGCACATGTGCTTCAGTAATTAATCTTTTTCTTAAAAATTATATACAACTCTATGCCATTTTAAGGAAGCAAATTTTCAAGTAGTTGTCTAATTTCAATGCATTATAGAGGGGATATATGTGTCCAACATTCATTCCTGCACCTCCCCTGGGTCCTGTCTAGATTGGGGACTCCTCAGCCCAGCTCCATGTGAAGCACCAACCACATCTCCAGGTCCACCCAGAATTGACATCATTCCCATTTTCAAGAAGGTGTTCGCAGCCCCACAGCCCCCTCCTCAGGACCCAAGGCTGTGCAGCCTTGGCTTCTACATCCTCCCTATTGTTCACTGCTGTAAGTCTCCTGGGGCACTGGCAGTGCCACCCAACTGCCCCACATTAATTCTCTTATACTTGAGGGATTCAGGGGAAGAAGTAGGCAGGTGAGCATCACTAGGTACCCCAGGCCCAAGACCAGACCTCCAGGGTGCCCACCAGACAAATGGTACAGGAGGGTAAAGTGGCTGGTGTTTGGAGGCTGCCCATTTCCCAGAAGCTCAGGAACAACTTCAATGCCACAGCCATGCATGGGTAAGAATTCTTCTCACAGGAGGTGCCTTCCTGCCTGACTGTGAAGGTCAACCTGGGATAAGGCAGAGACCCAGGGCAGGCACATGGCACCTCCTCCATGGGGCCGGAGCTCAGCCCTGTGCGTAGGGTCTGGGGGCTTCAAGCTTTGCTCTCCTCCACTGGAAGGGAGGTTATAGATTTGTCAAAGTGTGGTAGCCCTAGAAGTAGAGAGGTGTTTGTGTTTATCTGTGGGAAATTAGGGGTGATTAGTGCATCAAGTGGTTTCCAGGTGCTAAGTACCATGGGGAATTCCCCAGTATCCCTGGACTCAGCTCCGGAGAAGTGATGACCAAGGCACAGGAACAGCATGAGTTACAGTTTTCTCTTATCCCATTTCCTATTCTCCTGGTGTTCCAAGCAGAGTTCTGGACACCAGTCTCCTATTATCCTTGGTGGTTTTGCAGTTTGAATGTGACACACCTGGGTGTTCTTTGTTTGGTTGGTTTTGTTTCCACTTGTTCTGTGTAGTACTCTGATCCTCCTTGATGGCTGCTTGGTTTGGTGTCTGACACTAATTTGGGGAAATTCTGTCATTACTGCCTCAATTGTTTCTTCTGTCCTTGTTTCTCTTCTCCTGCTGGTATTCACCTTACACACTTGTCACACCTTAGCAGTTGTCTCACAATCCTTGGGTATTCTATTCCTTTTTTCCCCTATTTTTTCTCTTTGCTTTTCAGTATTCAAAGTTTCTGTTGTCATATCCTCAAGTTCAGAGATTCTTTCTCCATCCGTGTCCAGTCTACCAAATAGATCATCGACAGCATTCTTCCTTTCATTTAGTGTGTTTGAATTCTAACATTCTTCTTGATTCTTAGAATTTCCACCTCTGTGTATATGACCCATCTCTTCTAGCATCTTGTCTTTCGTTTAGTGTGTTCGAATTCTAACATTCTTCTTGATTCTTAGAATTTCCACCTCTGTGTATATGACCCATCTCTTCTAGCATCTTGTCTACGTTTTCCATTAGAGCCCTTAGAATCTTAATCATAAGTTTTTATTATATTTATTTATCTATTTTTAAAGATTTTATTTATTTATTTGACAGAGAGAGACACAGCGAGAGAGGGAACACAGGCAGGGGGAGCGGGAGAGGGAGAAGCGGGCCTCCCGCTGAGCAGGGAGCCCGATGCGGGGATCGATCCCAGGACCTGGAATCATGACCTGAGCCGAAGGCAGACGCTTAACGACTGAGCCACCCAGGCGCCCCTATTATATTTATTTTTTTAAATTTAATAATTTTATTATGTTTTTTTAGTCAACATACAGGACATCATCGTTTTTTTTGAAAAAATTTTAAATTTTCTGTTTTTACTTTAATCACCAATCATTACATCATTAGTTTTTTTTCCAGGAATAAATGTATATTTACATTTTTATAGTAAACATATACTTCTAAGTGAAGATTTTCCCATATATCCAAATAAGATAATGTTCAACATACCTTGTAATCAATTTTACATTTGACTTCATTGTTTTGGTAAATACAGTTGTGAAAACTGAGGTATATACTCCTCCTTTTAAAATAATCTCCCCTTAACATGCACCTCTTTCTGAGATTGGTCAAGAAAATTCGGTACACTAAGGCAACAACGTCCAGGAAGATCACCTCCCTCACTTTTTTCTTTAGTTTGAAGTTTTAATGTCAAAATAAATCTTAAAATAATCCTTTCACAAAAATAAGGCAGCTTTAGGGGCGCCTCAGTCATTAAGCGTCTGCCTTTGGCTCAGGTCACGATCCCAGGGTCCTGGGATCGAGCCCCGCATCGGGCTCCCTGCTCTGTGGGAAGCCTGCTTCTCCCCCTCCCACTCCCCCTGTTTGTGTTCCCTCTCTAGCTGTGTCTCTCTGTCAAATAAATAAATAAAATCTTTAAAAAAAAATAAGGCAGCTTTATGCTCAAAAAACAGTAGTTCTTTGTCAAAGGCTATATTCTTCTGGCCTTATCTGCTGTCACCATCACCATCGACTTTAAAGATCACTTTTTTCTTCGTAGCGACTCCTACATGCGGCTCCTTGGCTGTCCACATATAGTTTGCAGCCTAAATGTATAACACTGTCAAACAAGAGCTCCACTGTGGTTTCACAGGCCTGAACATGCTGAGCTAGTTCTAGTGTCTTCTGCACATCCGGCAGATCTTAGAGAGGCAGTACTGGAATTCCTCATCGCAGTCATTCTTGCTTTTGCCACAGGTCTCATAGCACCTGCCCTGTTGGTTGCAGCTCTTTGTCAGGGAAGGGATGCCAATATTAAGATGAACATCAAACAGTGGAGAGCCACATCCATTCGGCGGGGAGAGTTTAAAACCATAACACTGGAAGGGCTTAGATCCGTCATTGCACTTATACTGACAGAGCCCATCCTCACTTCCCAGGAAGTCCAAGGTAGCGTTCAGGTACGTGTCTAACTTGGCGAACGTAGTTCCGGATGGTCTTCATGGTGGCCCGCCAGTCGGTGGTCTGGGCCTGCTCCTGGCACCTGTGAGCGGCGGGCAGGAAGAGGAGGAGGATGAGGGTGAACGCGGGCGGCGGGAGCAGGGCCATCAGCACAGCACCGGGCCATGCCCCCACAGAGCCCACGGGGTGCACTAGGCAGCTGCGCCAGCCCTGGGCTTGGCGTCTCCATCCCCGAGCTCGGCGACCCCAGCCGGCTCCATGCCCACGCCTCCTTCTGAGCTGGGAGGCTGGCCCTCACCACCTTTACTCAGCTCTGGCCAGGAGGCGGCGCCGTCACGAAGACACTAAATCATTATTTCCTTGGTGATTCCGGGTCTTTTCTGATTCCATACCAATTTTAGGATTGTTTGTTCCAGCACTTTGAAAAATGTCATTGGAATTTTGATCAGGATGGCATTGAAGGTATAGATTGCTCTGGGTAGCATAGACTTTTTAACAATATTTATTCTTCTGATCCATGAGCATGGAATATTTTTCCATCTTTTTGTGTCTTCTTCAAATTCTTTCATGAGTGATCTCTAGTTCCTAGAGTATCGATACTTTACCTCTTTGTTTAGATTTATTCCGAGGTATCTTATAGTTTTTGGTGTTATTGTAAATGGAATCGTTTCTCTAATTACTCTTTCTACAGTTGTGTTGTTAGTGTATAAGAAAGAAATGATTTCTGTGCATTGATTGAACAAAATATTCTTGAGCAGAGTGGTCTTTAGCTTCCAAATGTTTGAATTTCTGCCAAAGTTTTTCTTATGATTGAATTACAGTTTTAAATCATTATGATCTGAGAATACGCAGGGAATAGTCTCAATCTTTTGGAATGGTTGAGATCGATTTGTGACCCACTCTGTGGTCTATTCTGGAGAAAATTCCACAAGTGCTTGAGAAGAATGAGTATTCTGTTGTTTTAGGGTGAAATATTCTGTTTATACCTATGAGTTCCTTCTGGTCCAGTGTGTCATTCAAAGCTCTTGTTTCTTTGTTGATTTTCTGTTTAGATGATCTCGTTATTGCTGAGAGTGGAGTATTGATGTCTCCTACAATTAACATATTGTTTTCAATATGACTTTTTATTTTGATTAACAGTTGGCTTATGTAGATGGCTGCTCCCATGTTGCGGGAGTAAGTATATACATTTGTAAGATCTTCTTGTAGGATAGGCCCTTTAAGAATGATATAGTGTCCTTCCGTGTCTCTAACTACAATCTTCAGTTTAAAATCTAATTTGTCTGATATAAGAATTGCTACCCCAGCTTTCTTTTGATGTTCGTTGGCAAGGAAGATGGATCTCCATCCCTTCACTTTCAGTCTGGATGTATAATTATTTTGAAAATGAGTCTCTTGGAGACAACTTATGGATGGGTCCTGTCTTTTTATGCAATCTCTTACCTTTTGCCATTTTATGGGAGAAGTTAGGCCATTCACATTGAGAGTGATTATTGAAAGATATGAATTGTCATCATGTTGCCTGTGAAGACGTTGTTTTTATAGACTGTCCCTGTAAATATCTGTTGTAGATCACTCTTGGGGTCTTTCTCCTTTTATAGAATCCCCCTTAATATTTCTTGCAGGTCCAGCTTGGTGGTCATATATTCTTTTAGTTTCTGCTGGTCTTGGAAGCTCTGCATCTCTCCATCCATTCTACATGTCAGGCTTGCTGGATAAAGTATTCTTGGATACATGTTCTTCTTGTTTAGTACCCTGAATATGTCTTGCCAGGCCTTTCTGGCTTGCCAGGTCTCTGTGGATAGGTCTGACGTTATTCTGATGTTCCTCCCTCTGTACGTAAGGAATCTCTTCCCCCTAACTGCCCTTAAGGTGGTTTCCTTGATTCTAAGATTGGTGAGTTTTACTATTACATGCCGCTGTGTTGGCCTGTTTTCCTTGATCTTGGGAGGGGTCCCCTCTGCCTCTAGGACACGAATGTTTGTTTCATTCCGCAGAATCAGGAAGAACTCAGCTATGATTTGCTCAAATACATCTTCTAGTCCTCTCCTCTCTCCACTCCCTCGGGGATTCCAAATATTCTGACATTGGAACGCTTCATGGTGTCACTTATTTCTCTGATTCTATTGTCATGGTTTTTTATTTGTTTTTCCCTGGCCTCCTCTTTTCCCTTTTTATCTATTAACTGGTCTTCCATGTCACAAATTCGTTCTACTGCCTCGCTACCCTAGCTGTTAGATTATCTATATTAGATTGGATCTCATTGATAGCATTTTTAAGTTCTTCCAGTTCAGCTTTCATTTCTGCCCTTAGAGACTCTATGTTGCCATTAATTGATTTCTACATTCTAGGTATTGTCTTCACAATTGCTAGCCTGAATTCCATCCCTGACATCTTGGTTATATCTGCATCCATTTGTAAATCTGCTGCAGAAGTCATAATCTCTGAGACTTCCCTGTTTTGGGGGTTTCTCCTCCTGGTCATTCTGCTGATGGGTGGTTGAGGGAATTCCAAATTATTGACCTCAACCCAAGCCAGAGGCACCTGTTTTCTAAGGACCTTAGGATTGCTGGCCTCTTGTTTTCCCAGCCTGTCTTCTGGGGGAAGGACCTGCTGCGCTGTTACTCAGGCAACGCTATTTAGGCAGAGTTGGCTTCCTTCCTGTGGCGGGGGATGGGCTGAGTGAAAACCATTTTTTTGTGGAGTTTCTTCCCTGGAGGCTTTCCTTGGTGGCTTTCCATATCTCTTCTGAGAGTCAGAGCAGAAGAGATTATTTCCAAATCTCTGCCTCAGAGAAGAGAGATGGCATTCTGTTCTTCAGTGAGCTCTCCAGGAGACCGTATCTCTGCTTCTGTCTGTGCTGCTATAAACTGCAGTGTCCTGGGTTTTGCCCCCCTCGGTTGTGCTCCCATTCCTGGCCTTCAGGTTCGGGTACATCTCTGCCCTTTGTGCTTCTAAATCCGCCAGCCACCCCCGGTTTGCACGTGCAGCCCCACCACTCAGGGTTTTCATTCGGGCACTGCCCTAAAGTCCTTTCCCTGCCACTACTGGTCTGTGAGTCTGTGCCCCATCCCCAGGGCTAGAGGCTATCGCTAATTGGCAGTGTAGGATGCCGATGGCCAGGCTCCCTCCCACTTCCATTTATCCTCTGATATCTGCCTGCAGAATCTTTGAAAAAAAAACACCTGGGATAGTCTGTTTGTAGAGATCCAGATCTGTCTTCTTACATCTCAGGCTGATTTCGTGGGTGTTCAGTGTGGTCTGCTAGATATCCAGCTCAATTCCAGGGACCAGTTGAAATAGGGTCCCCTAATCCTCTGCCATCGTTTCCCCCTCAGTCCCTACCATCAGTTGCTTTCTTATACACTAATAATGCAACTGTAGAAAGAGAAATTAGAGAATCATTTCCATTTACAATAGCACCCCAAACCATAAAATACCTCCGAATAAACCTAACCAAGAGGTAAAGGATCTAGGAAGTACAGAATACTCATGAGAAAATTTGAGGAAGACACAAAAAGATAGAAAAACATTCTATGTCCATGGATTGGAAGAATAAACATTGTTAAAATGTCTATGCTACCCAGAGCAATCTATACCTTCAATGCCATCCCGATCAAAATTCCAATGACATTTTTCAAAGTGCTGGAACAAACAATCCTAAAATTTGTATGGAATCAAAAACGACCCAGAATCACCGAGGAAATGTTGAAAAAGAAAAACAAAGCTGGGGGCATCATGTTGCCCGATTTCAAGCTATATTACAAAGCTGTGATCACCAAGACAGCATGGTACTGGCACAAAAACAGACATAGACCAGTACAGAATAGAGAACCCAGATATGGACCCTCAACTCTATGGTCAAATAATCTTTGACAAAGCAGGAAAAAATATGTAATGGAAAAAAGTCTCTTCAATAAATGGTGCTGGAAAAACTGGACAGCCACATGCAGAAGAATGAAACTCAACCATTCTCTAACACCATACACAAAGATAAACTCAAAATGGATGAAAGACCTCAATGTGAGACGGAATCCATCAAAATCCTAGAGGAGAATATAGGCAGTAACCTCTTTGACATCGGCCACAGCAATTTCTTTCAAGTTACATCTCCAAAAGCTAGGGAAACAAAAGCATAAATGAACTTTTGGGACTTCATCAAGATAAAAAGCTTCTGCACAGCCAAGGAAACAGTCAACAAAACAAAGAGGCAACCCACAGAATGGGAGAAAATATTTGCAAATGACACTACAGACAAAGCGCTGATTTCCAAGATCCATAAAGAACTTCTCAAACTCAACACCCAAAAAACAAAGAATCAAGTCAAAAAAATGGGCAGAAGACACGAACAGACACTTCTCCAAAGAAGACATACAAATGGCTAACAGACACATGAAAAAATGTTCATCATCATTAGCCATCAGGGAAATCCAAATCAAAACCACACTGAGATACCACCGTACACCAGTTAGAATGGCAAAAATGGACAGAGAAAGAAACAACAAATGTTGGAGGGGTTGTGGAGAAAGGGGAACCCTCTTACACTGTTGGTGGGAATGCAAGTTGGTACAGCCACTTTGGAAAACAGTGTGGAGGTTCCTCAAAAATTTAAAAATAGAGCTACCCTATGACCCAGCAATTGCACTCCTGGGTATTTACCCCAAAGACACAGATGTAGTGAAAAGAAGGGCCATATGCACCCCAATGTTCATAGCAACCATGTCTGTAATAGCCAAACTGTGGAAAGAGCTGAGATGCCCTTCAACAGATGAATGGACAAAGGAGATGTGGTCCATATATACAATGGAATATTACTCAGCCATCAGAAAAGATGAATACCCAACTTTTACATCAACATGAATGGGACTGGAGGAATTTATGCTACATGAAAGAAGTAAACAGAGAAAGTCCATTATCATATGGTTTCACTGATTTGTGGAACACAAGGAAAAGCATGGACATTAGGAGAAGCAAGGGAAAAGGAAGTGGGAGAAACTGGAGGGAGAGAAGAACCATGTGAGACTATGGACTCTGAGGAACTAACTGAGGGTTTTAGAGGGGAGTGGGCTAGGGCAATGGGTTAGCCCAGTGATGGGTATTAAGGATGGCACGTACTGTATGGAACACTGGGTGTTATATGAAAACAATGGTTCGTGGATCACCACATCAAAAACTAATGATGTATTGTATGGTGACTAACATAGCATAATAAAATGAAAAAAAAAAAAAAACTAATGATGTACTACATGTTGGCTAATTGACCATCCTAATAAAATATTAAAAATTTAAAAATACACTGAAACTTTGACACATAATAAAAAACTTCGGGGAGGGGAGAAAGATGGCAGAGGTGTAGGGGACCATATTTCAACTGGTCCCCAGAATTGAGCTGGATATCTACCAGACCACTCTGAGCACCCACGAAACCAGCCTGAGATGTAAGAAGATCTGGATCTCGGGGCGCCTGGGTGGCTCAGTCGTTAAGCAACTGCCTTCGGCTCAGGTCATGATCTCAGGGTCCTGGGATCGAGCCCCGCATCAGGCTCCCTGCTCGGCGGGAAGCCTGCTTCTCCCTCTCCCACTCCCCCTGCTTGTGTTCCCTCTCTCGCTGTGTCTCTCTCTGTCAAATAAATAAATAAAATCTTAAAAAAAAAAAAAAAGAAGATCTGGATCTCTACAAACAGAATATCACAGGCAGTTGGTTTTGAGGTACGAAGCGGAGAGCCGTGATTCTGCGGGCAGATATCAGAGGATAAACGGCAGCGGGAGGGTGCCTGGATGTGGGGATCCTACACCGCCGGTGAGTGACAGCCTCTGTGCTGCTGACGGGCACAGACTCGCAGACCGGTAGCATCAGGAAAGGACTTTAGGGCAGCCCCCGGGGTGGAAAACCAGACTGCCGGGTTCGCGCGCACACGAACCGCAGCCCCCCAGACAGAAACACGGAGCGGCGGTCGTGCGCACGCGAACTGCAGCTTCTGAGACAGAAACCCGGTGTGCCGGGGTCGTGCCAGTGAACTGCAACCCCCTGGGTGGAAACCCGGAGCGGTGGAGTCGCACGCATGAGAACTGGGAGCAGCTGGCAGTTTTAGAAGCACAAAGGGCAGAGACGTGCCCCGACCTGGAGGCAGGACTGGGAGCACTGCGGAGGGGTGCACAACCCAGGACGCTGCAGTTTATAGCAGCAGGGACAGAAACGGAGACGGTGTGGCCTGGAGAGCTCACTGAAGAACAGACTGCGGTCTCTCTGCTCTGAGGCAGAGGGTTGGAAATGGTCTCTTCTGCTCTGACTCGCGGAAGAGATGTGGAAAGCCGCCAGGGAAAGGCGCCAGAGAACAAAAGCCCCAAAGACTGATTCCCACTGAGCCCATCCCCCACCACAGGGGCGCAGGGCAACTCCGCCCAAACAGGGTTGCCTGAGTAACAGAGCGGCAGGCCCCTCCCACAGAAGACAGGCTGGGAAAACAAGAGGCCAGCAACCCTAAGGTCCCAAGAAAACAGGTGCATCTTGCTTGGGTTCTGGTCAATATTTGGACTCTATACATTCCCTCAAACACCCATCAACAGAATGACTAGGAGGAAGAGCCCCCAAAACAGAAAAGACTCAGAGATTATGACTTCTGCAGCAGATTTACAAATGGATGCAGATATAACCAAGATGTCGGAGATGGAATTCAGGCTAGCAATTGTGAAGACAATGGCTACAATGGAGAAATCAATTAATGGCAACAGAGTCTCTAAGGGCAGAAATAAAAGGTAAATTGGCAGGACTTAAAAATGCTATCAATGAGATCCAATCCAATCTAGATAATCTAACAGCTAGGATAACTGAGACAGAAGAGAGAAGACAATATAATAGATCAAAAGGGAAAGAGGAGGCCAGGGAAAAACAACTCAGAATGCATGAAAATAGAATCAGAGAAATAAGTGACACCATGAGATGTTCCAATGTCAGAATAATTGGAATCCCGGAGGGAGTGGAGAGAGAGACAGGGCTAGAAGATGTATTTGAGCAAATCGTAGCTGAGAACTTCCCTAATCTGGGGAATGAAACAAGCATTCGAGTCCTAGAGGCATAGAAGACCCCTCCTAAGATCAAGGAAAACAGGCCAACACAGCGGCATGTAATAGTAAAACTTGCAAATCTTAGAACCAAGGAAACCATCTTAAGGGCAGTTAGGGGGAAGAGAGTCCTTACGTACAGAGGGAGGAACATCAGAATAACGTCAGACCTATCCACAGAGACCTGGCAAGCCAGAAAGGCCTGGCAAGACATATTCAGGGTACTAAATGAGAAGAACATGCAGCCAAGAATACTTTATCCGGCAAGGCTTTCATTTAGAATGGATGGAGAGATGCAGAGCTTCCATGACCAGCAGAAGTTGAAAGAATGTGACCACTAAATATTAAGGGGGGGTTCTATAAAAGGAGAAAGACCCCAAGAGTGATCTACAACAGAAATTTACAGGGACAATCTATAAAAACAATGTCTTCACAGGTAACATGATGACAATTAATTCATATCTTTCAATAATCACTCTCAACGTGAATGGCCTAAACACTCCCATAAAATGGCACAGGGTTGCAGATTGGATAAAAAGACAGGACCCATCCATATGCTGTCTACAAGAGACTCATTTTGAACCTAAAGATACATCCAGACTGAAAGTGAAGGGATGGAGATCCATCTTCCATGCCAGTGGACCTCAAAAGAAAGCTGGGATAGCAATTCTTATATCAGACAAATTAGATTTTAAACTAAAGTCTGTAATAAGAGACACAGAAGGACACTATATCATTCTTAAAGGGTCTATCCAACAAGAAGATCTAACAATTGTAAATATCTATGCCCCCAACATGGGAGCAGCCATCTACATAAGCCAACTGTTAACCAGAATAAAGAGTCATATTGATAACAATACGTTAATTGTAGGAGACCTCAATACTCCACTCTCAGCAATGGACAGATCATCTAAGCAGAAAATCAACAAGGAAACAAGAGCTTTGAATGATACATTGGACCAGATGGACATCATAGATATTTACAAAACATTCCACCCTAAAACAACAGAATACTCATTCTTCTCGAGCACACATGGAACTTTCTCCAGAATAGACCATATACTGGGTCACAAATCAGGTCTCAACCAATACCAAAAGATTGAGATTATTCCCTGCATATTCTCAGACCACAATGCTCTAAAACTGGAACTCAATCACAAGAAAAAATTTGGCAGAAATTCAAATACTTGGAAGCTAAAGACCACTCTGCTTAAGAATGTTTGGGTCAACCAAGAAATCAAAGAACTTAAACAATTCATGGAAATCAATGAGAACGAAAACACATCCATCCAAAACCTATGGGATACTGCAAAGGCGTTTCTAAGGGGGAAATACATAGCCATCCAAGCCTCACTCAAAAAAATAGAAAAATCCCAAATTCACCAACTAACTCTACACCTTAAAGAACTAGAGAAAAAGCAACAAACGACGCCTAAGCCATGCATTAGAAGAGAAATAATTAAAATTAGAGCAGAAATCAATGAATTA
Source organism: Neomonachus schauinslandi (assembly GCF_002201575.2). NCBI lineage: Eukaryota > Metazoa > Chordata > Mammalia > Carnivora > Phocidae > Neomonachus > Neomonachus schauinslandi. The sequence goes on along the minus strand of NC_058409.1, from coordinate 6,831,817 downwards.
GAAACCAGAAACACAGTAGATCAGACCAATGAAACTAGAAGTTGGTTCTTGGAAAGAACTAATAAGATTGATAAACCACTGGCCAGACTTATCCAGAAGAAAAGAGAAAGGACCCAAATTAATAAAATTATGAATGAAAGGGGAGAGATCACGACTAACACCAAGGAAATAGAAACAATTATTAGAAATTATTATCAACAGCTATATGCCAATAAACTGAGCAATCTGGATGAAATGGAGGACTTCCTGGAAACCTAGAAGCTGCCAAGACTGAAACAGGAAGAAATTGACAACTTGAATAGGCCAATACCCAGTAACGAGATTGATGCAGTGATCAAAAACCTCCCAGAAAACAAGAGTCCAGGGCCTGATGGATTCCCTGGGGAATTCTACCAAACATTCAAAGAAGAAATAATACCTATTCTACTGAAGCTGTTTCAAAAAAATAGAAACAGAAGGAAATCTTCCAAACTCATTCTATAAGGCCAGCATTACCTTAATCCTCAAACCAGGCAAAGACCCCATCAAAAAGGAGAATTTCAGACTGATATCCTTGATGAATATGGATTCCAAAATCCTCAACAAAATCCTAGCTAATAGGATCCAACAATACATTAAAAGGATCATCCACCACGACCAAGTGGGATTTATCCCTGGGATGCAAGGGTGGTTCAACATTCGCAAATCAATCAATGTGATAGAACACCTTAATAAGAGGAGGGAGAAGAACCATATGGTCCTCTCAATTGATGCAGAAAAAGCATTTGACAAAATACAAAATCCTTTCCTGATTAAAACTCTCCAGAGTATAGGGACAGAGGGAACATTCCTCAAGCTCATAAAATCCATCTATGAAAAACCCACAGCAAATATCATCCTCAATGGGGAAAAGCTGAGAGCCTTTCCCTTAAGATCAGGAACACGTCAAGGGTGCCCACTCTCACCACTGTTATTCAACATAGTACTAGAAGTCCTAGCAACAGCAATCAGACAACAAAAAGCAATAAAGGTATTCAAATTGGCAAAGAAGAAGTCAAACTCTCTCTTTTCGCAGACGACATGATACTTTATGTGGAAAACCCAAAAGACTCCACCCCCAAATTACTAGAACTCATCCAGCAATTCAGTAATGTGGCAGGATACAAAATCAATGCACAGAAATCAGTTGCTTTCTTATACACTAACAACACAACTGTAGAAAGAGTAATTAGAGAAATGATTCCATTTACAATAGCACCAAAAACCATAAGATACCTCAGAATAAACCTAACCAAAGAGGTAAAGGATCTATACTCTAGGAACTACAAAACACTCATGAAAGAAATTGAAGAAGACACAAAAAGATGGAAAAATATTCCATGCTCATGGACTGGAAGAATAAACATTGTTAAAATGTCTATGCTACCCAGAGCAATCTATACCTTCAATGCCATCCCGATCAAAATTCCAATGACATTTTTCAAAGTGCTGGAACAAACAATCCTAACATTTGTGTGGAATCAGGAACGACCACGAATCGCCAAGGAGATGTTGAAAAAGAAAAACAAAGCTGGGGGCATCACATTGCCCTATTTCAAGCTATATTACAAAGCTGTGATCACCAAGACAGCATGGTACTTGCACAAAAACAAACATACAGACCAATGGAACAGAACAGAGAACCCAGATATGGACCCTCAACTCTATGGTCAAATAATCTTTGACAAAGCAGGAAAAAACATGCAATGGAAAAAAGACAGTCTCTTCAATAAATGGTGCTGGGAAAATTGGACAGCCACATGCAGAAGAATGAAACTCAACCATTCTCTAACACCATTCACAAAGAAACTCAAAGTGGATGAAAGACCTCAATGTGAGACGGAATCCATCAAAATCCTAGAGGAGAACATAGGCAGTAACCTCTTTGACATCGGCCACAGCAACTTCTTTTAAGATACATCTCCAAAAGCTAGTGAAACAAAAGCAAAAATCAACTTTTGGGACTTCATCAAGATAAAAAGCTTCTGCACAGCCAAGGAAACAGTCAACAAAACAAAGAGGCAACCCACAGAATGGGAGAAAATATTTGCAAATGACACTACAGATAAAGGGCTGCTATCCAAAATCTATAAAGAACTTCTCAAACTCAACACCCAAAAAACAAAGAATCAAGTCAAAAAGTGGGCAGAAGAGATGAGCAGACACTTCTCTGAAGAAGACATACAAATGGCTAACAGACACATGAAAAAATGTTCATCATCATTAGCCATCAGGGAAATCCAAATCAAAACCACACTGAGATACCACCGTACACCAGTTAGAATGGCAAAAATGGACAGAGAAAGAAACAACAAATGTTGGAGGGGTTGTGGAGAAAGGGGAACCCTCTTACACTGTTGGTGGGAATGCAAGTTGGTACAGCCACTTTGGAAAACAGTGTGGAGGTTCCTCAAAAATTTAAAAATAGAGCTACCCTATGACCCAGCAATTGCACTCCTGGGTATTTACCCCAAAGACACAGATGTAGTGAAAAGAAGGGCCATATGCACCCCAGTGTTCATAGCAGCAATGTCCGCAATAGCCAAACTGTGCAAAGAGCCGAGATGCCTTTCAACAGATGAATGGATAAAGAAGATGTGGTCCATATATACAATGGAATATTACTCAGCCATCAGAAAAGATGAATACCCAACTTTTACATCAACATGGATGGGACCTGAGGAGATTATGCTAAGTGAAATAAGTCAAGCAGAGAAATTCAATTATCATATGGTTTCACTTATTTGTGGAACATAAGGAATGACATGGAGGACATTTGGAGAAGGAAGGGAAAAATGAAGGGGGGGAATCGGAGGGAGAGATGAACCATGAGAGACTATGGACTCTGAGAAACAAACAGGGTTTTAGAGGGGAGGGGGGAGGAGGGATTGGTTAGCCCGGTGATGGGTATTAAGGAGGGCACGTACTACATGGAGCACTGGGTGTTATACGAAAACAATGGATCGTGGATCACCACATCAAAAACCAATGATGTATTGTATGGTGACTAATGTAACATAATAAAATTTAAAAAAAAACTTCAAAAAAATCAATTTATGGGCATAATGAAAATAAATGTATTTATTACTCAAAAAAATAAAAAAATAATAATATATTTTAAGAAAAAATACATACTAGAAAAGGATTAATATTCTTTTCATATTAAAATATATAAAGAACACCCATAAATCAATAAGAAAAATATAGACTAAATGAGCAGTAAACATCAGAAAGGAAAATCCCAGTAAATATTTAATACTTTTTTATCTCTCTAATAACTGGATAAACTCAAATTAAGGCAGAAATACAAATTTTTACCCAAGTTGATATACAGTTTGGTAATATTAAGTGTGGGCTGGCAGGAATATGCGAAAAAAATACACATAAATTCTTAAAGGACACAGAGTATGATAACAGTAGTTACCCGGCAGAGAGGCTTAAGATTGATAGGTGATTACGGTCAAAGAGGGATTCCAGCTTGATCTGTAATATTTGAATTTTTGGCAAGAAATTCTTCATGTATTCTTTGAATTTAAGTGATTGCCATATGAGCAGGTAACTGATGTACCTGGAAGATCTTTTCTCTTTCAGCTTCCTCCGTAGCATAACATTTAAGAAACCTATACAAGTAAAAACTAGGATTTTTTTCAAGCAAGAGTAATAAATTCATATTTTTAAACAATCTTTTACAGAAGTAACACTGTACACTATTTTCAGTGTCACTAATAGTGTTGCAGGGCATTTCTGTTGCCAAAGCTACCTGGCCATAGGCACTGCAGTCATAGCACTTAGAGCAGATTGAGTGTCTCAACCTAGGGCATGACAGTAGACCTCACAGAGTGACCACACAGAGTGCAGCGAGGCATGAGAGAAAGGGCAGGGAATTAGAAAGCAGAGCAATATTAACAGGAGGTGATGGGAGGAAGGGAGAGATGAAAGGAATAATGGGAAGATGCCAAGGAAAAGGAGACAAGATAAAGAGATGTGATAAAATAGAAAAAAAATGAAGATGGAAAATATTAGACTGTCAGAAGTGTTAATGTCCCAGAAGAGACTAAAAGTAAGAAAACAAAGACAATGCAAGAGAGGGCAGGGAACATAGACACATGGTGAGAAAGAGAGAACACAGAGGCTAAGAGGGAAGGATCAGGGGAAAGGCAACAACACAAGTGAGATGAGGGACAGACACATCAGGGGTACCTGAGTGAAGTGGGCAGCCATGAAGAGGGGCAGATCACTCCTGTTGCCAATGCCACAATGAGCTCTCTGACTTCTGGGACTCTGGAGGATGTGAGAGCCCAGCTTCTCTGATTCTCCCAACCTGTTGGAAAAGTGTGGAGCAGACCACAATGCCTGCAAGCCTCCTGGCTCTCTTTGGAAGTCCTGCCCCATCAAGGTCTTCCATAGTTCCCCCAGGCCCCTCAGGCCCCAGAAACAGGTGCTTCCTATATGCACAGAGGCAGCAGTCATGCCTGACCCTTCCTAGCTTCCTCCAACTGAGATGTAAATTTCTCCTGGTAAAGTCTTACTAGGTAGCTACAACACATTTTTTTTTCAGGTGGACAGTATTGGAAGCTATTTTTTAGCAAGAAGGCCATCTTCCATCCCTCAGATCAGACCTGTCAAAGCCCTAGCCTGTGCATAAAAATTCCCAAAGAGGTGCACTGGGAATTGTGTAGGACAGACCGGCAGCAGAGAGTAGTCAGATTCATGGGACAGCTATGAAATGAAAGGACATTGTGGAATGGGAAGAGAAGGGAGCAAACGTACCAAATATGATTTCAAAATAACAGCAGGGCACTAATTGTCCTTCAAGAAGAAGGCGTATAGGAGAAAATATCCACATGGAAAAATATATATAAGGTTTGGAGGAGCAGCAAACAGAAAAATTTTCCAAAGAGTCAGAAATATAGGCACATGGGGTGGGTCAGCAGGGGAGGACTTCACCATTCATATTCAAAATCTAACAACATTAAGGAGAGATTAAGGAGGGCACGTGATGTGATGAGCACTGGGTGTTATATGAAATTGATAAATTACTGAACACTACATTTGAAACTAATGATGTACTGTAAGTTAACTAATTGAATTTAAATTAAAAAAATCTAACAGCCAGATGTCATCAAGGACAGATAGCTTTCATGGTAACCTAGGGGGTCAGTTTCAGATGGTCCTACCACTGTCACATCCTCTCTAGTCTTGAAAAAACAAAACAGTCCCTGCCCATCCTTCCTAAAACCTGTGGTTAGGCCCTGAGAAATTCACTTCCTCTCCTGGGTCTCGGCCTGCCAAGCAGCAAAATGACAGGTTGGATGAAACAACCCTGAGATCATCTCTAGTGCTATGCACAGAATAAAGAATTAGGAGGCAAAACAACATTCTAGAAACAAAATCTAACCATACAAGAGGTCTGTACCTCAAGAGAAATAGCAAACAGAATGGCAAAGATATTTGTGGAATGAACCAACATTTTAAGCATTTCATAACAAGACACAGAGGGAAGAACCTTACCTGAAACCATGTAATCAATGACACCAGGAAGTGCTAGAAAATGAGGGGGGCAGATCAGGAGTCTGGAGCCCTATGTCCTTGGAAAACAGACCTAATCACCAATGGAGGCCTGCTCTAATCAGTCAGTTGGGTCTGCAATGGGTCTCTCTCAGTGCAGGGAAGCCAGTGAAACTCCATCTCCTTAGAAGGAAATGGGACTGAAATGGAAGCTGGAGGGACTTAGTAAAAGTAGAGAAGAAGGACACTTCCCTTTTACAGGCAGGAAATACCTGATGTCTTCCATGAGGGCTGTGAAGAGGTTTGAAGAAATACATTAAGATTGGTTAAATTGGGAAGAAAATGGGTTCTGAAAGTAGGAAAACCACACAGAAAAATCTAGAAGAGTCAGCCTCGTGCTAAAACACTGGTAGTAGCTTTAGGGGATGAGGAAAAACCCATCCAGAGCATTTATAGTACATAGAGATCATACATCCCCCATCCATAAGAGGAGCAAGGGAGTGACCTGGACTAGGAGAGGAAGAGGCATTCACTGGGAACCAGCAGGGAGCCTCTCACTTGTGGGAGAGACTCTTTGTTGGGCCATGTCCAGTGCTATGCTAAAAGGTTTTATTCCCTCACTCCTCACTGCTACCCATTTTTCTCCTCTTCTTTTGTGACTAAAGAAAGTTGCTTCTATTTTCCAGAATTCCTTGGAGAGCCCTCCTCTGTCACATATCTTTCCCCAGTTTCTGGCAATTAAATTCCCAGGGAAAGGAGCCTCATTCAAAGTTCTCTGCTCATCTCAGCTACACCAACAACAAACTCCCAGGAGAAGAAGAAGAAAACTGAGGAGGGTTTCTATTGGTCAGCCTGGGAGGAATTGGCTCTTTCTCTATTCCAAAAGGAAATGGGAAATACTGGCTTTTGTTTTGTGTGGTGGCCAACCTTGAGAATGTCCACTAAATACTTTATGTAAGCAAAGGCATCCCGTGACCTCCAGACCATCACATCTTTGCATCTTTCTGCCTCCTCTCAGGACCTCGGCTTAATGAGGAGGCAACCATCCAAGATCACACTGAACCTTCTGATCTCAGGGTTCATTTCCACTGAAATTCAAAGCAGTCTCTAAGAGGTCAAGGATTCAACAAACACTCTACTATGACAAAGAGTTCATCTGTCCCTGGCACTTACCACCTCCTCCTACTCTCCTGTCAGCTCCTACCCACTTCACTTTCTCTCATACTAGAAATTCACACAAAGGTAGCATAGCACAGACACTTCCCCTCCAAGAAGGACAGAGTTGGATGGGAATCTTATGTAGACTTGACCTTGGGCAAGGGACTAATTTGAACCTGTTTCCTCATGTGTAAAATGAGAATGATGATATTCACTACAAATATTTGTTGTGAGAATTGAATGAAATAAAATATCTAAGGTGTTCTCCCTGTTATAGGTTCTAAGAATTGTATTTACTAGTGTCACTGCCCTCCCATTTCTCTAAAGCTGGAAAGCAGAGACAAAAACACACATTTTACAAAAATAGTCAAACTCACTAAAAAACTGAAGCCTATAGCAAGCATCAAAACAAATTCTGTGGCTGGGGAAGAATCTGATTTATAGTTACCATACCATTCTAAATGTCCAGTTTTCTTTTTTTTAAGATTTTATTTATTTATTTGAAAGAGAAAGGGAGGAGGAGCAGAGGGGGGGAGGGAGAGAGAGTCTCAAGCCGACTCAGCACTGAACACAGAGCTCAACATGGGGCTCGATCTTACTACTCTTGAGACTATGAAATCCATAAATCAAAAGTCAGATGCTTGGGGCACCTGGGTGGCTCAGTCGTTAAGCCTCTGCCTTTGGCTCAGGTCATGATCCAAGGGTCCTGGGATAGAGCCCCACATCGGGCTCCCTGCTCCACAGGAAGCCTGCTTCTCCCTCTCCCACTCCCCCTGCTTGTGTTCCCTCTTTTGCTGTGTCTCTCTCTGTCAAATAAATAAAATCTTTTTTAAAAAATGGGCAAAAGACATGAACAGTCTTTTCCAAAGAAGACATCCAGATGACCAAGAGACACATGAGAAGATGCTCAACATCACTCATCATCAGGGAAATACAAATCAAAACTACAAAGAGATATCACCTCACATATGTCAGAATGGTTAAAATCAACAACACCGGAAACAACAGATTTGAATAAGGATGTGGAGAGAGGGGAATTCTCTTGCTACTGTTGGTGGGAATGCAAACTGGTGCAGCCACTGTGGAAAATAGTAGGGAGATTCCTCAAAAAGGTAAAAATAGACTACCCTACAATCCATCAATTGCACTGCTAGGTATTTAACAAAAGAATGCAAAAATACTAATTCAAAGGGATACGTACACCCCTATGTTTATAGCAGCATTATCTACAATGACCAAATTATGGCAATACCCCAAATGTCCATCAACAGATGAATGGATAAAGAAGGTGTGGTATAGATACACAATGGAATATTACTCACCCATAAAAAAGGAATGAAATCTTGCCATTTACAATGACATTGATGGAACTAGAGAGTATAATGCTAAGCAAAATAAGTCAGTCGGAAAAAGACAAATACCATATTTCACTCATATGTGGGATTTAAGAAGCAAAACAAACCAGCTAAGTGGGGAAAAAAGGGGGCGGGGGTAAGCCAAGAAACAGAGTCTTAACTCTAGAGAGCAAACTGATGGTTACCAGAGGGGAGGGGAGTGGGGGATGGGTGAAATAGTTCATGGTGATTAAGGAGGGCATTTGTTGTGATGAGCACGGGGTGTGGTAAGTAGGTGTTGCATCACTATTTTGTACACCTGAAACTAATATTACACTGTCGGTTAACTAACTGGAATTCAAATACCAACTTAAAAGAAGAGAACAGTTACACATTTTTATGTCGTTGTGTAGACTGTGTAGAAATCCAAACATTGTTAAAATGGTCTGGAAACTGAGTAGGCAACCGTGTAGACTGTGCCCATTGTTAAGTTATTGTCTCAGCTCCAAACTCATACTCTACATTCCAACTTGTGATGCTGCTGTCTGCCTTGTCATGAAGGTGTGGATTCAGATATGCCAATAGGGGCACTAGAAGAAGACTGTAAGCCGGCAAGAGAGAAGAAACTAACTTCATGATTCCCAGTTTTCCCTATCATGATTATCCCAGCAGTGTTTCTTGATTCTTCGTCTTGGCATTTGGTTCCACTTTGCAAATTTTATTTTCACACACACAGAACCAGTCTCATTCTGTCCCTCAAAGGAGCAAGCTGTAGCTGAATAGCACCTATTCTTTGTCAATCTGGAGACAGAGACTCCAGTGAACTGGGGGACCAGAATTAACCTTATGTCACTCCACTTGTCAGAAGTCTGGGACCTATGCAAGCCCCTCTTCTTCCTTTGGGCTCTGGGAGAACAACCATTAAGTTGGCCAGGGCAGCCTTCTCTGATGTCTGGGGGAGACCCCCCCTCAAAGGGCTCCTTCTGAGGTAGGAGTACCAGCTAGTGTGTGCCCACTCCTCACATATTTGGGCTCCAAGTCTCCAAGTTTTAAAACCCTAATCTTTCCCTTTACTGCCCCAGGCCTAAGAATTATTTAGATTTTTCCCCCCTAGGTAATCCTTAGTGTACTTGTTTTGCCATTTCAGTTCTCAAATATCTGAATAACAACTTTTTATATTATATTTTCTCTGGTAAAATAAATAATGTGGTTTTATTTCTGACTGGACATTGACTGATATATGTTTTAATATAATACCTTCAATTCTGTAATTCTGTTCTAATCTTCATCCTTTTAAAGAGATATAGTTTTACTGTTGCAGAACATGAAGTACAGAAATAATCACAGCTAGAGGGTTCCTGGGTGGCTCAGTCATTAAGCATGTGCCTTCGGCTCGGGTCATGATCCCGGTGTCCTGGGATTGAGCCCCACATCGGGCTCCCTGCTCCGTGGGAAGCCTGCTTCTCTCTCTCCCACTCCCCCTGCTTGTATTTCCTCTCTCGCTATGTCTCTCTCTGTCAAATAAATTAATAAAATCTTAAAAAAAAGAAATCACAGCTAGCACAGCACACTTGGCATGTGAAGCGTGCTTTTAAAAATGCTTTCATGCATATTATCTCATTTGATATTTTCTTCTTACATTCATTCAATGAGGTTTTATTGAGCAATTGCTATTTATAAGGCACAGAGTCACATGCTAGAAATATACAGGTAATTTGGGGTTTTTTTGGATTTTCAATTTTTTAAAATTTTTACTCAAGTTCAATTTTGTTAACATATAGTGTATTATTAGTTTCAGGGGTAGAATTTATTGATTCATCACTTGCATATAACACCCAGTGCTCATTAATGCTCTCCTTAATGCCCATCACCCAATTACCCCAACCCCTCACCCTCTTCCCCTCCAGCCACCCTCCATTTGTTTCCTATAGTTGAGTCTTTCATGGTTTGCCTCCCTCTTTGTTTTTATCTTTTTTATTTCCCCTCCCTTCCCCTATGTTCATCTATTTTGTTTCTTAATAGAAAATATGAAAGTAATTTCTAAACTATAAGGATATATTTATATTTCCTAAAGGAAGCTTTATAAATCCTTTAATGCAGCACGGGAGCAAGTTAGGAACCAACCATAAAGAATTGTAGAGATTCATTTTCTGACATCTAGGAAATTTCCACTTAAACTGTCCATATTTGTTAGGCTTAATCATCAATTTAATAATATAGAAGGTATGAGAAGGGAAAAGAAGAGTGCCCAGCATTTAAAACACTCAATAAAACATAGCTTTAACAAAGAACAATTAAGAAATAGGTAGATTTAATTCAAAATTTAAAAATTAATAATGACAATATCAATGCATTGCTTCTTCATGAGACTTTAGATTTACATGTACTGAGACCTGTGAAGCTGGGCAGGTGTCATGATTCTCTTTTATTGATGCAGAAACAGACACTCACAAAAGTGAGTGATTTACCAATGTTATGCAACCAAGAGGTGGAATCACCAAGCACCAGATGCTATTGCTTCAGTGCTGGCAGCCAATCCTGCAATTTTCCAGCCCCTTTCTCAGGGCCCCCATCACCTCCTGGTTTTCAAGCTATAAATGAGGGGGTTGAGCATAAGAGTAAGGACAGTGTAGAAGATAGAGACCACCTTGTCATGGCTAGGGACCCGGTAGTGCCGAGGCCTCAGGTAGATGAACATGGCTGCCCCGTAGAAGAGGAAGACAGCTGTCATATGGGAGGAAGAGGTGGCCAGGGATTTTTTACGAGCCTGAGCAGAGTGCATGTGGAGCACAGCCCTCAGGGTGTGAGCATAGGAGGCCACAATGATGGAGAAGGGAAGAAACAACATGAAGACACAGCAAGCAAAGAGTAGAGTTTCAAAAAAGATATGTCTGTACAGGCCAGTTTTAATAAACCTGGCACCGCACAGAAGAATTGATCCACGTTTCTTGAGCCACAGTAAGGTAAGCTTATGGCTGCCACCATCTGGATAATTCCATCTAGTAACCCAAAGGCCCAGGAACTCCCCCAATCTGGAGGCAGACCCTCTGACTCATGAGGGCAGGATAGTGAAGTGGGTGGCTAATGGCCACATAGCAGTCATAAGACATGAATCCCAGCAAAAGCCCCTCAGATCCCACAAGAGAGACAAAAAAGCCAATTTGTATGCCACAACCCACAAAGGAGATGGACTTCCTGCCAGAGAGCAAGTTGACTGCCATTTTTGGCATGATGTTACAGACTAACATGAGGTCCATGAGGGAGAGCTGACTGAGGAAGAAGTACATAGGTTTGTGAAGCCGAGGATCTATGTAGATGAGGAAGAGGAGGAGAACCTTCCCACAGAGGGCCACTGTGAAGACCACCATAACCACAGAGAAGAGGACAAGATTAGTCTGGCTATGAGAAAAATGCCCAAGAGGATGAAGTCATCTATAGATGATCTGTTCAACCATATCCCCTTGGCTCACTTGTTCACAATCACCGGAGAACATGAACAGAGAAATTCTGAGACTGAGTGACAAGTCTTTATCTCTGACTTCTTCAGTCAGTTGTATCTTTTGTAACTCATCAAAGCTCAAAAACTTGTGCTTCAAGACGTACATAGGGTGCTCTTTCATATTCCCATGACATGGATTATAGGATCTTTGCTAGATTATAGAACGGGGCCACATATCTATATTTTTATGTATCCATATCAAAAATAATAGGAACTGAATTATTTTATGTGTCACAAGATTAATGGACAATAATTTTTGGCAGGAAACTATTGGTTTTTCCCTGTATGACATGATTCTTTTCATCTGGGATTACACAAACTAAGTAAACTATCTCCAAAAGCCTTGGACCATTTCATGTCCAAAAGATAATTTATATGTGTTAACAATAGGGAAGTTAATGGAGACTTGAGATTTCTTTATTTTGCTCAGGCCTAATATCTTGGAATCATCTTAAATTTTTCTATGTTTTAGAGTTCCCTAGATCTAAACCATCAGGAAAGCTTCTTGGCTTTACATTTAGAATACTCAGAATCCAATTGATTCCGATCACTCCCATTGCAACTCTCCTGCCCCAAGCCACTTTCTCAGATGGATTATTAAAATATGTTAAAATATGTCACATGATGCAACTGTCTTGCTGATAGTATGTCCATGTCTACCAAAATTACTCAAAATTGAAATTCTTGCAGTGACAAGGCCTTACGTATATTACACGCACACACACACACACACAAACACAAACAAAAACACACACACCAGGACCTCTGACCTCATCTCCTTTCATGCCCGCTTTGCTCACTATGATTTCTTGAATTTCCTTAGAAAAAATAGATGAATTCTCACCTTTGGGATTTTGCATTTTCTTCTCTTTGGAATGCTCTTTCTTCAGACTTCTATCTTTCACCTGCTTCAGATCTTTACTCAAATGCTTACCTTTATAGAGTGGCCTTCTGTGAAGGTCATATTAAGACCAAAAAGGTCTTGCACTCTCAAGCCTTCCCTACTCTTGTTTTTTTTTCCCATATCACTTACACAATTTAACACATATTGCTTACATTTCTCTACTTTTTCTCTACATTGCTTTTTATTTTTTTATGATGTTCAATTAGCCAACATATAATACATCATTAGTTATTGATGTAGTGTTCAACTATTCATAGTTGAGTATAGCACCCAGTGTTCATCACATTTCTCTATTTTATGGTCTGTCTCATCCCACTGGAACATAAGCACCATTTATTATTCACAGTGACATTGGCAGATCCTAGAATGTTTTCCTAGGTCATAGTATAAGCTCAGTACATGTGTGTTGACTGAATAAAATAATACACGATGAAGTGAAATATAACAAAATTTTATTTCCTGGAAGCAGAAAGACTCTTCCTTTAACTGCAGAAGCCCCTGTTCTTTATTATTATTATTTAAATTCAATTAGACAACATATAGTACATCATTAGTTTTTGATATAATGTAAAATGATTCCTTATTTGCGTATAACACCCAGTGCTCATCACATCATGTGCCCGCCTTAATACCCATCACCCACTTACCCCATCCCTCCACTCACCTTCCTTTCCACAACCCTCAGTTTGTTTCCCAGAGCGCTTGTTCCTGACCTGAACATAATACTTCACTGCCAGATTCCTTCTTCTGAGTGATTTAGTAAGAAATATCTCAGGTATTTTTAAAAGATAAGAGTTTTCTATGCATGGAGCACTGAGTGTTACCCGAAAACAATGAGTCATGGATCACAACATCAAAAACTAATGATGTATTTTATGGTGACTAACGTAATATAATAAAATAAAATTAAAAAAATAAAAACATGGTAGTGAGTGCTAAAAAAATAAAAATAAAAAAAGAATAGTTAAGAGTTTTTCCACAAATGCATGATAGATAGCAGCATATAGCAGATGTTTGTGTGGGATGTATTCATGTCTACCTTACCTCCCTACAAAGAGGAAATGAGGCAACCCCATGGGATATACTTTCTGTGTAAAGACTCAGGGTAATTTTCTAAACTAGAATGGACCTGCATAGATTCACCACTAGGAAAGTAGGCTGTATGAGCTGTGTCCCTACAGAAAGGACTATGTCCTGACTTGTGGCCAGGTATCCTTGCCACCACCAACACCCAGGTGTGATGTTGGGAAGGGTTGTTTTACAGAAGTAAAATCATTGTTCCTATAGTCTTCAAATACCATCTTGAATATATCAGCCCCAGACTGAGTCAATCAACAGAAAACACCAGGTCCCCCAAACCACATCAGAAGTTCTTCCTCCTGGGGCCCCTGGGTGGCTCAGTCTTTAAGTGTCTGCCTTTGGCTCGGGTCATGATCCTGGAGTCCTGGGATCGAGCCCTGCATCGGGCTCCCTTGCTCCGTGGGAAGCCTGTTTCTCCCTCTCCCACTCCCCCTGCTTGGGTTCCTTCTCTCGCTATCTCTCTCTGTCAAATAAATAAAATCTTTTTTAAAAAAGTTCTTCCTCCCGTGCTGACAACGAGCCTTACCAACAGTGTGCACAGGCACTCAGCCACATGCACCTACAAAGAGATGCATTCCACACTTTTCCTTCCTCCCAACTCTTATAATACAATACTACACAGGTGGAAAATGACATTTCCCTCCCTTCTTGGAAAACTCCTCTGAACTCAGATTTTTATATAAACTTACACTCAACACCTCCCCTTTTACATCTAATGGGCTTTTTCTATCTAAATGGACCAGACAGAGCACTTGGTCTCTCCTGTGGAAACAACAGTTCTCCTCTCTTCCTGGTTCAATTAATAGCAAGTCCGTCAGTTGCCCAGAACAACACATGGTGTATCCTTGACTCCTCTCTTCTCACACACATCCCAACATCAGAACCCCTGCAGGCTCTTCCTGAAGAATGTATTCACTCCTGGCCACATCTCACTCCTGCAGGTCCCAGCCGGATATACTGTCATCACTGCTCACTTGGATGATGACAATGGGCCTTAACTGGACTTGCCTTCCCCTTCTGTCCTTGCTCCTACTTTAATCTATTTGTACATAATAGAGTGAAGTTTTTTTCTGTAAAATAAAAGAAAAAAAATTCTTCAAGAGTAAAGGAAGACTCATCTAGCTAGCCCTCCATCATCACCAAACCTCCTTTTCTTCTGATTTCCCTGGAATTTCCTCTACTCTGGTGTCACTGGCCTCCCTGCATTTCAGGAGGAATTGGTACATGCTCTAACTTCCTCATGGAAGGCTCTTCCCAGATGAACTCAACACTGTTCTCTCACTTTCTCCTCACCTACTCAACCAGGCTTTACCCAACAACTATTTGAAGTTTCTTCCCTACCCTTGTGCTTCTCAGAACACTCACCATCAGGCATTCTACATTTAATTTGTATGGATTAGTTTTCTGCTTTCCCAGGTAGAACTGGCACAGAGTGTGTTCTCAGAAATGTTGAATGATTATAATATGCAAACAACTAAAGAAACTACTCTAGCATCTCACATACTCAGTTCCTGCTCTCTAACTTCATTTAATTCATGGATGAAGTTAATTAATGTTAATTAGTTAATTAGTTAATTAGTTAATGGCTTCATTTTTCCCTCAAAATGACACCAGAAAATGAGCCACTTTGTCTCTACAGTATAATTTTGGGGACAAGTTAACTCTATGTCCTATATCAGTCCGTAGGCTTCTCTTTCACCTGCACCTCTTTCCACTCATCTGTTGCCATTCTGCTTTGGATCACTTTTTAACCCAAGAGTCGATCACTGAGTCCCCTAATCCAGACAGAGGGATAGAATAGGAGATCAAAGGGAGAGGACTAGAAGAAAGATCAGAGAGACATAACACTAGAAAGAATATGCTCGAGCCCTTTATCCTCCCCCCCCCCCAAGAAAAGACAATACAAACAAAAAGGGAACAGACAATAAGAGGAAAATATAATGCTGATAAACAAAAAGGAATGGAGAAATGACCTATAATCAGTAACAGAAACTGCAAGAAAGAGGTAAGGAAGTGATATTGAAAAGACACTCACTCACCTTTGAGTGGGATCCCTGGAAGAAAAAAATTCAGCAGATATCCTGTGGAGAAATTTCTAACAACAAAATAATTACATTGTCCTTCCCTGAGTTTGTACTTACTGGATCAGAGGAGAGAAAGAGTAACCTTCCAACTCTGTCCTTCCTCAGCCCCTCAGACACCTCTCAACCAGGCTATCAAAGCCCTTGTCACCATCAGCCCTCCTATGGTTCTCTAGCTCAAACAGTAAGACTCAAACAGACAACAGCCTCTTCGCAGCAAAAGTGGAAAGAAAGGAGACTTATCAAAGAGATGAGATGGTGGTGGACACAGAACCAGCAACTGTGCATCCCAGCCCACCCACAGATACCAATCCACGTTCCACAAGCTGCCTTTAGCCCAGATTGTCTCTGTCTCCCACTGCCAATGCAGGTACATAACACTGAACCTGAGCAAGGAGGGTGAAGCTATAACCCCCATGGGAGTCCACAAACTCCAGCTCTGGAATAGTGGTTCCCAAGCTTACAATTAAAGAAGCCCAAACAGGAGCTTGGGGACAGGACCAGAGAAGGGCCAGATGGGATAGTGTGAGGAAACCTGGGCAAGGGAAGCAAGCTGCTCTTGGTGCTCTACCTCTAATGGCAGACATACTTCCATACTTCCCCAGTGACTCTGACACTCACAAGGTCTCCATCTGTGACTGTCCCAGTAGTCTGCCCCTGTACAATGCAATCCACACCTGTTCTTTACCTGTCCTAAGAAGTCACCCTATCTCGGGGGGGCGGAGCAAGATGGCGGAGGAGTAGGAGACCTGGATTTCGTCTGGTCTCAGGAATTCAGCTGGATAGGGATCAAACCATTCTGAACACCTACAAACTCAACAGGAGATCGAAGAAAAGAAGAGCAACAACTCTCTCATCAGAAAAGCGACCACTTTCTGGAAGGTAGGACGTGCGGAGAAGTGAATCCGAGGCGATATTCGGGAGGATAGAGGGTGGGGGAGGGGCCTCTGTCAGCCGCTTCTGGCAAGTGATAGAACCACGGAGCACAAAATCGGAACTTTTAAAAGTCTGCTCCGCCGAGGGTCGTCACTCTGGTGGCTAAGCGGGGGGTGGAACCCTCCGGGACAGTGTGGTCTCAGGACCCACGGGTCACAGAAAGACTGGGGGTGCCTGAGTGTGGCAGAGCTCCCAGGTATCGGAGCAGGGAAGCCGGCTGCAGAGGCGGAGCCCAGGCGCGGCTCTCAGCTCGGGGTGGCCATAAACCGTGATCCGCGGCACAGTCGGGCCCCTGCTCCTCCAGCAGGGACCCAACAAGCGGCAGATCCGGGGAGACTCACCTTCCCCCCCCCGGGAGGAGCCGCGCGGGAGTGCGCCGCAGGGATCTGCTGGGTTTGGAGACTCCACCCAGGGTTGGGTGCCAGAGATAGAAACGCACGGTCACAGGCCGGGTGAGCACGGAGTGCGGCCGGAGACCGGGGAGACGGGAGTGACTGACGGCTTTTCTCTGGGGGCTCACTGAGGAGCGGGGCCCCAAGTTCTCGGCTCCTCCGGGGCAGAGATTGGGAGGCCACCATTTTCACTCTCTGCCTCCAAAGCTGTACGGAAAGCCTGCAGGGAACAAAAGCTCCGGAGAGCAAACCCGAGCAGATTACTTAGCCGGGAGGGGGCAAGGGCGGGGCAATTCCACCTCCAGCAAAGACATTTGGAAACCACGGCAACAGGCCCCTCCC
Organism: Neomonachus schauinslandi; assembly: GCF_002201575.2. NCBI lineage: Eukaryota > Metazoa > Chordata > Mammalia > Carnivora > Phocidae > Neomonachus > Neomonachus schauinslandi. Next base: position 6,814,565 of record NC_058409.1, on the reverse strand, counting down.
CAGAAGATCAGCGAGAACAGCCAGCCAAGACCAAGTTTACCGATCAATGAGAACGGCAGAACTCCAGCGCTAGGGGAATACTGCACATAGAATTCATGGCTTTTTTACCATGATTCTTTAGTCTTTCAAAGTTAATTTTTTTAACTGTCTTTTTTTCTTTTTTTTGAATTTTTCTTTTTCCCTTTATTAACCAACATCCTATCAATCCCTTTTTTTAAAAAACATTTTTATTTTTCATTTTTAGAGTCATATTCTATCCCTTCATAGTAGTTACCTGTATTTTTGGCATATAATATAAATTGTTCTCTCTTTAAAATTTTGAGATAGTTTCTTCTAACAGATTAAAATATACCCTAAATCTCTAGTATATGGTTTTTTCTACTCCCCTGCCTAATCACATTCTCTCCCTTTTTTCTCTTTTTTTAAATCCTCTTCTTTCTTTTTTCAAACAACTTCTTATCAATTCCTTTTATAAAATTTTTTATACTTTCCATCTTTACAGTCATATTCTATCCCTTCATCATATCAACCCTTATTTTTGTACATATATAAGTTTTTCTTTCTTTAAAATTTTGGGAGGCACTTTCTTCTAAAAGACCAAAATACACCCCAAATCTAGTGTGTGGCACTGATCTATATACCAGCCTGATCATATTTGATCACATTCTGGTTTTTTGTTGTTGTTGTTGTTTTGTTTTGTTTGTTTTTATCTTTATCTTTTTCTTTTTTTTCTTTTTCTTTTTTCTCTCTTTCCGTTTCTTTTTCCACTGCTTCAGGTCTTTTCTGATTTGTTTAGAGTATATTTTCTGGGGACGTTGTTACTCTGCTAGGATTTTGTTCTCTCATTAATCTATTCTCTGCACAAAATGACAAGATGGAAAAAATCACCTCAACAAAAAGAACAAGAGGTAGTACCGACTTCCAGGGACCTACTCAATACGGACATTAGTACGATGTCAGATCCAGAGTTCAGAAACATCACTTTAAAGATACTAGCTGGGCTTGAAAAAAATATGGAAGTTATTAGAGAAACCCTTTCTGGAGAAGTAAAAGAACTAAAATCTAACCAAGTTGAAATCAAAAAGGCTATTAATGAGGTGCAATCAAAAATGGGGGCGCTAACTGCTAGGATAAATGAGTCAGAAGAGAGAATCAGTAATATAGAAGACCAAATGATGGAAAATAAAGAAGCTGAGAAAAAGAGAGATAAACAACTACTGGATAACGAGGGCAGAATTCGAGAGATAAGAGATACCATAAGACAAAACAACATTAGAATAATTGGGATCCCACAAGAAGAAGAAAGAGAGAGAGGGGCAGAAGGTATAATGGAGCAAATTATAGCAGAGAACTTCCCTAATTTGGGGAAGGAAACAGGCATCAAAATCCAAGAAGCACAGAGAACCCCTCTCAAAATCAATAAAAATAGGTCAATACCCCAACATCTAATAGTAAAACTTACGAGTCTCATAGACAAAGAGAAAATCCTGAAAGCAGCTCGGGAGAAGAGATATGTAACCTACAATGGTAGAAACATTAGATTGGCAACAGACCTATCCACAGAGACCTGGCAGGCCAGAAAGGACTGGCAGGATATATTCAGAGCACTAAATGAGAAAAATATGCAGCCAAGAATACTCTATCCAGCTAGGCTGTCATTGAAAATTGAAGGAGAGATAAAAAGCTTCCAGGACAAACAAAAACTAAAGTTATTTGCAAACACAAAACCAGCCCTAAAAGAAATCTTGAAAGGGGTCCTCTAAGCAAAGAGAGACCCTAAAAGCAACATAGACCAGAAAGGAACACAGACAATATACAGTAAAAGTCACCTTACAGGCAGTACAATGGCACTAAATTCCTATCTTTCAATAGTTACCCTGAATGTAAATGGGCTAAATGCCCCAATCAAAAGACACAGGCTATCAGACTGGATTAAAAAACAAGACCCATCGATATGCTGTCTGCAAGAGACTCATTTTAGATCCAAAGACACCCCCAGATTGAAAGTGAGGGGGTGGAAAACCATTTACCATGCTAATGGACACCAAAAGAAAGCTGGGGTGGCAATCCTTATATCAGACAAATTAGATTTTAAACCAAAGACTGTAATAAGAGATGAGGAAGGACATTATATCCTACTTAAATTTAGGGTCTATCCAACAAGAAGATATAACAATTGTAAATATCTATGCCCCTAACATGGGAGCAGCCAATTATATAAGGCAATTAATAACAAAAGCAAAGAAACACATCGACAACAATACAATAATAGTGGGGGACTTTAACACCCCCCTCACTGAAATGGACAGATCGTCTAAGCAAAAGATCAACAAGGAAATAAAGACTTTAAATGACACACTGGACCAAATGGACTTCACAGACATATTCAGAACATTCCATCCCAAAGCAACGGAATACACATTCTTCTCTAGTCCCCATGGAACATTCTCCAGAATAGATCACATCCTAGGTCATAAATCAGGTCTCAACCAGTAGGTACCAAAAGATTGGGATCATTCCCTGCCTATTTTCAGAACACAATGCTTTGAAACTAGAACTCAATCACAAGAGGAAAGTCGGAAAGAACTCAAATACATGGAGGGTAAAGAGCATCCTACTAAAAAATGACTGGGTCAACCAGGAAATTAAAGAAGAATTTAAAAAATTCATGGAAACCAATAAAAATGAAAACACAACTATTCAAAATCTTTGGGATGCAGCAAAGGCAGTCCTAAGAGGAAAGTATATAGCAATACAAGCCTTTCTCAAGAAACAAGAAAGGTCTCAAATACACAACCTAACCCTACACCTAAAGGAGCTGGAAAAAGAACAGCAAATAAAGCCTAAACCCAGCAGGAGAAGAGAAATAATCAAGATCAGAGCAGAAATCAATGAAATAGAAACTAAAAGAACAGTAGAACAGATCAACGAAACTAGGAGCTGGTTCTTTGAAAGAATTAACAAGATTGATAAACCCCTGGCCAGACTTATCAAAAAGAAAAGAGAAATGACCCAAATCAACAAAATCATGAATGAAAGAGGAGAGATCACAACCAACACCAAAGAAACACAAACAATTATAAGAACATATTATGAGCAACTCTATGCCAGCAAATTAGATAACCTGGAAGAAATGGATGCATTCCTAGAGATGTATCAACTACCAAAACTGAACCAGGAAGAAATAGAAAACCTGAACAGACCTATAACTACTAAGGAAATTGAAGCAGTCATCAAAAATCTCCCAAAAAACAAAAACCCAGGGCCAGATGGCTTCCCAGGGGAATTCTACCAAACATTTCAAGAAGAATTAATACCTATTCTTCTGAAACTGTTCCAAAAAATAGAAATAGAAGGAAAACTTCCAAACTCATTTTATGAGGCCAGCATTACCTTGATCTCAAAACCAGACAAAGACCCCATCAAAAAGGAGAATTACAGACCAATATCTTGATAAACATGGATGCAAAAATCCTCACCAAAATACTAGCCAATAGGATCCAACAGTACATTAAAAGGATTATTCACCATGACAAAGTGGGATTTATCCCTGGGCTGCAAGGTTGGTTCAATATCCGCAAATCAATCAATGTGATACAATACATTAACAAAAGAAAGAACAAGAATCATATGATCCTCTCAATAGATGCAGAAAAAGCTTTTGACAAAGTACAGCATCCTTTCTTGATCAAAACTCTTCAGAGTATAGGCATAGAGGATACATACCTTAATATCATAAAAGCCATCTATGAAAAACCTACAGCGAATATCATTCTCAATGGGGAAAAACTGAGAGCATTCCCCCTAAGGTCAGGAACACGGCAGGGATGTCCACTATCACCACTGCTATTCAACATAGTATTGGAAGTCCTAGCCACAGCAATCAGACAACAAAAAGAAATAAAAGGCATCCAAATCGGCAAAGAAGAAGTCAAACTCTCACTCTTTGCAGATGATATGATACTTTATGTGGAAAACCCCAAAGACTCCACCCCAAAACTGCTAGAACTCATACAGGAATTCAGTAATGTGGCAGGATATAAAATCAATGCACAGAAATCAGTGGCATTCCTATACACCAAAAACAAGACAGAAGAAAGAGAAATTAAGGAGTCGATCCCATTTACAATTGCACCCAAAACCATAAGATACCTAGGAATAAATCTAACCAAAGAGACAAAGGATCTGTATTCAAAAAACTATAAAATACTCATGAAAGAAATTGAGAAAGACACAAAGAAATGGAAAAACGTTCCATGCTCATGGATTGGAAGAACAAATATTGTGAAGATGTCAATGCTACCTGGAGCAATCTACACATTCAATGCAATCCCCATCAAAATACCATCCACTTTTTTCAAAGAAATGGAACAAATCATCCTAAAATTTGTATGGAACCAGAAAAGACCCCGCATAGCCAGAGGAATGTTGAAAAAGAAAAGCAAAGCTGGCGGCATCACAATTCCGGACTTCCAGCTCTATTACCAAGCTGTCATCATCAAGACAGCATGGTACTGGCACAAAAACAGGCACATAGATCAATGGAACAGAATAGAGAGCCCAGAAATGGACCCTCCACTCTATGGTCAACTCATCTTTGACAAAGCAGGAAAGAATGTCCAATGGAACAAAGACAGTCTCTTCAACAAATGGTGTTGGGAAAATTGGATAGCCACATGCAGAAGAATGAAACTGGACCATTTCTTTACACCACACACAAAAATAGACTCCAAATGGTTGAAAGACCTCAATGTGAGACAGGAGTCCATCAAAATCCTAAAGGAGAACACAGGCAGCAACCTCTGACCTCAGCCGAAGCAACTTCTTCCTAGAAACATCACCAAAGGCAAGGGAAGCAAGGGCAAAAATGAACTATTGGGACCTCATCAAGATAAAAAGCTTTTGCAAAGCAAAGGAAACAGTCAACAAAACCAAAAGACAACCGACAGAATGGGAGAAGATATTTGAAAATGACATATCAGATAAAGGGTTAGTATCCAAAATCTATAAAGAACTCATCAAACTCAACACCCAAAGAACAAAGAATCCAATCAAGAAATGAGCAGAAGACATGAACAGACATTTTTCCAAAGAAGACATCCAAATGGCCAACAGACCCATGAAAAAGTGCTCAACATCACTCAGCATCAGGGAAATCCAAATTAAAATCTCAATGAGATACCACCTCACACCAGTCAGAATGCCTAAAATTAACAAGTCAGGAAACGACAGATGTTGGCGGGGATGCGGAGAAAGGGGAAGCCTCCTACACTGTTGGTGGCAATGCAAGCTGCTGCAGCCACTCTGGAAAACAGTATGGAGGTTCCTCAAAAAGTTGAAAATAGAGCTACCATATGATCCAGCAATTG